>NW_024070213.1:95092308-95415861 GCF_014754425.2 Oryx dammah
CCTGGGATTTCTTTGGAAGGAATGATGCTAAAGCTGAAACTCCAGTACTTTGGCCACCTCATATGAAGAGTTGACTCATTGGAAAAGACTCTGATGCCGGGAGGGATTGGGGGCAGGAGGAGAAGGAGACGACAGAGGATGAGGTGGCTGGATGGCATCACCGACTCGATGGACATGAGTTTGAGTGAAATCTGGGAGTTGGTGATGGACAGGGAGGCCTGGTGTGCTGCAATTCATGGGGTCGCAGAGTCGGACATGACTGAGTGACTGAACTGAACTGAATTGAATACATTTTTTAGTAATAGGTAATAAGATCTTCAGAGAAGGCAATGGCACCCCACTCCAGTATTCTTGCCTGGAAAATCCCATGGGCAGAGGAGCCTGGTAGGCTGCAGTCCACAGGGTCGCTGAGGGTCGGGCACGACTGAGCGACTTCACTTTCACTTTTCACTTTCATGCATTGGAGAAGGAAATGGCAACCCACTCCAGTGTTCTTGCCTGGAGAATCCCACGGATGTGGGAGCCTGGTGGGCTGCCATCTACGGGGTCGCACAGAGTCAGACACGACTGAGGTGACTTAGCAGCAGCAGCAGCAATAAAATCTTAGTAATGCATTCTATATTCACCAGAAGCTCTACATTCCTTTTTTTGCATGATTCACATTTACTCTGTTTAGGATGAAATAGCAGTTTCGTTCATCTGCAGTGATATATTTTTTAAATCTAATACAGATTTAACTAGTTGTTGTTAGTAATATCTTGAAATGTAATTGTGTTATCTCTAGGAATAACTCATTTGTACAAGAGGGAAAATATGCACCTCTTTCAGATAATATTGTCTCATCTCTGTCAAAATTTATTGATAGATTGATTTTAAGAAAGAGGAGAAAGAGAAAGAAGGAGAGAAGGAGAGAGAGAGACAGAGAATAAGAAAGGATCTTGACAGGCCATCTCTTTCTTCAGGCAGAAATGTATTTAAGAGACTCTGAACAGATAAATATCTATCCTAGGGATGGAAATGGAATTTTTTCCCCCCTAAGGGAGCCCTAAATATATTTCAGCTGGTTCATTTGCATGAGTCGTTTACATTGATTTCCATGAACCATTCCTGGGTCTCTATTCTCCATATAACCCTTGACTTAACAAGATCTCTCTCTCTCTGCCCTATTCCCCCTTCCCTCTCTCTTCCCCCTATTTACCATTTATTCCATTCATATTGAATGTCTACTCTGGAATGACTCTGTGAAGGCATCATGGGAATCTCTGAGAAATAAATGCAGAGTCTTACCCACAACAATTTACCATCTTCTGGGGGAGAGCATGGGCCTAAGGAAAGGAGAAATGACAAGAGGTGTTTATAAAGTGTCACGCAAGGCAGTGTCAATGGAGGGTAATAATAGCTGAAAGCGTGGGTCATGGTGATGGCAGAAGCAGCATCTGAGTACCCCACTAATGTCAGGCTCCCTGTGTATGTTTTCTCTCTTTATCCTCAACAAACTTTTGAAAGAGATTTACCCATTTATGTAATTCTGGAACATTGAACTCAGTATTCCAACTGACTCAGGTTCACTTGAGTTGAAAATTCAGCTTCATCTCATTGGGACACACTGTCATTGATGTGCCAGCATAGACGTGTTCCCTATGGATCTCGTCTTCCTGGAGGATGTGACCCATTTATCAAGCATCTGCTACTTGCCAGGCACTTGCTAGATCTATTCTCTCATTTGAAGAATGAGAAAAGTGGGCCCTAGACAGGTTCAGTAACTTGCCCAAAGGCACATCCTAGGTGAGTGATAAAGCCAGGATGTGGACCCAAGTGGGCTGATTCCCAGCACAACACTGTCTGCTCTGCAGCGGGCTGGGTTTTATAACCTATTGCTGGGCAGGACGGGAGGTCTTTTTACTCCTTTCAGCATGACATGGAAAGAAAACACATTCAACAAGTTGTTTCATGAAGTGTGATAAGTATTTTGATAGGGGAGGTAGAAATGCTGTGGGGACACAGGAGGAAAGAGTTTCTAACCTGAACAAGAAACAAAAAAAAATAAATTCTTCCTCAAGGAAATCATAGTTAAGCTGAACCCTGAGGGAGGAGTAGAAGATAACCAGATGAGGCGGATGGGAGCACGTCCACAGAATCATAGCCACCAGCCTTCAATCAGCAATTGCTTCAGAAATAAGTCAGCTGCGTGTACCAACCTCTTCACGTAGTTCGCCACTAGGTTCAGGCCCCAGCTGCATTTAGATCTTGACTCAGGTCTTCAGGTCATTCCTAACCACTCTACTTAAAATGTTACCACAGCCCCCAACCTTCCCAGTCTCTTTCCATGGCATCTGTTTTCCTCAATGGCCTCCATATAACTTATCACATCTTATTTATTCATTGCTTTTGATTGTCTATTTCTTCCCATTGGGATACATGCTTTATGCAGGCAGATTTTTTTTTTTCCTCACTGTGTTTGGTTCATGGGTGAGTCTTAAGAACTTAGAACAGTGCTTATAGCATGGTGGGCTCTCCATAAATACTTACTGAATGCACGTCGAGATATTCACTTGTTCCTGATTTCATGACCACTGTGTCCTGTGAATCAGAGAAGCTCGCTCAGGCGATCTTGCTGAAAGCTTCCTGATGCCCTTAGTGTGCCATGCTGTATTCTAGATAGCCTGGGAGCCGCCAGGCAGTGCGGTGGGTGGGCACCTTTCAGCAGGGTACTCCTTGCTCCACAAAGTCTACATACAGATCACTCACAGGATTTTCTCTAACTTTGTGTGGAGCCAAGAATCTTAGTGTTCATTTCCACCCATCACCTGAGCACTCTCCTTTCCAGTTTCTTCCTCTGCAGAAACATGTTTCTAGATCTCTGCTTAGTCCCCTGAAGCTCAACCCTGGGAAATATTTCTGTGCCATGATATTTATTTTACCAAAATTTAACTTTTCCCTTTCTTATTTGCACTTATCTGGTAAGACCTTTGAGTTTTGGTGACTGAAAATGTTTATATTTAAAAGAGTGTACTATCAACAATATTTGGCATAGCCGAGTTACCAGATAGATCCTGTTTTGCCTAAGTTTACAGCTTCTTTTATTCTCTTGGATAGGCTAGCTTACTTTACAAACATGGGCTGACAGTTTCTTGCTCTTTTATGTCCAGGTGGAGGAATTCAAGCAGAGAGCCCAAAGCCTGTGTGCAAAGAGCTCGTGATTGCAAAGGAATCCAAGGACCTTAGAGATGAGTTACTCATTTTATGAGAGAGAAAAACAGAGAGAGAGAGAGACATAGAAAGTATCCAAATGTAACAAGTACTGTATAGTTGTTGTCTGACCAGAAAACTGCAGAACAAAGCCATTACTCCTTTACCATTCCTGCATGGAAGTTTCACAGAGGTTTGAAATTCTGTTGCTCTGGTGATGTACTGCTGCCGCTGCTGCTGCTAAGTCACTTCAGTCGTGTCCGACTCTGTGCGACCCCATAGACGGCAGCCCACCAGGCTCCCGTCCCTGGGATTCTCCAGGCAAGAACACGAGTGGGGTGCCATCGCCTTCTCCAATGCATGAAAGGTGATATACTAACTAATGAGAAAAGATTTTGTTTACAGTTACTGTGTGACCTTTGGGGATAGTTTGTAGAGTCACTGGTTAACTAGGTCAACTCTATCCATATGGTATCATTATGGTCATTATGCCTGAAGAGGAATAGCAAACTAGAAATCAAAGCTAGAAAGATTGAGGTAACATTTAGTCTCTGCCTGCCTGAGGTGACCTGAGCTTCTGCACAGTGGCAGCCATACCTAGAATAGGCGAGGAAGGCCAAGGTCAGAACAGCAAACTGCTCCCTGCTACTACTTCCCTACTAACCTCGCTCCAGATCTTGGATATAAAACAAGCTTGGTTTTCAATTTTCCCAGCTGCAGAAGCATCAACTTAAGCCTCCTTTTAGGTGGTCTGCCTCTTGTTTCTCCAATATTACTTTAGAAAAAAAGCAGATCATTTATAAGTCTTTTAATCAACCCATTAGATATTTTCCTTGGTATCTGAACAGACAATTACCCCGAATTCCTGAAGGCCAAATACATAATTCTGAACAAAATATTGAAGACAGTTTCAGGTTTCATAACTTGAATTTGGGGATAATTGTCTCCATGTGTTTCCTGCTGATGAATCAACCTATAGTCATTTAATAGGTTTATTTAAAACATTTTTTTTTCTTTTCACAGTTTTGTTTTTCTATTACATACGTGTTTCTCTTTATCCCACATGAAATATTCCGTTCTCCAGGAGAATTCATGAATGGGAAAGAAGAGAGGACAAAGCAATGAAGTGCTGAGCATCGAGTCAGTCGGGGCAAATTCTAAGGCTGTTCACACAGAAAGGAACAACAGGGGTGGAGTGTGTGCCTGGTGGGAGCACATGGTGGCTGAGTCATGTGGGGACTAGGGTTCCACACTGGGATCAGAAGCTCTTGGCAGATTAGTGAGAGTTTATCTGTGTTTTCTGAAGTCATTGGGATGCCTAAACCACGCCCTCTAATCACACAACAATATCACATCCCATGACTCAACTGTTCAGACTCTTTTTGATTCATGATCATTATTGCCCCATAAAGATCATTTCCTGAACTGTTTATAGTTTAGAAAAAGACTTGCAAGAAGGTTGAATAGTACAAGGTAGCTTCTAGAGTTAGTTACTTCATTCAGCATCCACGTACGGAATACCTGATATGAATTGGCCCTGGTTTTTTTTTCTAGGAACTAGAGATAGTAGTGGGTCCCTTATCCATGAAGCTTACATCCTAGTGGTGGGTGAGGAGTGGTGCAGATGGACATGCAGCAGATAAGCCAATAAACAAATATGGTGATTTCTGATGGTAGTGTTTACCAAGGAAATAGACCTGGGAGTTATGATTGCAAGTGATGAGAATGAGGTGGAGGTGGGGGAATTCCAGGCAGAGGGAACCGAATATGCAAAAACATAGCAGCAGACAACAGTGACTTCCATCCTTGATTCATCAGCCTCAAAGGGTTTCTGGGAACAGTGGGAGAAGTTCTGACACGGCCAGGGCCCTCCTGTGAGTTGTTTCACATCAAGGGAAGTACAAGTGCCCCAGGCAGCCTGGCCTCAACTAAGTACAAAGAAGACCATGGAAAGAGGTCAATGGAAATTCACCCATATCCACTTCTTCATTTTACTATTTCACCTCTCCTTTTAGCCCTAGCCACTTCAGGAAAAAAAAAAAAAAGTCTCTTCTTTAGGGCAGCTGCATACACAGTCCCCAGGGAAATGCCAAATAAAAGTGTTTGAGGAACTTGTGTAAATAATTGTGTGAAGTGATACCGTAATTACACTGGGTTTAGATTAAATGCTTCATTAGGGGATGGTGCAGAGAAGGCGATGGCAGCCCACTCCAGTGCTCTTGCCTGGAAAATCCCATGGGCGGAGGAGACTGGTGGGCTGCAGTCCATGGGGTTTCGAAGAGCTGGACACGACTGAGCGACTTTTCACTTTTCACTTTCATGCATTGGAGAAGGAAATGGCAACCCACTCCAGTGTTCTTGCCTGGAGAATCCCAGGGTCGGGGGAGCCTGGTGGGCTGCCGTCTATGGGGTTGCACAGAGTCGGACACGAGTGAAGCGACTTAGCAGCAGCAGCAGCAGCAGGGGATGGTGAGCTAGAGTCCATTAAGCCAATGATCTCAATGGGGGTGACCCTTCCTCACCCACAGGGGACATCTGGCAAAAACTGCAGATAATTTTAACTCATAACTTGAGATATCAGGTACCTAGTGAGTAGAGGCCAGAGACGTTGCTGAACATACAACAGTGCACTGGACCCTCCCCACATGATTACCTGCTCCAGCACTAAGTGCTGAATGGGGGTTGTTCTAGTTTTTCTTACTACCATGAATGTAATCCTCCACACCAGTCTTCCAGTGTTTCAGGGTACAGACGAGGTTAGGCACTTCTGAAAACTGCTAATCTTCTAGATCCATTATGTGTGTGTGCTTAGTTGCTTCAGTCATGTCTGCCTCTTTGCGATCCTATGGACCGTAGCCTGCCGGACTTCTCTGTCCATGGGGTTCTCCAGGCAAGAATACTGGAGTGGGTTGCTGTACCCTCCTCCAGGGGATCTTCCCGACCCAGGGACAGAACCCACATCTCTTACGTCTCCTGAATTGGCAGGTGGGTTCTTTACCACTAATGCCACCTAAGAAGCCATCACTGGGGTTCCAGTCCCAGCTCTGCATCTTACTGGATGTGTAACTAAATGCGTACATGAGACCTTGGCAGGTCACTGAATTTCTGCCTTTCTGTTTCTTTTAGTTGTAAGATGGAGATAATGCAAGTCATGAAGTGACTGTGAGGAAAAAGTAAAGTGATGTATTTGATTATTAACGAAGTCTGGCATACAGTGATTGCTCAATACACTTGTGTGTATTGTGTGTGTGTTGCAGTTGCCTGGTTTCTGGGAATGTGATTGGTAAATATCAGGAGAGTAGTGTGGGGATCATTTACTCAGTATATACCATCCCCCAATTCAGTTCCATCCCTTCATTGATTAGCTGCTTCATGCCAGGCATTCTGCTGGGGATTTAGGGATGGATGACAAATATGAAGTAGATAGACATTGTGAAAGTTTTCTCCCTGGCTGCGGCTACATGATGACCCTGGAGAAAATCAGTAGACATATTTGTCTTTCCCTTGAAAAGAGAACTGATGTTTTCAAGCCCTGCTAAAACATCTTGTCTATTTGAAGTGTGTGTGTGTCATTGTACCACTAGCTAACCCTGAAGCATTGTTCAAACTGAACTTAAATTATCTTTGGTACCTGCCAGAAGGTTTATTAGACAGTTTCTGGGGACAAATCCCTAAATTTGTATTAGTGTATTAGTCAGGGTCCTCCAGAGAAAAAAAGAACCAACAGGATGTGCAAACATGTAGAAAGAGGTTTATTTCAAGGAATTGACTCCCGTGATTATGGAGGTTAACCAGTCTGAAGTCTGCAGAGTAAGCTGGCAGGCTGGAGATTAAGGAAGAGCACTGTTGCAGATGAGGTCCAAAGGCTACCTGTTGTCAGAAATTCTTCTTTGGGGAGGGTCAGTCTTTTGTTCTAGTTGGGCCCTTCACCTGATTAGATGAGGCCCACCAACACTATAAGGGTCTGTTTCACTTAAAACCCATCATTAAAAATGACCATCTCATTCAAAGACACCTTTACAGAAAAGTCCAAAATAATTTTTGACCATATATTTGGTCATCATGGCCCAGCCAAACTGACACAAAGAATTAACTCTCACAGTTAAGAAGGCAATGTGGTCCAATACTGGTCCAGGAAGTGTTTGAAACCACCTAGGTTTCAAAAGCACTGCTACCTCTAAAGTGTCTCTATCAGATGTATGCTTGGAGGAATAGGCCAAGTGGCAACACTGGCTTTTCAATTGCACATGTTATCTGGCAGAAGAAACATCACAAAAAGTGCCAGCTCCCTTTTTCTAGAACACTGGAGAGCCTCTGGTTTTCTCATTGGCAGATCAAGGTCCCACCTTTTATTAAACGGCATTTTTTCTGTGATTTTGTCATAGCTGGAAAGGAACAAATCTTTGTGTTTGGATAGTTTTCTTAGATTCTGCCATCTTTTCGAAGCTTATTGATATGGATAAGTTGAAACCTCATTGTCATATTTGTATCTCTTACTCTCTTAGAATAGTGATTTAAGAGCCTCAACCCTTAACAGGAAATTTCTCTGAGGAAATTGAGCAGAGATATGAAAAATAAATTGTCGTTTGTTTATCATCAAATTCATTCCCCTTTAATAAATTTTGCATTAGAAGCTGCCAAATCTAGTCTCAGCTTCCTGTTTCTCCTGCAACCTGGATACAAAAGTGTTTCATTCAACCACCCCTCCTAGTGATTGGCTCCTTGCCGGGAACTCCCAGCATGCACTGCCATCTGTTCACCTCTCAGCTGCTTGAATCCACTCCCCTTTCTAAATTAATTCTAAAATCTTTTCTTCCAAATGCCAGTCCTTTGCCTAGTTTTTTTTAAGGCAACAGTTTACTCCAACCTGAGACAAAGTATTGGCTCCATCCACCACTCTCTAGGAGGAAACAACAGCAACACAACAAAGAAACCAAACTTGTCTCAATGGATGTATAGCTCAAATAAGTTACTTTAAAACAGTGCTGCGATCTTGAAGTATGTATCCCTAACAGAATATCTGAGTCTAGTTAGGTTCTTTGATATGGGATTTGAATTTAAGGATCCTTTAGAGCCAAATCCTGTTTTTCTCTTCTTCAACTGCTGCTGGATCATCCAGGCATAAAAGTCCTTAGTGCAAGCCTTTGGGGGAGAAATGCTCCTAGATCAATAGTTATTCTTGTAGAAACTAACTCAACATTGTAGAGCAACTATACTCCAACAAAATTAATCAAAAAATAAAGTTATTCTTTATTTTTAAATAGTTAAAATAGTTCTTCTTTATCTTTCTTCCTACTTGGCTCTTGGGTAGAATTAGCCACTTACTGTTATGTTGGAAGTTTCTTATGAACACCTCTTGGAAATTAAGAAAGACTGGATTCAAGGATGGAGAGGGAAATGGCAACCCACTCCAGTATTCTTGCCTGGAGAATCCGAGAGACAGAGGAGCCTGGTAGGCTGCCGTCTATGGGGTCGCACAGAATCGGACATGACTGAAGCGACTTAGCAGCAGCAGCAGGGTTCAAGGAGGAGGAGAAGATGGAGGGAAAACCTATTTCTTCTCAAATATTTCTCTATCCTTTGAAGATGTCATGTGAATAAAGAAGTGAGAGGAAAGATGTGTGGTTGCAGGAGGTGACCTTGAGAAAATACCAGTGTATTTACTTGCTAGGACTGCCGTAACAAAGTAGTTGGTTTAAACAGCAGACTTGGAGACTAGAGTCCAAGGTGAGGGTGCCAACAGGGTTGACTTCTTCTAAGGGCAGTGAGGCTTCCCCCGTGGCACAGTAAAGAATCCTCCTGCCAATGCAGGAGGTGCCGGTTTGATCCTCGGGTTGGGAAGATCCCCTGGAGAAGGAAATGACAGCTCACTCCAGTATTCTTGCCTAATAAATCCCATGGACAGAAGAGCCTGGCGAGCCACAGTCCATGGGGTCACAGAGTTGGACATGATTTAGCAACTAAACAACAGCAACAACAGCAAAGGCTGTGTGAGAGAATCTCCTCCCCTCCTGCCTCCTGGTTTCTGAGGATTTGCTGGTCATGTATAGTCTTCCTGGGCTTAGGCATGCTTCATCCTGAATTCTGCCTTCATAGTCACATAGCTGTCTCCCTGTGTGCCTGTTTGTCTCTGTATCCACCTTTCTTCTCTTTCAGGAAGGCACAGTCATATTGGAGTAGGGCCCAACTCATGACCTCACCTTAATGTGATCATCTGCAGACCCAGGTTTCCAAATAAGGTTGCATTCACAGGTATTGGAGGTTAGGACCTCAACATCTTTGGGAGAGAACCATTCAGCTTATAACACTTGGATTGACTGGAGGTGGAAAAATCCATTTTCTTCTTCTGTACCGAACTTCGATACAGAAGTTTCGGGGCTGTGCATGAACGTTGCCTGTTGCTCAGCGTCACAACTCACCAGTGCAAAGACTATTCTTTTCCACCTGTCTTGTGTTTATGTTCTCCTAAATAAGATTGCTTATTGCTGTGTTACTATCAGTGTAACTTTCTCCAAGGGAATGACTGTGTATGGTTTTGGAAAAGATGAATGGAATGAAATTTTCCATTTCAAGTATGAGAAATTGATCCAAACCATATAGTACTTCAGCAAGTAAGAATTGCTTTTAGATTCTTGCGAGCTGTTCTTTCACTCACAATTCCCCATCTCCATCCCATGCAGGCATTCACATAATTCTAAAGCACACACATGCATCTGCATGCAGACAGACAGACAGACAGACAGACACACAGAAAGTATGGTTTCCCAAAAGAAGACCTTGCTTTGGTCTGAAACAAGGCTACCCAAACAAGGTATTCCTTTTAATTCCTCTGATATAAAAGATTTCTTTTATCTTTTTTTTTCTGTTGTCTGGTTGGTTTTGTGTGTACGTGTGCGTGTGCACGTGTGTACGTGTGTTTTATTAGCCTCCACTGGTAGATGCCCAACCAGCTGTCTGCCGGCAGTAGAGGAAAAAGATAAACCTCTACTGGTTTCCCCCAGAGAAAACTTGCTTTATCTCAAGGAGCCGAGCTGCCAGGTGGGGTTGAGTAAACTCTGGGGTTACGATACAGTTGAGGCACAAAGTTCACCACCAACGTAAACCAGCCAGCCCAGTTCTGCTTTTTAATGTGCTCTAAACTGACAGAACTGAGCAATGTAAACAAGGGTGAAGCAATAGCTTCAGCAGCAAAAGGGGCCGAGATCTATTGATCACTAGTGGGTGAATGGCTACGTTAGCATCCTTATGCTTGGAATACCATTTTGTTAACTTGCCCACAAAACTTACTAGGAAATTAAGGCTGAGAGGGGAGAATGGGATGTGAAAATTTTGAGAGAGAAATTGTCCGTTGCCTGCTGGGCTTACAGAGTTAGAAGGACTTTATTATTAGAGCAACCACTTCAACCGTCTTGCCTTCTTAGGCGAGGAAACTGACACTCGGGTAAATTACATGCATGGGGCTGTATGCTTTAACGCAAAGTTTCGGGACCTTGGGTCGGTGTCTCTAACTTTGTAAATGGAGATACTAATAGGTGAACACTGTAGCTGATGGGTTGTTATGGGGCTTTAATGAGAGAGCTCGGTCTGCGTTCCTAATGTGTCACCTTGTGAGCTATCTTTCCTCCTTAGGCCAGGATTACTCAGCTAATTAGTCCCAGAAGAGGGGCTTGACATCATTTCTTAGCTGAATGTTTTACCTTTGCCCGTGTTACCTCAGCTAAGAAGCACATGATTTTGGAAATCCCCAAAAGAATGAGCTCTACGGTTAAATGAAAAAAGCTCTTTCCAAATAGTTGTTTCCAGCGGCTCCACCAGCAACTATCGCCAGAGCTGTTAATAATTAACCAAGGGGAGTGACTGGATGGAAACTTATCCAGGCCTCTCCAACGTGTTCCTTGCCAGAAACGGCATGAGAGGCAGCCAAAAGAAGGACAAGAGGAGAAAGCCAGGGGCCTGTGAAAACACATGTGCGTGATCGAACGTCCTGGCTCTTGGACAGATGGAGCCGTGAGACACAGAAGCACTTTCTCCATTTGTGTGTTTACAGGTTCAGGACCTCATTTTGGATCCATATTCAGAAGAGTGGACCAAGGTTCTCGGTTTTCTCCGTGGTGTTTATTTACTCGATAGATAAAATTGATTAGTGACTTTCTGCAGCCTTATCTGAATCCCAGTCACTGTTTTGATGCTGTGACCTTAGTAAGGGATCATGTACAGTGGATTTTGGAAGAGAATGGGGACGAATGGAGGGGGCGGAAGAGAAGGAGTGTGTTTGAGCACCAGGCGTTGTTGTCCATGCTCTGGTGCTTGGCAATGCTGCATCAAGACCGGAGGTCAAAGAATGCTTAAGCTAGATACAAAAATAGAAGAAGAACCGAGGGTCCCTAACTTCTCTCTAAAACACCAGGGGAGAAATTGTTCAGTGCCAGTGGAGGGCTGCCCGGTGAAGCCTGTGTCCCCAACTTTGTTCACTTTCACTGTTTAGTTCCACTGAGCATGGTATGTAACATGGTAACATGGCTATGTCACTGGAAGCTGTCTTTTCTCAGGAATGATCAGACGCTTGTCCAACAATGTTGTCAAAGGCCAGATCATTTTCCCACCCAGTTTCAGAATGAGAGGTCAAAGTGCCCCAGGTGATGTGAATTGATAGCCACCCCAAGTTATCAAACACTCAGAGGCTGTCCTGGCCACCGCCGTGCAACAATTGCTCAATCGTCCCTTGTTGAGCAAATAAGTGACGGAAGAGGCTAATGATGAAGGCCGTTGCCCTTGATTTAGATGACTCACACCAACCTTGACTTGTTGGGCAACTATAGTTTATTGATGGTAACTTGTTGAATTTCACCTTTTAAATCCAGACACTAAAGAAAACAAAGAGCCATCACTAAAAAGCAAATGAGATGGATGATTTCACTTGAATTTTTCAAATGTTCAGCTCTCAAGTTATAGAAGTTTAAGTGGGACTCCTCTCTTGTTGAAAATAAAGATATTAGTATCTTCACTGTAGGGTTGCTGTGAGGATTAATAAGTCAATACATGCTTAGGACACTGCCTGTCAATAGTGAGGGCTCAGTAAGTATTAGGTTTTATATTACCCTGTTTGAGCTTGCTTTTGAAATAGTTTTTCTTTTCTGGTTATAATTTTTCATGTGTACACATTGTATAGTTTTGCATTAATACATCCATTATTTCACACATATATTTATCTGTTACTTAGAGAAGTCTTGTTTCTTTTTTTTATTGAAATACAGATTCACAAAGTTGTGTTCATTTCAGATCTACAACAAAATGTTTCAGTTATATATAACTGAATCATTATATACTTTTTCAAATTGTTTTCCTTTATAGGCTATTACAAAATATATATTGAGTATAGTTAGTTTTGTTTCATTCTTGATGTTTAGCCTCATCTTCCGCCTCTTTTCTCCTTTGCATCCTCTCTGCACCCCTCTCTGGCATGTAACTATTGCTAGTGACCTGATGTACGCTTCCATACTTCCCCCCTCACCCATATGATCACATATATGCATATTACACTTACACATGTTTATGGGGGGTGATCTGTCTATTTCTTGTTTTATGACCATTGAATAATGCACACTTTCTTTCTCTTGCTATTTTTTGCTATTTCTTTGGCTGCTCTGAGTCTTAGTTGTGGCACACAGGATCTTTGATCTTTGTTGTGGCATGTGGGATATAGATCCCTGACCAGAGATTGAAACCAGCCCCCCCTGCATTGAGAGTGCAGATTCTTAGCCACTGGACCACCCTGTTATTATCATTTTTCTCATTTATGACGTATGTGTAGAAATCCCTCCAAGGTGACTATTCAGTTGTAACTTTTTTTTTTTTTTTGGAGTGGCTACATAATAACTCATGGTATGGATGAGCTGTAATCTATTTCGATGTTCTCACTGCTGAACATTTACTGGGATCCCTGTCCCCCTCTCCTTTTCTTGCTATGAATAGTATAAGTGTCTTCTTACATTCGCCCCTGTGCTCTGATGATCTTGGAGGTGTCAAGAGGAGATTGCAGTGTTGAATGGCACATATAGGTATGTGTTTAATTTTTTATATATGCTGCTAAATGGCTTGTCAAAAAGTTTTAACAGGTAAATTTTTCACAGCAATATATAAGCAGCAGTTTTTCCATATAGCTATCATGAGTAGAGCTTATTGATCATTTCATTTTTTGCCAGTCTGATGGGTATAAATATACATTGTTGGTATTTTAATGTGCATTTCCCTGACTAATTTAATGGGAGCATGTTTTCGTTTTCCATGTGGATTTATTCCTCTGTGAATTTCTTATTTCTTTATTCATTTTCCTATGAGTTTGTCTACTTTTGTCAATTTGTAAAAACAAAACAAGAACTGTTGTCTTCTGTGGTACAAATATTTCCGAACCTATCCTTTGTCTGTTTATCTGGTAAGGGAAACTTTCTTTTGTCAAAAAAAGATTTTAAATCCTTATATGATCAAATTTGTTGTTGTTATGTCACTAAGCTGTGTCCGACTCTTTTACGACTCCGTAGGCTGTCAATGGGATTTTCCAGGCAAGAATACTGAAGTGGGTTGCTATTTCCTTCCCCAAGGGAACTTCCTGATCTTTTCTTTATAGCTTCTGTATTAGATCAAGAAATGCGTCAGTCAAGAAAGTTGGCTTTCACTGGTGGTTTGTACATATAAGCACATATAATGTGCTAGATTCTCTTGAAAGTATTTTTTTGTACAATTGTCTTTAATTTGGTCATTTATTTTTGGAGCTGATATAAGTCTGGGGTTCAATTGTTTTTAAATGCAGTTGAATAGCTGTGCCATAACCAGTTAAATGCATATATGAATGTATTTGCACATATATATATTCATATACAAATGGTCCTGACTTACAAGAGTTTGATTTTATGATGGTGCAAAAGTGATATGCATTCAATAGACTCTGTACTTCCAATTTTGATCTTTTCCTGGGTTAGTGATATGTGATCTGATGTTTTCTCAGGATGCTGGGCAGCGACAGCAGCTCCCAGTCAGCTCTGTGAACACAGCTGTGAACAATCGATACACTTACAGCCACTCTGGACCCACGCAACCATTCTGTTTCTCACTTTCAGTACAATATTCAATAAATCACATGAGATATCCAACAGCTTATTACAAAACAGGCTTTGTGTTCAATGATTTTGCCAACTGAAGGCGAATGTAAGCGTTCTGAGCACGTTTAAGGTTGGTTAGGCTAAACTGTGATGTTTGGTAGATTAAGTGCGTTAAATGCATCTTTGACTTTTATGGCATTTTCAACTTATGATGGGTTTATCAGGATGTAATCCAATCATAAATGGAGGAAAATCATTATGTGTGTGTGTGCATATATATATATATTTATGTCCATATATGTATAAGTATGTATTGTGTGTGTGTGTGTGTATCTCCATATAGGTATATCAATAGATATATATCCATGTGTGTGGGGGTGTGTGTGCTCAGTGGTGTCCTCTGTCCATGGGATTTTCCAGGCAGGAATAGAGGAGTGGGGTATTACTCCAGGGAATGCTCCCGACCCAGGGATGGAACCCTTATCTCTTGCATCTCCTGCATTGGCAGATGGGTTCTTTACCACTATACCTCCTGAGAAGCCCATTATCCGTATATAATATATCTCAAAATATATGTGTGTAAATGTATACACATATTGCTAGGTATACGTATACAAAAATTTTTTGATTCTCTGTATAGTTCTACTGAATTTACGAGGCCTACCTGTAGGCCTCGTAAAATATTTGATTAAGGATTTGAAGAGAAATCTGAATTAGTTTGAAAAGGAAGAAAGCTATGTTTAAGCCCCCCAGAACCCCAACGTTTCCTTTTAAGTCTTTTGACCCTGTGACACTATAATTCATCCTCTCTTTTTTCATGGATGTCGTTCTTGTACTACTTACCTCTCTGCATTGGAGGCAGACGCTTTAACCTCTGAGCCACCAGGGAAGCCCACTGCTTACCTCTATTAGCCATCAAATGAGTTTGTTCATGTCCAGTTAGACTCAAAAGAGCCGACACAGCCCCTGTCCTCTCATTCTTTCTATGGAAAGCAGCTAGAGAAGCAATAGACTCTCAGATTGGTTGTTAGAGAAAAAATAGTTAATGTATAGTTTTCCTCCTTAACATCTTTCATCACATAGCCTATTTTGGTGTTTTGGTACCTGAAACCCCATTTTGCTTATAGCTACATTAAAATGTGAATATTCATTTTGGAGATTTGCTGGCGACAGTTATGCCAGTAAAATCAAAGAGCTACATCCAAGCATTTCAGAAAAGCACAATTAGATGTACTTAGAAATATTTCCTAATAATCTAGGTTTATTTCAACATGAATTCTATATAAAGTCACAGGGGAAAGAAAAGACATGGCAATTTAATTATTTAACCTAAAATGCAATACGCTGTAACAGTTCTCCTTTATCCAAGGACAACGCATCTCATACTTGAAAGTGACTAAAGGGCAATGATTCTTTATGAGTTTTCCCTTCGGTGACCTTTATAAAAAGTCTAAGGTAAAGTTCTAAGTCAGGGCATTCCTCCTTCCCCTCACTTCTCTCAAAGAAGTATTAGAGAAGTGTCACTTCTACAAATCAAGTTTTAAGTTTTAAGTTTAAGTTTCCACGCCAAAGCAGTTTTAAGGAACAGAATTTTGTATGCAGATTGTCTAACCCAAGACAAGTTTATAGTTTCTAGAACATGCTTTTTCAGTGTTGTTCCTTGTTAAATTTTATTACGTAAAGCAGTCCTTTTCCTCTTTCTTTTTTGTACTTAAATGAGAAAATAGATTTGTTTCTTCTCATCCCAGAAATGTACAGAATCATAGGGTGTTAGAGTTGTCAGGGATATTATAAGCCAGGCAACCTTAGAAATTGTCTACTTTAAACTCTTGCTAAATGATTCTTTTCCTTTTTTTTTAAGCACCCAGTTGATTCAAGGAAAGGCAAGATTCTGTGAATGCCTGGACTCTGTTTCATGTCCTATTTCTGTCTTCCTCTGATCTTTGTTTAAATGGTTCTGCCAGGAGGACTTTCCAGGGGGTGGGGTTGTGTGCTGAAATACATGTGAGAATCCACTTGTGCCCTGCATTTTCTGGAGAGGTGATTTTTGGCAGGGGATTTTTGCTCCATGGAGGGAGAATGTATGAGCACTTTTTTTTTTTTTCCCTACTCAGCACAACGGTAGTTCCCTACTGACTGGTATCTGTTTTGAAGTCACATGCCAAAGGGGATTTCTGTCAATGTTTATTCATTGCACATTCAAATATGACATTCTGATGACCATTCACAGGATCACGTCATTGTTAGTATACAATTTTTCTGCCCGCAATGGAAAGTTTATTCCCAGAGCTAAAGTTGCTTTATTTGAAAATGCAGGAGGTTTCATGCACAATAGGCATATTTTAGAAGTTATTTTTTAAAATATTAAATTTATTTAGTTATTTTATTTTAAAATTGTATAAGATGACTGCTTGGCTGAGCCTATCTGAAATGTTTCTTAATTGGTACCACACTGATTAGTGAATACCTTCATGGTACAAGAAGATGATGGATAAAATGACTTTATCAATTGAAACATTTTTACTCCTGTTTGGGGCCCCAACCTGTGGAAAGAGAAACCATCTCTGCTCTATATAGTGCATGTGACTTGATTTGGCCAATGAATGGAGACTGACAGCCACTTTCTATCAGAGGTTTTCCGAGCTAGCGTGAGGTCCATTACTCTTGCTTTTCACTCTGCCCCATAACTGCCTGTGTTCCAGGTAGAGGCTGCTCTGTCATCTGGATCCACCTGTAAACAAAAAGTAGACTGAAGCCCCAGGTGACATGGGACATGAGCAAGAAATCAAGCCATATTACTGTGAGCCCCTAAGATCTGAAGTCCATTTCTTACTGCAACGTAATCTTGGTCCTCCTGACTCATGCAGACTGCATACCAGAAAGAGTGAGTAGAACCTAAGTTCAAATCCTGGTTCTGACTTTAAATAGTGATGTGAACTTGAACATTTCTAAAACACTGGTGAGCTTCATAACATGAACCTCAGTTTCCTCAGGAGTGGATACAATGACCATCATCTTGTGGATCTCACAGAAGATTGATATGAGGCTAAAATGACACCGTTTATGTTATCATACACTGAAAAGAATGATGCCCCTTATAAATGCAAGGCACTAGGAGTGTTGGATTTTCCATCTTTTAGTGAGTGGCATATACTAATCTTGCTGCTTTATTTATTTACGGCTGCATTGGGTCTTCAATGCTGTGTGCAGGCTTTCTCTAGTTTGAGCTGGGATGACTCTTCATTGTGATTCGAAGGCTTCTCGTTGCTGTAGCTTTTCTTGTTGCGAAGCAAGGGCTCTATGGCACTCGGGCTCAGTAGTTGTGCTGCGTGAGCTTAGTTGCTCCAAAGCACATGGGATCTTCCTGGACCAGGGATCAAACCTGTGTCTCCTGCACTAGCAGGTAGATTCTTAACCACTGGACCGCCAGAGAAGTCCATTATCTTAGCTTTTTTCCAACTTTGAAATAAGTAAACATTCTCAAATGTATCATCCGCCCAAGGCTTTATAAACCATTAAGTGCAGACACTTCCATATACCTGTCTGAGAAAGGCACTTCTGATTATAGAAGACCATTCTTTTTAGGCACCCAGCTTTGAAAAGAGCACACTTGAAGTAATGTTGAGCCATGGGGATACTTGCTTGGCCAAGATGATCAGCCTGATTATAAGGCCAAACTGCTTCACTTTTGGAGAAAACATTATTAATAATAAGAACTATTATATTTATTTTACTAGGAAGAATTGGTGGAAAGAACATTAGCTTTAGAAACATAGACCTGGCACTTGGTAGTCATTCAGTAAATATTTATTGACTAAATGACCAAATCAGTTCAAATCTCACCAGCAATTTCTGGCTATGTGATTTTGTGCAAGGCATTTAACCTCTCTGAGTTTCCGATTGTTCACTTGCAACATACAAAGTAACAATCTCCTCATGGGCTTTTTTTTTTTTTTTTAAAGGATTAATGAAGTGGTTGATGTATGAGATCTCTCAAAGTGCTCAGTAAAAATTTAATAAGCATGAAAGTTTAGTTGATTAGCTATGCTATGTCCTAGAGTGCGTAGCCAGCTTGTAGAAAAAAAGAGTGGGCTTTTGATATTGTTTGCTATGTTCCATTAACGAAGTCTTGAGATTCCTTTTGAAAAAATCAATTCCATTTTGATAAGACCATGCTTTCTTTGCCACAGAAGCAGTACCATATGTGCACACCTGAGGAAAGCATTTAAAATGCTTTTGACATGCAAAGGCTTCCAGGGCTCTGCTTTGGAAAAGCTCTCCTAACAAAAGGAACCACACTGCCTCCCATTGCCTAGTTTCTGGATTGGTTTTCCATCTATTCTTCACGGCACTGCCTTTATCTCTCAGGGCCTGGTATCTGCCTCTTTAACACACTTGCAGGTCCCTGAAGGGCCCTTCTGTAGATGTTCTTAGGAACTTCCATTAGCAACAATAAGGTGGGTGGCAAACTTTTAAAGGATCCGCATCAACAAAAAGGGAGGAGAAGAGGAACCAATGACACACGCGGTGATTTTCTAGGTATTTAGCACTCATCTAATCCTGGTAGCAGCTCTGTGCAGTCAATGGCTTTATTTATTTATTTCAATGGTGGTTTAAAAACAAGGACCTCAACGTACAAAGAGGTTCAGGAATCTGCCCAAAGTCATACAATCAGTAAGTGGTATGGCTCGAAATTGAACACAAATCTGTTTAGTTCCAAAATCATGTTCTTTCCTGGCCATTACCTTGCCTCGCTCTTTACTGACATCTCCCTACCTCTATGCATGGTGCAATGAAGATGTTCAGACAGCACGGTGTGCCGTGGAGAGAGCCGTCTGAGCTAGAGAACCTGGCTTCTCACGCTGATAAAGTCATTTACTACCTATGAACCCTTGAGCAGTTTACTTATCAACTCTGTGTCTCAAGGGCTTCATTGCTCAAGAGAGAAAAGTCATCCCTTTCTGGCAATGCCAGCGAGAAAACTAGACACAATGTAAGCAGACCGAGTGCCTGGCGTAGAGCCCCTTCCGTCAGTGAAAGCTACTGATGCCATTATTGTTGTCCTCAAACGAATCCCTGAACAGGATGATTCACTCTACAAAGCTGTATTGGGTGAGTGTTCAGTGGGTGGTATAGATACAATGCAGATTTGAAAGGAGGTGCAAGAGAGATTATTTCTTGCTTGAAGAACTGTCGAAGAGTGAAGCCTAGACAGTCACCAGGAGTGCAGATTCCACAATGGTAGAAATTGTGCCTGCCTTTCTTTTCCTTAGCAGTATTTCTCTAGGGCTGAGGACAACAGGTTTGAGCACTAAGTGGATACTCCTTTAAAATGTATTGAATGATTGAGTGAAAGTTGATCCTTGATAATGGATTTTGAAGGGGCAGTGAAGTGAAAGTCACTCAGTTGTGTCCGACTCTTTGAGACCCCATGGACTATACAGTCCATGGAATTCTCCAGGCCGGAATACTGGAGTGGGTAGCCTTTCCCTTCTCCAGGGGATTTTCCCAACCCAGGAATCAAATCGGAGTCTCCTGTATTGCAGGCGGATTCTTTACCAACTGAACTAACAGGGAAGCCCGAAAGAAACTGGAGGGAAAAGCAAAAGGTGATTTTAAAAGGTAGGTGGGTCAGAAAACCTTCAGCATTTATCGAAGACAAAAAGGAAGGTGATACACACAGCTGGAGGAGAGGTGGTTGGGTGGATAAATCAAGAGATCACAAAAAACTGGAGTTTAAAATATAACATAATACTCAGTAGGATCGAATCCTGCAGAGAGTTTGAAGAAAGGCTAATTTAGTCATCGGGCAATGAAGAGACCGATCATTGTCCCTATTTTAGGATAATTAGAGTACTAACTCATCTGAGTGTTGTGAAGATTAAATGAAGTATTACTTGTAAGGAGCTTGGCCTGGTGCCTGGCCCATATCAGGCACTCAGTACATTAGTTGTTATTCACATCAAATTGTTGTTTTTAACTTTGTGGTGTTTCAGCTAGTGATGCTCACAGAGGCCACTGGGGAGGTGGAGGCAACAGGCCAGAGGGAGTGTGGAGAACCTGTAAATGTAAAGCATGAGCCAGGCCTGCTGGGCACACAGAGAAAAAACCTTCCTCCTACTGATTCTCGAAACACTGAAACGTCCCTCAAGGACTTTACTGCCAGGTGTAGAGTTTATGTCTGCATAACAGGTATATTGTCACAAGCCAGTTTTGTAAGCTGATCTTTGGGACCCCTTCCTGTGACTTCTCCCAAACATAGTTTCTCTCCTGCACCCAAATGCCATCCTGGGGAAAAAAAAGAAAAGGAGTCGGGAGATCTAAGGTCTGGCCTTTATCCAAATGTTCCTGACTTATCTAAGGCAACTATTTCAATTCTATGATCAATGAGATAACAAGATTGGACTAAAATTTACTTTGATTTTTTTCCACTGCTTGCAGCAGGATAGAGTCTCACGAGGAAGAACAGAGAAGTTGTAGACTAAATAAAGAACAGTTTTAGAACAAATGTTCTCTGCATAGCTGAGTGTTGTGTTAGCAGTTTTATGACCCACTATGTGAGTACTTAAATAACTATAATGCAAGGTAGAAACTGATAGAGTACATACGTGCTATGGGAATTCGGAGGAATTATTTCAGCGAATTCAGGGAAGGCTTTGTGGAGGAGATAGAATGGGTGTTGTTTTTCACTCCAAAATTTGATCTTGAAAACTTTAAAACAGGCAGAAAAAGGGAAAGAATTATAAAATGAATAGCTGTATACCCTTCAGTGAGATTCAACATTTAGTCTTGCTTTGATATGTTTGCTGTCTCTCTATATACATACATATAATATACATATAACATATTTTTCAGAAGCATTTGGGAATAAGTTGCAGATAACATTGCTGAATAATCACTGTGCCTCTCTTAAAAACAAGGACCTTCTCTGGTATAACCTCACTATCACTATCACTGAGGAAAGTGAGGACTCATGATGGAGCTGGATTTGGAGGAAAGATAGACTAGGGTTTTGGATGACCAGTGGTAGGTCTTCTTGGATAGGAAATGCCGCGTGAGTCCAAGCCTGGATTAATGACCTTGGACCAGTGTATTTTAATCCCTTCATCTGATGAGAAACTGCTCCTAGACCAGAAAGCCCAAGTGATTTGCCACAAAGGTAGTTTGGAAAGAGCTGGAGCCAGCAGCCGCATTTCCTGATTCCTTTTACCTCGCTCCCCACCACACTCCTCTTGCTGGCTAAATTTAGAACACAAGGCTCTTGGTTCTTACACAGGCCCACTTTGAAATCAGTCTGTTTAAAAAGTTTTTTGGATGGCACCTTTCTGTGTGGGTTTCCAAGATGTTGCCAAGCTGAATCTTGCCAGTTCTCCTGGAAGATCAAGGTTGAAACAGGTGGAGAAACAGAAATAGGGATGACTAACTGCACAATAAGTCATGGAAAAAGCCGGGAGGAATGTCTCGAGTTCCTGAAAAATAAACAAACAAACAAACACTGCTGAAGCCTGCGCCAGCCTCGAGTTCTGTTCTAACTCGCCGCACCTCTCCACCCCTCTCTCTACCCCTGCTTCCCACAGCCAAAGAGGATTCAGCAGGTATGGGGGGGCTGGGGGCATTGCTGAGCTGTGAATTAGGACTCCTGAGTGCTGTCGTGCCTTTGCTTCTGATTATTGGTGTGACTTTACACAGTGGTTCTCAATCAGGGGTGACTTTGTCCTCCAGGGAATATTTGGCCATGTCTGGAAATGGTTGGGGACACTCCTAAACGTCCCAGAGTGCACAGGACAGCCCTCCAACACCAAAGGGCTACTCAGTCCAAAATGTCAGTGCCGCTGATGGGGTAGAGGAAGAGGCTTGAGGGAGGAGCTACACGCATACTCACAGCTGATTTATTTCATTGACAGCAGAAAGTAACACCACCTCATAAAGCAATTATATTCCAATGAAATAAAGTCAGTAAAGAAAAGATACCATTTTGGACAAATTACTGATTTTCTTCAGTTCTCAGATCCTCACTTCGAAATGGGAACAAGTGGTTTTCCGTCGTGAGACTGCTGAAGAATCCCGAGATGCTTGTTTAAAAAGGCAGGTTTCTGTCCCCATCTTCAAGGATTCCTAGTCAGTCCACATGGCACACCTTGAGCAAAGCTGTTCTGAATAGTTCCTAAGGTCCTTCTCTGCCCTCCCCTTTTCCAATTCGAAGAATGTAGATGAGCAACAAATGTATGTCAGAGTTCCTGCCTGAGCACAGGATGAATATGGTAACAGGAAGTGCTAATCTTCCTTCAGACCTCCTCACGCGTGCGTGTTCCTCCGTGCCCATGGGCCACACAGAGTGGTCGAGCGTGTGCATGGTGAGGTTTGAGGCCTGCCCCTCTCTCCAGCTGGTTGCACACTCCAGACATGGAGCTGCCTTTCACTTCCTCTCAGGGGCTGTGCTTCCTCCTGCATTTGGCTGTTTCCCATTTGCTGGGTTCTGTCTGCCTCTTCCTCCTCCTCCTTCCAAAACATGCACTTTGGCTAAAGCTTACTCATCCTCAGGTTACACGTTACCCATCACTTCCTCGGGGAAGTCCCCTTTGCTTCCCAACAATCTTACTCATTACACGTCATTGCAATTGCTTATGTTTAACCAGATCTGTCAGGGGACTTCCCTGGTGGTCCAGTGGCTGAGACTCTGCTCCAAATGAAGAGGGCCTGGGTTCGATCCCTGGTCGGGGAATTAGATCCCACATGCCGCAACTAAAGATCATGCATAACACAGTGGATCGATGATCCTGAGGACCATAACTAAGACCCAGCACAGCCAAATAAAAGAAATAAATAAACAGATCTGTCAGCCCTGCTAGACTATAAGCTTTGCCAGTGTGCAGACACTGTCCTTCTGATGTGTTACTAATCACCGGCCCCTACACAGTGCCTGAAATTTTAGAAGGGCTCAATAAATACTTGTTGAATGATAAAATGATTGATTGAATGAATGACTAACAGCAGATAAATAAGGGTGAGTGGGACAGTGATTACAAAAAGGGGAAGATGCAACATATGGGATCCAGCTTGCACAGAAACTGGCTTTGGCCTGGGTTGGGGGGAGGTTGAATGCAGCCATGTAAAATACTGATTTTCACTGAACCTTCTCTCTTTCCAGTGTGACAACACCTGACTTTTTTTTTTTAATTTTAATTTTTTGGCCACATGGCTTGTGGGATCTTGGTTCCCCAACCAGGGATTGAATCAATATCCAACCCCACTTTGGAAGTGCAGAGTCTTAATTGCTGGACTGCCAGGGAAGTCTACACCTGAATTATTTGAATAAAAGTGAAATCTTGGACTTCCCTGGTGGTCCAGCAGTTAAGAGTCCTCCTGCCAATGCAGGAGACACAGGTTCGATCCCTGGTCGGGGAGGATCCCACGTGCTGCCAGGCAACTAATCTCGAGTGCTCAACTACTGAGCCCGTGCGTCCCAGAGCCTGTGGTCTACAAGAGAAGCCACCGCAATGAGAAGCCCACACATCACAACAAGAGAGCAGACCCTGCTCACTGCATCTAGAGAAAGCCTGCACACAGCAACAAAGACCCAGTGCAGCCAAAAATAACACAAGCAAATCAAATTCAACATCTTTGTAAACAGTGAGATCTTTCCTTGTTAGGGGTCCATGGTGACTTTCTGTTACATGTGTGGTAGTGTCTGAAGACCTCAGCATGACATACGAGTCCATGGAAGTCTGACTCCCACTTTGCTTCTTCCCCCTCCACCTCCTCCATCCATCCCAGACATACTCTGCTTTAATCATATCAGATGTCTCATCCTCTCTGAAATATACGTGAAGCTCCCATCCTGCCACCTGGCCAACTCTTACTTGTATTTTAAAACTCAGGTTAAAATGTCACCTCCTCTGTAAAGACTGTTTTCAGTCCCACTGGGTTGGACACTCAGCATTTTGAGCTTCAGTAATGCTGTGTCTTTACGTAGCACTTAGAGCATAATTATTTTTTTTTTCAAACTTTAAACTTTTTATTTTGTGTTGGGGTATAGCCAATTAACAATGTTGTGGTAGTTTCAGATGAACAGTGAAGGGACTCAGCAAGACATATGCATGAATCCATTCTTCTCCTAAACTCCACTCCTATCCAGGCTGGCATATATCACTGAGTAGAGTTCCATGTGCTATACAGTAGGCCCTTGTTGGTTATCCATTTGAACATAGAAATGTGTCAATGACCTTCCCAAATAGAACATAATTATTTGTTTACCTGTGTGCCACTCTCACGAACAGATGAGCAGCTCTCAGTGGGGGCTCTGTGTAACTCACTCATCTTTTACTTCCTACTATACTGCCTAGTCACCCCACTCCAGTACTCTTGCCTGGAAAATCCCATGGGCAGAGGAGCCTGGTAGGCTGCAGTCCATGGGGTCGCTAAGAGTCGGACACGACTGAGTGACTTCCCTTTCACTTTTCACTTTCATGCATTGGAGAAGGAAATGGCAACCCACTCCAGTGTTCTTGCCTGGAGAATCCCAGGGACAGAGGAGCCTGGTGGGCTGCCGTCTACGGGGTCACACAGAGTCGGACATGACTGAAGCGACTTAGCAGCAGCAGCAGCAGCAGCAGCCGCAGCAGCAGCAGCAGCAGCAGCAGCAGCAGCAGCAGCATAGGGCCTAGTCAAAAGGGAAGTGCTGTGAATGCTTGTGGAGTGAATGAATGAGCTACTGAATGAACAGAAAGAAAGCTAGAAATGACAGTGGATGCAGTTTCTAGTTTTGCTCTTTGTTTTAAAATATTTCCTTTTCCTGAATGAAAATACCTAGAGGAAGGGAGGTTACATAGGGGGAAAATAGCTTCTTTTAAAAAATCCAGTTTTCCAATTTTACATTTTTTCTTAGGATCAATTAGAATTCAAAGTGCTATATAATATGGACAGCATGCTTAATACTTCAAGGCTATTTAGGGCTTAGTAGCAAAATTTTTATTCAGAATGCACAACCTTTGATTTCTGACAAATAGAAAATAGCATTTCCTAATTACCTTAAAATTAATACTTTGCATATATTTTAAAATATGAGCTTTTCTTTTGAAAGTTTCCTTTCTGGGACACATAAACGTAACATTTTTCCTAGGTTGAGGGTGGGAGGAGTTTGATTTACATCTATCTTTTCTTCCAATTTTAAGTGTTTTTTAAATTATTATTTGTTAATTCTTTTCAGTTATTCATCCCTGAGCCCTGGGAAAATCTCATTTCCCCTTCACCATCCGGGATATTATTGTGAAAATTTATTAGTTTTGACAACTCTCTGAGATAGTGTCACTGGCCCATGATATTAGGTTGATGGAAAAAAAAATCACATATCTCAGTGGACTGACTATTTTTTGTTTTGACTGTACTGCACAGAATGCGGGATCTCAGTTCCCTGATCAGAGATCAAACCCACACCCCCTGTATTGGAAAGGCAGAATCTTAACCACTGCACTGCCAGGAAAGTCCATTGGATTGACTTCTTAAGAACCTATTGAAATGATTCCCTGAACACCCAATGCTGGGTCTGGTTTTGCTCAGACCACAGGACTGCCTCATACCCCTATTGACTGGCCCCACCTCTCCCCACCCCAAAGAAGGTGGGGAGGTTTTGAAAAGTAGCTGCTCAAGCATTGGGGCAGACACTTTAGGAATAAATAACACTTGGAGGAACACCGTGTGTAGCTCAGGATCTCCAGCTGGGTGAAGGGGCCTGAGATTTGAAGGACAGAGATTCTTCCTCTTTTCAGATCAGTGTAGAGTTTTAGCAAAATCACACACAAAAAAGGAGTGGGAGGTGGCAGATTTCAGCTATATGTGGTCTAGACTTTCAGACCTGACATATTCCACTTCAACCTGGCTAAAAGATTCCCAGTGGCATCTCCGGGACTGTCAAGAACAATTTTGTGTGCGTGTGTGTGTGTGTGTGTGTATGTGCCTGTGTGCTTGTGGGTTCATACATGCCCACCCTGCAGGGACAATTGCGTTTTAGCTTACAGGTATAAAGTTCTGTTTTCCTCTGTCAGGTGGCCATGGGTTTTGTCGTATTCAGCAGGCCTTTTGTCTAATGCATTGACATCTTAATGAAAAACAAAAGGTATATTCATAAAAAGAGACAAGATTACTCGAATCATAAATGCAGAGCATTGGGGAGGCTAGCAACAATAATAATAATAAATTGCAGCTATTGTCCACAGAAACTTGCTTTTCTAAGGTGCTTTTGATAATTACCTGTCAGTGTTCCTGTTTCAACTCTGGCTCCTTGAATTGATGGAGCCTATTTATATCACATGAAATTCTTGTATTTGCTTCTTGAAGTGAATTCCATTCTCAGGCATGAGGAGGGTGGGGGTTATTTCATTTCTTTTCCAGCAAGGGGACCTGCCATTGTTGAATTTGACACATGTAAGCTTTGCTTTCTGGATGAAAGGAAGCAAAACAAAGCAAAAAATGAACATCAGCCTTAATAAGGAAGTGAAAGGCGGGAGCTGTAGCTCGGATGGTTTGGGGGGCAGTCTGTTTGTGTCTCCAGCAGAGTGGCGCCTGGTCCTTTCCATGAGGTTGTCTGACTCAGGTAATGTCTCCCTCATTACCTCTGTCCGGTGACGGAGTGAAGCTTCAGAGAAATGCCAGCACAAGGGAAGATGGATAAGAATGGCGTCAGTGAAGATCTATGTTAAGAATGTAGGAACTGCAGGGATTATAGTTTGTCTTTATTTAAAGACTGTCTTAGTATGAATGACTGAATTGAATAAAACTATGAGCATCTAAACAAACTCTGGGAGATGGTGAAGGGCAGAGGGACCTGGCATGCTGGCCGTCCATGGAGTCACAAAGAATCGAACGCGACAGCAATTAAACAACAGGCATCTAAAGAGAAGGGATGTCTCATTGATTCAGTTCTTTCTGGTTTAATTCACGGAAATAGAAGTGGGGGAACTGGTTACACAGGACAGGGTGGCAGGGGACCTCCACATTTCCATCAGAGGAGAAGAAAGCCCCAGATCAGGAGACATGTGTCTCGACATCAATTTTGCTACTGTGTGACTTGGGACAACTTGTTTTTCTTCTTTCAGGCTCATATTCCTTATTCCTTAAATGAGAAAGTTGGGTCGGATCCTATCCAGCTCTAAAATCCATTTTAAAAAATCTTAGTATCCTTAATTGTTCACAAAGTGTCTGACATGACCCTGGGGATCAACCTGTGTTTATTAAGCGACTAAAAAAACGAATGTGTGTTTCTCCTAGGTATAATTGCCTATGCAAGTCTCTTGTTCAGTTAGTTGGATGGCTGGATTTAAGAATTACAAAGGTTATCAGTAAGGATAACCCATATTTAATAAACACACATTTCCCTGATTTCTTGCTATGTGTGGAAACAGCTTCTAAGATGGACTCTGGAGACCCCCTACCTCCTAGGGTCCAAGTCCTCTGTCACTCCTTCCTCTGGCAGAGGCTGGATATATTGACTTGCCTTTAACAAGTAGGATACAGCAGAAGTGATGGGTGCTCACTTCTGAAGTTAGGTTACAAAAAACCCCCCCGACTTCTGTTTTGTTTTCTCTCTCTCTGAGAATCTCTGCTCTGGGGGAAAATCAGCTGCCAAATTGTGAGCTATCCTTTGGAGAGGCCCACGTGGCACAGAACCAGTGTTGCCAGATAACCCCCAGCAGACCTAGGACTCCCAGAGTCACATGTGTGAACTTGGAAGTGGATCCCTCCCTAACTGAGCCCTAAAACGGCTGCAGCCCTGGCAAACGTCTCAGCTGCAGCCTTGCCAGAACTCTGAGCCATGCCCAGACTTCTGACTCGCAGAAACTGAGATCATAAATGCTTGTTATTTTAAATGGATAAGTTTTGAGGTAGTTTGTTAAACAGCAATTGGTGACTAATACACTGTGCTGCTCCCCCGGAGAAGGAAATGGTAACCCACTCCAGTATTCTTGCCTGGAGAGTCCCATGGACGGAGAAGGCTACAGTCCATGCGGTCGCAAAGAGTCGGACACAACTGAGCGACTTCACCTTCACCTTCACCTTCACACTATGTTGCAAAAAGAATCTCAGATATTTTAAAGTGCATTAACCCAAATAAGGGATATTGCAAATACACCAGTAACTATTATGTACAATTGTAATATTCAGTCAGTTCAGTTCAGTCGCTCAGTCGTATCCGACTGTTTGTGACGCCATGAATCGCAGCACGCCAGGCCTCCCTGTCCATCACCAGATCCCGGAGTTCACCCAAACTCACGTCCATTGAGTCCGTGATGCCATCCAGCCATCTCATCCTCTGTCGTCCCCTTCTCCTCCTGCCCCCAATCCCTCCCACCATCAGAGTCTTTTCCAATGAGTCAACTCTTCGCATGAGGTGGCCAAAGTACTGGAGTTTCAGCTTTAGCATCATTCCTTCCAAAGAAATCCCAGGGCTGATCTTTAGGGTGGACTGGTTGGACCTCTTTGCAGTCCAAGGGACTCTCAAGAGTCTTCTCCAACACCACAGTTCAAAAGCATCAATTCTTCGGCGCTCAGCTTTCTTCACAGTTCAACTCTCACGTCCATACATGACCACTGGAAAAACCATAGCCTTGACTAGATGGACTTTTGTTGGCAAAGTAATGTCTCTGCTTTTGAATATACTATCTAGGTTGGTCATAACTTTCCTTCCAAGGAGTAAGCGTCTTTTAATTGCATGGCTGCAGTCACCATCTGCAGTGATTTTGGAACCCCCAGAAATAAAGTCTGACACTGTTTTCACTGTTTCCCCATCTATTTCCCATGAACTGATGGGACCAGATGCCATGATCTTCGTCTTCTGAATGTTGAGCTTTAAGCTAACTTTTTCACTCTCCTCTTCCACTTTCATCAAGAGGCTTTTTAGTTCCTCTTCACTTTCTGCCATAAGGGTGGTGTCATCTGCATATCTGAGGTTATTGATATTTCTCCTGGCAATCTTGATTCCAGCTTGTGCTTCTTCCAGCCCAGAATTTCTCATGATGTACTCTGGACAGAAGTTAAATAAGCAGAGTGACAATATACAGCCTTGATGTACTCCTTTTCCTATTTGAAACCAGTCTGTTGTTCATGTCCATTTCTAACTGTTGCTTCCTGACCTGCATCTAGGTTTCTCAAGAGGCAGGTCAGGGGGTCTGGTATTCCCATCTCTTTCAGAATTTTCCACAGTTTATTGTGATCCACACAGTCAAAGGCTTTGCATTGTCAATAAAGCAGAAATAGATGTTTTTCTGGAACTCTCTTGCTTTTTTGATGATCGAGCGGATGTTGGTAATTTGATCTCTGGTTCTTCTAAAACTGGTTTGAACATCTGGAAGTTCACGGTTCACATAATGCTGAAGCCTGGCTTGGAGAATTTTGAGCATTACTTTAATAGCGTGTGAGATGAGTGCAATTGTGCGGTAGTTTGAGCATTCTTTGGCATTGCCTTTCTTTGGGATTGGAATGAAAACTGACCTCTTCCAGTCCTGTGGCCACTGCTGAGTTTTCCAAATGTGCTGGCATATTGAGTGCAGCACTTTCACAGCATCATCTTTCAGGATTTGAAATAGCTCAACTGGAATTCCATTACCTCCACTAGCTTTGTTCGTAGTGATGCTTTCTAAGGCTTACTTGACTTCACATTCCAGGATGTCCGGCTCTAGGTCAGAGATCACACCATCGTGATTATCTGGGTCATGAAGATCTTTTTTGTACAGTTCTTCTTTGTATTCTTACCACCTCTTCTTAATATCTTCTGCTTCTGAAAGGTCCATACCATTTCTGTCCTTTATTGAGCCCATCTTTGCATGAAGTGTTCCCTTGGTATCTCTAATTTTCTTGAAGAGATCTCTAGTCTTTCCTATTCTGTTCTTTTCCTCTATTTCTTTGCCTTGATCACTGAGGAAGGCTTTCTTATCTCTCCTTGCTATTCTTTGGAACTCTGCATTCAGATGCTTATATCTTTCTTTTTCTCCTTTGCTTTTTGGTTCTCTTCTTTTCACAGCTATTTGTAAGGCCTCCCCAGACAGCCAAGTTGCTTTTTTGCATTTCTTTTCCATGGGGATGGTCTTGATCCCTGTCTCCTGTACAATGTCACGGACCTCATTCCATAATTCATCAGGCACTCTATCTATCAGATCTAGGCCCTTAAATCTATTTCTCACTTCCACTGTATAATCTTAAGGGATTTGATTTAGGTCATACCTGAATGGTCTAGTGGTTTTCCCTACTTTCTTCAATTTAAGTCTGAATTTGGCTATAGGAAGTTCATGATCTGAGCCACAGTCTGGTCCCAGTCTTGTTTTTGCTAACTGTATAGAGCTTCTCCATCTTTGGCTGCAAAGAATATAATCAATCTGATTTCGGTGTTGACCATCTGGTGGTGTCCATGTGTAGAGTCTTCTCTTGTGTTGTTGGAAGAGGGTGTTTGCTATGACCAGTGCATTTTCTTGGCAAAACTCTCTTTGCCTTTGCCATGCTCCATTCCATATTCCAAGGCCAAATTTGCCTATTACTCCAGGTAGCTCTTGACTTCTTATTTTTGCATTCCAGTCCCCTATAATGAAAAGGACATCTTTTCTGGGTGTTAGTTCTAAAAGGCCTTGTAAGTCTTCATAGAACCATTCAACTTCAGCTTTTTCAGTGTTACTGGTTGGGGCATAGGCTTGGATTACCGTGATATCGTATGGTTTGCCTTGGACACAAACAGAGATCATTCTGTCATTTTTGAGATTGCATCCAAGTACTGCATTTCAGACTCTTGTTGACCACGATGGCTACTCCATTTCTTCTGAGGGATTCCTGCCCACAGTAGTAGATATAATGGTCATCTGAGTTAAATTCACCCATTCCAGTCCATTTTAGTTTGCTGATTCCTAGAATGTTTATGTTCACTCTTGCTATCTCCTGTTTGACCACTTCCAATTTGCCTTGATTCATGGATTTAACATTCCAGGTTCCTATGCAGTATTGCTCTTTACAGCATCGGATCTTACTTCTATCACCAGTCACATCCACAACTGGGTATTGTTTTTGCTTTGGCTCCATCCCTTTGTTCTTTCTGGAGTTATTTCTCTATTGATCTCCAGTAGTATATTGAGCACCTACCAACCTGGGGAGTTCCTCTTTCAGTATCCTATCATTTTGCCTTTTCATACTGTTCATGGGGTTCTCAAGGAAAGAATAATGAAGTGGTTTGCCATTCCCTTCTCCACTGGACCACATTCTGTCAGGCCTCTCCACCATGACCCGCCCGTCTTGGTTTGCCCCACAGGCATGGCTTAGTTTCACTGAGTTAGACAAGGCTGTGGTCCATGTGATCAGATGGCTAGTTTTCTGTGATTATGGTTCAGTGTGTCTGCCCTTGATGCCCTCTTGCAACACCTACCGTCTTACTTCAGTTTCTCTTACCTTGGATGTGGGATATCTCTTCACAGCTGCTCCATCAAAATACAGCCGCTGCTCCTTACCTTGGATGAGAGGCATCTCCTCATGGCTGCCACTCCTGACCTTGAACTTGGAGTAGCTCCTCTTGGCCCTCCTGCACCTGCACAGCCACCGCTTCTTGGTCCAAATCCATCTGCACTGCTCGAGGAGGCAGATGGGCACAAGGGGCCACTGCTGTTACCAAAGCTCTGATTCCTCGTGGAGTCCAGTCGCAGGAAGGAAGTCCACTCTGGGTTGCTTGTCGGTCGCCGTAACTGTCGACTAAAAAAAGAGGTACAATTTGAGAGTTGTGAGTTAAGTTTTATTTGGGCCAAAATGAGGACTGCAGCCCAGGAGGCAGCATCTCAGAGAGCTCTTGCTGCTGACATTCATTCATTTTTTAAAATAATCATTCCTTTTTTGACTTGTGCCAGTGATGTGGACATATACTCTAGTATTCAGTTCAACAGCACAAATGTAAATTCAGCCTGCAAAGGAAGAGTAGGCTGCAGCTTCCCATTTTCCTGCTTGTTGTGGGCTGCCTGCTAGAAGGTTTCAAGGCTCCCATTCCACACCACAATCTGGGGTCTCGAGAGTTCAACTCAGATGCAGAGTCTCATTTTCAAAGGTGTTACATTTGCATAATTTTACATCTGGGGATATCAGTAGCTCAGGTAAATCAAATAAGTCTGTGCCTCTGCACAAATAAAAACTAGCTCCCTTTCCCCAGGTCCCCATCATCCTCTTATAACCATTCGTTTGGTTCTGGCTCTTTCTCAAACCTCCCCACATTGCATCCCATGCTCAGAAATGACTTGGGCTCTGTAGCCATCTCACTCTGCCCTGCCCCGTGTGCCTCCCTTAAAAACAAAAAGCTTAGCTGTGGTGGTGGAAAAGGGCAGGAGCCTCAATCTTAGGAGACAAGATTCAAATTCTCTTTCTGTACCATCAGAATCCTAGTGATCAATGTCTCCTGCCTGGTCAGTTGCAGTAGCTTCTTAATTTGTCCCCTTGTACTATCTCCTACCTTCAATGTCTCTTTCTAGTCAATGGACAGACTAATAACTCAGAACAATTTGCTTTTTTTTTTTTTTAAAGTTAAATACAGTGTATAAATGTAGATAAGAAAACATAGAGAAAAATTCAAATTTGCACGCAATCAGCAGTCTCTCTACTCCATTAGCTTCTTAAGAAGCAACCACACTCACCAACTTACTGTTTATTTTGCAGAGATAGTCTATGCATATACACATATGTATAAGATATATAGGCATATATTTTTGATGATTTTTTCTTTTACACGTGAATATTTTTTATATGTAAATTTTTTCACGACAGACACCAGAAACTCTACATTAACTTTAGGAAAATGTCCAAAATTTTTAACATGGTCTTCAAGTCCCTGCATGATCTGGCCCTTCCTGATTGTGCAGCCTTGTCTCATGCCATTATCTTTTTCATTTAGAGGACTGTAAATCAAGTAAAATCTGGACTATGTCTGTCTCATTACTGCTTGCAGTTCCAGGTCCTAGCATGTACCCGAGCCTTATTAACTGTTCAGTAAATATTTGTTGCAAAAGTAAATGAATATACAATTTAGTATAGATAACTTGATCATTCACAATGATTTTTAAATTGAAGTTAGTAATATTCCCATAAATTGAACTATATATATATATAAAATCTTTGATCTAACTCAGGCAAAATATTCTGAGTCCGCAGGATATTTTACTAGCTGTAATCTGATTCCCATCACTGAATCTCTGTAGAGAGGATGTGTAGGTGATAGTAAAGAGTTCCATTCTAGTGCAGATAGGAATCTTGGATTAGAAACCTCGGTCTTTCATATACTAGTTTCTGGTCTTGGACAAGTTACTGAACTTCCTTAAGTCTTAGTTTACCTTTAATATGAAGATTATTATGGTATCTGCCTCACAGAGTTATTGTGAAGATTCAGTGACAAATCTAGACAGCATATTAAAAAGCAGAGACAATACTTTGCTGACAAAGGTCTGAATAGTCAAAGCTATGGTTTTTCCAGTAGTCATGGATGGATGTGAGAGCTGGACCATAAAGAAGGCTGATCAGCAGAGAGTTGATGCTTCCAAACTGTGGTGCTGGAGAAGACTCTTGAGAGTCCCTTGGACAGCAAGAAGATCAAGCCAGGCAATCCTAAAAAAAATCAAGTCTGAATCTTCATTGAAAGGACTGATGTTGAAGCTGAAACTCTGATACTTTTGCCACCTGGTGTGAAGAACTGACTCATTGGAAAAGACCCTGATTTGGGGAAAGATTGAGGGCAAGAGGAGAAGGGGGTGACAGAGGATGAGATGGTTGGATGATATCATTGACTCAGTGGACATGAATATGAGCAAACTCTGGGAGATAGTGAAAGGCAGGAAAGCCTGGTGTCCTGCAGTCCATGGGGTTGTTAAAAATTGGACACAACTGAGTGACTGAACAATAAGAATAAGTACGTACACATAGTATTTTCCATAATGTAGTAAATACTTATAAACATATTACATGATAACTGTAGCTACTTGCAGTTATTGTTATTACTTAGAGTTGAATCTTAATTTCTAGGGCCTCAAAATGAGACTACTTTGAACTCTATGCCAGGGCTTTGAGATGCTTTACTTATGAATGATTTAACATACATAGGATTGGCCAAATGCTGGATATTTTATTATTTCTGCTTTATTCAGATTCTTGTTTAACCCCGTGATTCTGAACAGCCATTGTTGTTCAAAAAAGAAAATGGATTTGAAGGAGTATTCATATTGATTTATTGTTGGTTGTCTGCAGAAATGTAAATAGCCCTGAATGTGTCACTCACTGAGGCAGGATAGTGCTTTTCATAATGGACAAAATAGCCTTGTTTTACTGTAATAACCTGCTTGTGGTGAAACCAGTCATGGGATTCCTTCAACACAGCAGAATGCCTGCGATTGTCATCTGCGTTATCAATGAGCAGACGTCTCTCTGCTGTAGCTATTACACAGCACTGCCGTTTCCCTAACTTGGGAACTGCTCTGAGGGATTTAAATGTGAAATGCACACGTCTGTCTCTTTCATACAGACATGCATCCACTAAGCACAGGCAGCAGCTGCCAAGGAGTTAACACAACTAATCTATTGTGTGTGTGTAGAAGTTGTAAGGGTTAGAAATAGATCACCCATCCCCACTGTCTTATGGACATACGCGTGTACATTTCTTTTATAGAAGTACGCTCAGAATAAGCATTGGGGGCTTTCTAAGTTGTTTACATTAGATGAGGTAGGTTTACATAATAATTTTTTTTTTAAATACTCACTATTTACACAGGAAAATCTCTGACTTTAAAACTCAGTGGGGGGAAAAAACCCCAAACTTGTTTCCTTTGCTTATTTCAGTGACCTTAATCATCACAGCAGCATTAAACAGCAGTTTCAAACCAGAGCTACCCTTTGAATGAGGATGTATTACTCAGACCAGTTCCGTGAGAATGCCAAGCTGAAGATACAGAGCCTGCCTAACATTATCAGAATAGTTGCAACTGCACTTTATACAATGAAAGAATCAAGTATGGGAAATATCCATGTGATAGTAGATTTTTTTTTAAATTGAAAATGGGTTATCAACATCATCCTCATCTCTAGAAAAACGTGAGATGCACACGTGAAATAATACTCATATTTATCATATGCTTGACACTGTTCTAACCCCTTCCCTGGTGGCTCAGATGGTAAAGAATCTGACCGGAATGCAGGAGACCCAGGTTTGAACCCTGGGTTGGGAAGATCCCCTGGAGAAGGGAAAGGTTATGCACTTCAGAATTCTTGCCTGGAGAATTCCATGCACAGAGGAGCCTGATGGGCTACAATCCATGCAGTCACAAAGAGTCAGACATGACTGAGTGACTAACGCTGTTCCAGACCTGTTTGAGCAGTAACTCATCAAACTTCTTTCCTCATCAACACAATGAGACATATATTGTTACTGTTCATGTATTCTGTTGAGCAGCTGAGGCAGGAGGAGGTCTATGGCAGGTGTATAGAGGTAAAATCACACATCTATCACTTTGATGTGACATACAGATCTGATCTGGAGGCCGCCAAGGTAGTTGGTTAATTTCTCTATTGTGTATTTATAGACGTTGTAACGGTAGGAAATAAACTGCTCATTCCCAATATCTTATACTACACCAAGAGTAGATTGTAGAGATGTTAATGAAAACAATAATAACAACCATGAATTGAGTATTTCCTGGGTTAAGCCAGGCACTTTTCTAAGGGCTTTATTATATATATTATTTAATTCCTACAACAGTCCAAGGAGAGAGTTCTTACGTTCATATCAGAGCAACAAAAGTTAAGGACTTTGTTCTAAATCTGGGGAACAGGAGAGTACGGGTTTGAGCTCCCAAGCTTATGTGATAACCATTGATCAGTAGTGTCTCTGCCTGGACAAACTCCTCAGCTTGGTGGCCAGGAGAACGGGGTAGGCCTCTGGCTCTGCTGGTTGCAAAGACACCGGGCTGCTGGGCTTATCTATTGGGTTTCTTCTCCCTCTACCAAACCTCAGGATCATTCCAGCCCCTGTTCTCACATCTCATTGCCACAATCACCCGCTTTCCTTCCTGATGCTCCATGTCTCCAAGCGCATCCTCTGGCTTGTTAGCCTGTGGCCCATTTGAGAATCTGCTTCATAACTACATATACGGTGGTCTCTCCTGTATCCAGATTCACTTGCTACAATTTGAGTTACCTGTGGTCACCTGCAGTTTAAACATGGTGTGCGTGCATGCTCAGTTGCATCAGTTGTGTCGACTCTTTGCGACCTCATGGACTGCACCCTGCCAGGCTCCTCTGCCCATGGGGTTCTCCAGGCAAGAGTACTGGAGTGGGTTGCCATGCCCTCCTCCAGGGAGTCTTCTTCACCCCGGGATTGAACCTGCATCTTCTGTATCTCCTGCATTGCAAGCAGATAGATTCTTTGCCCACTCAGCCACCTGGAAAACTCCATAGTTTGAACACATTAATTGGAAGTTTCCAGAAATAAACCACGAGTTTTAAATTGCGTGCCACCATTCTCAGTGGCATGATGCAACCTCATATCTTGGCTTGTTTCATCCTGCCCAGGATGAGAACCACCCCTTTGTCCAGCCCATCCCACAGCTTAGTCACTTAGTAGGCATCTTGGTTATCAGATCTACTGTTGTGTTCAAATCACTTTTATTCCACTTAATAACAGCCCCAAAGCACAAGACCAGTGATGTCATTCGGATATGCCAAAGAAAAGTAGGTAAAGTGCTTCCGTTAAGTAAAAGGGTGAAAGTTCTCCACTTAATAAGGAAAGAAAAAAAAATCTTATGCCGATGTTGCTAAGATCTATCTTCTATCTGTGCAACCATGACAAAAAAAAAAAAAGAGATTTGTGTTGGTTTTGCTGTAGCATCTTAAACTGCAAAAGCCATGGCCACAGTATGATAAGTGCTTAGTTAAGACGGAAAAAGGCATTGTATTAGTCCAATAAGATATTCTGAGAAAGAGACCACATTTACATAAATTTTATTGCAGTATATTGTTATAATTGTTCCATTTATTATTGTTGTTGTTAACCTCTCACTGTACTTGATTTGTAAATTAAACTTTGAGTATGTAAAGGAAAAAAACATAAAACATAATATAGAGAAGATTCAGTACCATCCACGGTTTTATGCATTCACTGCAGGTCTTGGGAATGGATGCCCTGTGGTAAAGGGGAGACCATGGTAGTGGGAACAAATGAGTTAATATGTTTCAGAGACTCACATATATTTGGCATAGAATCTAACCAATATAATCACAGCTTATTATCCTTTGCAGGCAACAATCATTCTTTTATTCGTTCAATAAACACGGAGTGACTGAGATGGTCCGGGCACTGTGTGAGACCTACATTAGTATTTGTGACAGGAGCATTTTGGAAATGCAATGCCCCATTCATTGGGGTGACTTTAACGGTGGAAGCCTTAGGCACCTTGGCAGCCAAGTTTTTTTGGCTCCTCTCAAGTCACATTAACTCAATGGCCATGGACTCTGCTTATCTGAAAGGCTGGTCTCACTGGCACCACATTAGAAAAAAAAGTGATGGATTTGATTCCATGGTGAAGAAAAGAAGAAAATGGCTCATTTGAGGTTAGCTGAACTCTTTCAGATGTAGAAGGTGCCATTTCTCTGACCTGGGAATATAACACATGTGAAATGGAGCTTAGCTGACGTGAAATTCAGCTCCGGAATAGAAGCTTAGTTTCCATGACAGGACAGTGTCTTTGTGATTTTTTTGTTATTGTTGCGCGTTCATTTAAATAGCTGGGTTTTCCTCTCCCCATCTCCAGGCCAGTTGGGAGGTCCTTTCTTTGGACCGGCCTTGCCATTGCTGCGCTGTCTCTCCCCATTCCCATCCCCTTTTGAACCTGAGCTTTTTATGTCATCCAGGATGACTGTCATCTGTAAGCACTTGGTGGAGAGCTCTCCCTGACTCTAGAACAGTCATAATATGAACAAGTTGGGAGACTCAGAGCTACAACAGACAGGATTTTTGGGTCTAGTGAAGCCTCTCTGTCAGGCCCGATTTGGATCCAGTTAATGAGGGTCTGATTGAAATTGCCATCCTCACAGAACATCGTGAGGTCTTTTGGGGCCAATAAACGATTCCCCTTATTTTCCTGCATAGACACAAGGGAGAGGTTGAGTTGTCAGTGGAAGCCTTTGTGCGTCACAAGCGATCAGGAGTCATGTGCTTGGTGGATGACTTGCTAGGTTATCTTAGATAGGCCGTTTAATCTTTTTGTGTTTTCGTTTCTCCCATCTGTGAAAGCATGATAATGCACAGTGGGCTTCTAAAGAAAGAGCTCTTAGGAAGGATATAGAAGGTGTGTTACTCGAGAGGCTTTTGAAAAAACTCTGGATCACTGTTTACCAGAGATTGTAATCTGGAGGTGGCACAGTAGCTTTATGGCAAGTTTGAGCCAAAGTCTTTGCCAAGGAAATTTCAGATCTGAAGGAAGGGAGGGGGCACTCCTGGTAATTCCTTCCAGAAGGTCATTAGAAAGTCTTTGACAAGGGCTTTGACGAGGGCTTGCTTGCTCATGCTGTTGTTTTGTTGTGAGGATACCATTTGAGAGGCTGAACTAAACCTTTCCACAGTGAGAAAAGGCAGATTTCTATGTGCTCAGCTTCAGATTATAAACCACCACTAACATCTGGGCAGTTTCACTGCTTTGGAGGGACTTTTCCACGGTTAGGAGCAAACTCAGCAGAAACCCTGATTTTCTGTGCATCTTGTTCACCTGCTCTCCGCCTCCTCCCTCCTCCCCGCCTCTGAAACTACTAGGAGCGAGGTTCCTGTGGCTCCCTTCTGCGTGAGTTTTCCATTGGCGGTGACCCAACTCTCAGAATCATTCTATTTTCCCCAAAGGGGATCACCAGACGCTGCAGTCTGTGATCAATGAGCAGTGTGCTATTTGGCTTTGCCTGGGCTTGCCCACGTGTCCTCGCAAAAAAGTGTAAACAGAGCTGCTGCAGCTCTGCCCTGGGGTGAGGGGAAGGACTTCAAGTCAAGAAACAAAGTGAGACAAAGACAGGAAACATTGTTCCTTTCCCGGAGTAGCTGATACTTGCAGGAGGATGGGTTTTCTCTGTAAGAGTTCTGGGGCATTGGGTGGTGGTGTTCTAGCAGTGAGGGGTCCCTAAGGTAGACAGTCATCTCCTAAGAGCTCTGACAATTTGTCCATCTGTGTTATTCCACACTTAAAAATTTCTCAGCCATTTCATATCTTGCAGTCTTACAGGAAAAATACCGAGTTATGCGGTTAAACTTTAAAGCAATAGTTGTATTCACTGTGTATTGTTTATATCAGCCAAAAACTGGAATGGACCTAAATGTCTTACAAGAATAATTTGGTTAAACAGATCACGATATCTATGGGTACATTTCCCTGCAGATATTTTTGTTTCTACCATATAAAATGAAGATGTAAAAGAGTGGGTTTTTAATTTTAAATTTCTGATGAGCTTGGAGAGCTTGATAAAAGTGACCAACCACCTCCTCAGACAACAATGTCTATATGCTCAATATTTTCAGGGGATTTCAGCATAAACTTCTTTATCTCAAAGGTTAAGAGCACTCAATATGAAGAATTTAGTAGAAGTAATATTCATATATGGAGTAATGGAACAAGCAGCTTATAAAAGACTAAAATGTCATTAAAAAAAAAAAACTCACCTACATATGTATTGGGAGAAACAAGTTTTTCTCAGCACTCTTAGGATCCCTTGCTGGGCCTGAAAATTCAACTGACAAAGAGTAACAGAAGAAAAGCAAGCACATTATTTAACACACTTATTAATACATTTATTAAAAATAAACACATTTATTTAACATAAGCTTTACATGTTACGGCAGCCTTCATAAGGAAATGAACAGCCAAGCAAAAAACAAACTTGAATATTTTATCCTAGCTTCAATAAAGAGGACAAGAGAAGTTAAAGAGTATGAGGTACCTGCACTAAACTAGGGAAACTTAGCAAAGCCAGTAGGCTAGGATTCTTCATGATGTTCCCTTGCCTCCAGACATAAGGATGCTCCCTTCCTTTGGGTGTTGGGGGAGCCCTTTCACTGGAGGGTTTTATGGCCTCTTTAGGGAAGAAAAGTGAAGGAGGAAGAGGTCAGGGTGACCTTCCAGTTTCTGTTGTTTGTTTGCAAACTCCTTCAGCTTAAAATATTCCAGAAGCCAAGGTGTCATAGCAGAGGCTTTGACAGGCTAAACAGAAAGATGCTTAACTACAGCTTCTCTGGAGAATGATAATACAGTCTCTGTGTGCTTATTTGTAACTTCTGTCTTTCTAGAATTATCCACAGAATTGCTTTCATAAGAAGAAGTATGTTGTGTGAAAGTGAAAGTGAAATTTGCTCAATCTTGTCTGGCTCTTTGCGACTCCATGGACTATACGGTTCATGGAATTCTCCAGGCCAGAGTACTGGAGTAGGTAGCCTTTCCCTTCCCCTGGGGATCTTCCCAACCCAGGGATCAAACCCAGGTCTCCCGCATTGTGGGCGGATTCTTTACCCGCTGAGCGACAGGGGAAGCCCAATATGTTACACAAGTTTGTTTAAATTTTCTTTAAGAAGCTGTAATCTTTTTTTGGCAAGTGTGTTAAAAACCTGGGGACATTTTTAGCCCTGCTCTTTATTCAGCAAATGATGAAATGCTAGAATGAAGGGACATTAGGATGAAGAGACACAATTTCCAAGTGACATTTAATTAGGGCCAAATAAGAAGATACCACATTGACAAATTTCTTTTCAGTACGAAATCCACAGATAAAACAAATTTAAATCAGAACCAATTAAAAAATTCCAATCTTACACAGAGTGCGCAAGAAAAGCCAGTTTATAAGTAACCTTTAACTTGTCACCAACAGCATTTCCACTCCCAGAGTAGCCTTTGGGGACCTGTTCTGGGTGCTTAGTCATTGAGTCATATCTGACTCTGTGACCCCATGGAATGTAGCCCGCCAGGCTCCTCTGTCCATGGGATTCTTCAGGCAAGAATGCTGGAGTGAGTTGCCATTCCCTTCTCCAGGGGATCTTCCCAACCTAGGGATCGAACCCTGGTCTCCCTCATTGCAGGCAGATTCTTTATTGTCTTAGCTACCAGGGAAGCCCCCAAATGAAGGATCTGCCCTCCCTGAGAACCTAGAACAACTCAATATCTTGAGAGATTACGGGTCTGACGTTCTTGTCTTGCATCTTAGAAGGCAGCTGAGAGAACTTGTTCCACTGCCTCTGACCTTGCTGTCACAATTTGAAGGTTAAGTTCACACATCCCCTCTTCACAGGCAAGAGTCTTTAATGAAAGAGAAATTAGTTTGGGGACTGCAATGATATCTACTCGGCATCCATGCCCCTTTTCTTGGGTGGTAGGGTGCCTTCATCTTCCTTCGGAGAAGCGCCTTCTCCCAGCCTCAGTGGCCGCAGATTCTGTGAGGCTGGAGGGCGGGTATCACCCTCCTCTCCAAGACAAGCATGTGACCCAGGCCTGAGTAATTAGCGCATTCTCTGTCTCTCAGGCTGATGGCTTCAAGGATGCCCAAATGATCCATCCCATGAATGAGATTACAAATTAGCAGCTCTTGATGGAGATTTCTACACCGTGGCTTCTTTATGGAAACCTGGAATCCTGGAACGATCCTGCAGAAGAGTGAAGGCCAAAGGGCAGGGCAGATAGAAGGCAGGGAGGGGTCGGGGTAGGAAATCAAGTCCTAGGGCTTCATTAGATCAGCGTGTGCTTGAACCAAAGTGGTCACTGTGTGTGGGAATTATTTTTGTTTTGTTTTGTTTTTTCTTTGTTTAAGTGAGCTTGTATTAGAGCTATTTCACTTGCAGCCTATTGTGAATTCATATACTAGTGTGATCGGAGAAGGCAATGGCACCCCACTCCAGCACTCTTGCCTGGAAAATCCCATGGACAGAGGAGCCTGGTAGGCTGCAGTCCATGAGGTCGCTAAGAGTCAGACTGACTGAGCGACTTCCCTTTCACTTTTCACTTTCATGCATTGGAGAAGGAAATGGCAACCCACTCGAGTATTCTTGCCTGGAGAATCCTAGGGATGGGGGAGCCTGGTGGGCTGCCGTCTATGGGGTCGCACAGAGTCAGACACGACTGAAGCAACTTAGCAGCAGCAGTAGCATACTAGTGTGATAATACTAATACCTATTGACTGTGTGTGTGCTCAGTTGTGTCTGACTCTTTGTGACTCAGTGGACTGTAGCCCACCAGTCTCTTCTGTGCATGGGATTTTCCAGGGAAGAATACTCGAGTGGGTTGCCATTTCCTACTCCAGGAGATCTTCCCAACCCAGGGATTGAACCCATGTCTCTCGCATTCGCCAGCAGATTCTTTACCACTATGCCATCTGGGAAGCAATAATTCCTGTTGAGAACTCCCCAAAGAGCAGATCTTGTGTAAATCCTTTATATAGATTCTCCTATTTAATACTTATGATAGATTTTTGTCTTTTTAAGAAAAGAAACTGAGGCTTGGAAAGGTTACATAACTAGCACAAGATCCCTCAGCAAGTAGTAGAGGGATTCAAACCCAGATACATCTAAAGCCTTGCATTCCTAACGAGCATACTCTGAACTTTGCAGGGACACTGGATGGAAGTTAGGCCTGACAGCTAGTGGGCTGTTCATTTTTACAAAGGGAGGTACTGAGGAGAGCAAATGAGTATGTAATCAGCATGGCCAGTTTTAGGGGGTTAACCTTTCTTCACCTTCAGTGGGGTGATCAGTGCTCCCTTGCTATCACTTTGTTTTGTTTTCTGAAACCGAACAATGTTTAACAGAAGGCTCTTAGCTGTCTTCATGTTTTAGTCAAAGAGTCTGGCAGAGACGAACGGACCTGCAGGTACATTTGCAAAAAGGGCTTTGGGGCTCCTTGGGCCACAGGCAAGCGACCCGGAGACAAAGTCCTTTAAGAGTGAAGGAGGAGCTACCGGCCACTTTGGCGCTACGCTGTTATAAACCAGAGTGGGCTTTCTTTTCAATCCTGACATGAAAACAAGGAGATGGGTCAGTTCTGCGCTGCCCCATTCCCCGGGTAGCGTTTTCTTACACTTTTACAGAACAGAAGAGTTTTCTCTTGAAGTTTGAAGAAAACAAGGGAAACGTGTGCCTGGGAAGCGCCGAGTATGGTTTTGACTCTGGCTGTGAGGTTCACGCTGTACTCATAACATCCTGTTCTTCTCTGCTGGCTGTGATGTGGTAGATAGCAGTCCCTCCCTGGGCTGTTAACAGCTGAGCTCATTTTTCATAAAGATGCTGCTCTGCGAGACCGAGGAAGTGGGCCACAGCCACCTCCTCCTCCGTTACTCTTACGGTTAAGGATGGGTTTTCCCAGTGGCCCTTGCCATCTTCTCTAAAATTAGGTCTTTAATGCCTCTGGGATATGTGGCAATCTTAAAATTTTACTGGAAGCCCACAGAGTATTAGTGAGTGGGAAATGTGCCTCAAAAAAGTCATTTGTTTAGCATAGGAGATGTCTGCTCTGTCAAAACCTGCAGCTGTGGAGTCAGGAGAGGAAGAGTGGCTGCTGGGGAAAGGTGTGATGCCACCTGATACTGAGAAAAAGCAGAGTAAGAGCAATCATCCTAGGGACTGGGATTTCTGCCTTTGGATCTGTCCCTTCGGTAGGGGACTGGAGGGCTTAGAGCTGACTTTTTTTTACACAATATACTTATCAGTTTCCAAATGACCTTGGGCCTAAAAATCACATCTATTACAAAGACACAAATGGAATAAGGAATAGAATCTCACTTCTGCGGTCAGGGAGCTGACCCAAAATTAATTCATTGTATTTGGAGATTCTGAAGGCATAACTAGAATAGGAATGACTTCTGCTAATCAGTTACAAACGAAATTGTTCCCCTTCTGTCTTCATTGAGTTGCAGAGTTATTGCTTTGCCGTCCAGGAGATGGACAAACACAGTGGGTGTGTTTTCTGAATGGCTTTTATTAGAGAGCAAAATGCTATCCATTCTTGTGATTGTGCTTCTCATTGGGCAGTTCAAAAATTTGCCTCATCACTGGAATCAGGAAGATGCTTTAAAAAGGACAGAGAGATCCTTTGTCAAACTGAGACCTACTGAATAGCACCAGGTAAGAACAAAGCCATTCATAATTTCTTCTGGGTGATTCTTTTAATCAGCCAGGGAGCCACCACTCTAGTCTTCCCTCCTTGGGATAGATAAATTAATCAGATTAGTAATTTGCCATTTGAGATCTGTAGGCATCACCTATTGGACAGGCCAGCTTTCAGTTAGGGGTGGAGGGCAGGGTATGAAAAGTGAAGATAAGAAGGACATGGCAGAAGCAAGACTGGACTGATGTTAGCAGCATGGTAGAATCATATATGAAGGCCCCAGATGGACATAGAGGATTCTTGAGATGGTTGGCTGTCTGGCTACCCACTCCAGTATTCTGGCCTGGAGAATTCCATGGACTTCTTTGTGACCGCATACAGTCCATGGGGTCACAAAGAGTCAGACAAGACTGAGTGACTTTCACTTTCACTTTAGCAACTAAACAATAAAACAAAGGACATCACATGCCCATTTACTCATTCAGTCATTTAACTCAGCATCTTTTATTGAGCAGAACTCATGCTTGTTGGGTATGGGGGCAGGGGTTGGGGAACTTAATAAACAAAACACAGTCTCTTCTTCCCTCTAAATGGCCCTAGTTCAAGGGGCATGTAAGAAATTAAGAGGAAATAATCAGCTATCCCTGGGCAGGAGAAAAGGCTATGCCAGAGAAATCTTAGAGAAGGAAGTGCCTGACCAAGGTGTATAAGAATCAAAGGGAGATTCACCTGGAAAATAGACCCAGTCTTCTCAGAGCTTGAACAAAGGCAAAATGGCCTGTGGGTCTACAGAAGTCTATGAATCAATAACGTGCCATTACAGTGTGAGATGGAAAGTGGTGGGACATCTCGTGATTTGGCGGCATCCAGATCATGCAGGGTCTTCAATGTCCACACTTCTGTTCAAGGAAAGACCTTGGCACAACTCAAACATGTGACCACATAAACACACAACGGAAGAGAACAGAGGCTGTTCAAAGACACAGGTGAGTATTCATGAACTCTTGCTTTTATTATGTATATACCTTGGAATCAGGGTTGTTTAAGATTCTACTTCTCAGGGAAGCTGGATATATTAGTATAGCAACTCACAACTTTTAGAAAATTAGTATATTTTTTCCTTAGCTGCAGGATATGTTTTTTTTTTTAAAAAAATGAAAATCACTTCTTGCTTTGATTTTAAAATACCTTAATTTGAGAGACTGTTAGTCATGAAGGTGTTTCCATAGCAAACGTGTGTGGGACATCCTAGCTTTGCTGGCAGTGGTTCAGGGGAACTTATCTTATTAAATTGGGACAAGGCCTGGCTTGATGGAGGATAAGGTCATGGCACTTTTCCCATAGCATGAGGCCTCCATTTAAGGGCAAGATAAAGGAAAGGCAAAGAGCAAGAAGAAAAAGTGCTGGAATGAAAACAAGTAACAAAAGGAAGATAAAAATGGAAATCCCAGCTCAATGTGAATAATAGGCATGCAAATGGTGCTGCTAAAATAGGAAGGAACATTACTTTTCAAAAAGGCAAAGCAAAGGAAAATTGTAGTAGCAGAAGCATTTTACATGGTAAAATTGTACACTGTGTATGCCTCTCAGAAGCAAAGCCACCTACTCTAATTTTTCCCAGCACGATGCTGTGAATCTGGTGAGTCATTTTTAAAGGTTTACTACAAAGCTCCAAAAATCTGCATATATATATATTTTTTTTAAGCATTTGGATTAAATCTTCTTTTTCCCAGCAGCTGGCCACTAATGCTCCTATTTTATAGCCAAACTTTTCACGTGGGCTACAAAATAACACACTTTTCAAAAATTAGAAGCTTATGGAATGATCTCTACGATTTATTGTTAATTAAAAAAAATCATGGTGCAAGAAGTGTTTATGGTATGCTGCTCTGAGAATAAGGTAGTCTGAATATAAATTTGCTTATATTAAAGAAAAAAAAAGACTCAGGAAGAAGATACTTTGAGGGAGTGAGAGAGGAGATGAGGTCGGAGGGGACAGGGTTAAAAGTTAAATGTGTGACTATATTTTTGTTTCAGATTTAAATTTAAAAAACACACAAGCATTTTACAAAGCTAATCTCAAGACAAAGCAATCTTAAAATTGAAAGCAGAATGGCACAAATGAACACGAGTCTCAAATTAATACCATAAACTCAGAGAGAAAGTACTTCAAGTGGCTAACTCATCTGTAGAAATACCCTAAGGGGGGAAAAGTGTCAAAAAAATCTTAAACTGTGTTTTCTAATTTTATTGTTGATGATAATATTGTTACTGTTTTGGATTCTCTCTCTCCTCTCCCTCTGTCCTGTTGTGTATAGTGTGTTAGTCGCTCAGTTGTGTCTGACTCTTTGTGACCCCATGGACTGCAGCCAACCAGGCTCCTCTGTCCATGGAATTTTCCAGCAAGGATACTGGAGTGGTTTGCCATTTCCTTCTTCATGGGATCTTCCCGACCCAGGGATTGAACCCCAGTCTCCTGCACTGGAGACAGATTCTCTACCAACTGGGCTACCAGGGAATACTATGTGTATACTATGGAATTAAAAAAATGAGAAATTATGTTGGTGTTGGGAATTAGATTTTTGGCACGGAAGAAGGTCGTTCAAATATAAGATCAAAGAGGTTAAGTAAAAACCCTGTGGTCTTGAATTTGTATTGTAATTGTCAGTCGAAGTTGTGATGTATTTTAATACAAGAAAATGTAGATTCTGTATCTCTACTGTCTTTTTCAGATGTGTAAGAGGTACTTACCTAGTTGTTGGTATAGGGGAGGACTTTGGGGGTCTGACTGCTCCTTATTTAGACTTTCTTTGAAGAGTCCTTTCTGTAGTTTCACCCTCTCATCTCTATCTTCAGAGATACTTGGAACCGTTAGTTCCTAAAGTATTCTGGGTTTCTTCTGCACAAATTGTCTTATTTCCTATTAGCATTCCTCTCTTTAGGCAGAAGATTTAGCTTTATCTAATCTATCAAATACGTTGCCACTTATTCACCTGTTTTCCTTTTCTCTCTTTGTTTTGCATACCTCATTTTCTATCATTTCCTCAGTTCTTTGCTATTAGTATAATTGATTTAGAGTGTGAGTGTGTGCATGTGTGTACTTAATTTCTTTTAAAGTTTTTAGAAGCATTTCAAAGGAACGAAATGGATATGGGTATTTAATTCACTAAGTTTAATCAGTAGATTTACCTTTAAATTTATTTATTTATTTATTTTTATTGTATTTTTCTGGCCATACCACATGGCTGGTGGGATCTTAGTTCCCCAAGCAGGGATTGAAACTTGGCCCTTGGCAGTGAGAGCATAGAGTCCTAACCATTGGACTGCCAGTGAGTTTCCTAAATTCTTAAGAGATAGCTTTAAACATAATTAGTTTTGGACAACAAATAGAGCTCATCAGCATTATATGCTCCCAGAAAACAAAATAAGAATGTTAATACTGTTTCATTTGGGATCATTTGAAATTTTAGTAAAATTTTTTTTCTATTAAGCTTAAAAAATTTAAGCTTAACAATACACTTTTAGTTGCTTCTTTTGTTCTTTTTTTACCATGCTTTCTTAGATCCCACATTTTTCCTAATCTCATCTTCTTAGTTTCATTGGTATATAAGATTGAATAACTTGTTCACATTTTAGTAGAAATTGGCTCAGATTATAGAGCTCATCTCGGCCACTGTGGAGGCAGAAGAAGACGCCCTGCAAGGAGGACATGTGAGTATCACTAGCTGCTCGTGACAAGGAACTGCCCCAGCCCTTGGGTCTCAGAGCCCACAGTCTTGTATTTTAGCCTGTGGGCAATCCCTGCTCTGTCTCGCTCCACATATTCAGGAGGTGGGGGGCTGGCTGACAAGCCTAGTTCCTTTGAATGCACTGCCCCAATTAATCACTGTGACAATTGCTCCCTGACCTCCTTCTGCCTGAAGTTCCCTGCAATGACTCTCATTCCTGCTTCTCTCCTGTATGCTGTTCTCTGGGCTTGTTTCCCCGAGAATTCAAACCTCTCTGCTCTCTGTATCTCATACGATGATCTTCCTCTTTGGTGTTGACATTACTCTTTCTTGTTCTCCAGTGCTGTTATGAATATACTTCTTTGATCATATCACCGACAGAGTGGGAGAGAGTGTGTGTTCATTCGACTATTTTGTTCCTATTTCTGGATTACATAGATAACATGGAACAATGCTGCTAACATATATGACATACGAAACAATGTCCCTGCTAACCAGCTCCTCTACTCTTGCTGTGTTGTTTCAAAAAGAAATTTTAATTTTTTAATTTGTTCTTCCTTTACTTGTCTTTTCTTTTTTTTTTTCTTAGCTGTTTCTCCTTATTTTTGTTCAGTATAATCCAACATGATGGTAAAAGTCTGTCTTTTCAGCCAGCCACACATAAAAACCAACAATAAAATCTTAACTCTGTTACTTATTTACTATGTGTACTCTGCCAAATGGCAAAAAAAAAAAAAAGAATTTCCAGTATGGATTCCCCTACTGGTACTAAGAGCATCTGTAAAATCACAGTCATGTGAAAGAAAGCCAAAAACGTACAATGGAGGTAGTGTCCAAAATGGTTTTCTTTAAATGTACTTATCTTAAAAGGACTCTGTATGTTCCTTCAGCGAAATGGATTCTTTCTCTTCCCACATGTTCAATTGGCAATCACCTTATTTTCTGGAACTTCATTGTCAACTTTTCTTGTTTGCTACTGGAATCATGAAAAGAATATTAATATTTTATCAGAGAGTTACTGTTTTATAAAAACTATTATAAAGTTTTTATTAAGCTAAAAAATATATATTTTTGTGCTTTTAAGGTAAATTGTTCTCATTAAGAGAAATTGTTCTCATTTATTGGTTCCAGTTATTGCTTTTGCCCTGCAATTCCATCTCTGAAATTATAATGTAAAACCTTAGAATAGAAGTTAATTTCTATTATTTCATCTAAGGCTTTTTTGGCATGAGTGTTAAGGTTAGTGATAATGTTATTATATTATATGTGATAAATGGATACCAGGAAGTGTGGTTTACCTAAATTAATGCAATTCTCATAGAGCAAAGGAATGATATTCTCCTTTCAAATTCTCCAAACATACTTGAAGTTCCAATATTATTCATGTAAATTCAAGAAAACTGATCAGTACACAAACAACAGTAGTTCGTAAAAAAAAAAAAAATCTGTAGATATTTAATGCTTTTAGCACCTTGAAATCTCTATTTTGGGAGTACAGTTTTACCAGCATCTTGAGATATATTTAACTTCTGAGTATCACTTATATCATTTCTCTCTCTTTTTATTGGAATATAATTGTTTTACAATGTTGTGTTAGTTTCTGCTGTACAACAACTATGAAACAGCTGTAAGTATACGTATATCCCTCCCTCTCGAGTCTCCCTTCCGCCCACCCCCATCCCATACCTCTAGGACATCACAGAGTACCGAGCCTTTTTTTCCTAATACCTGTGATTCACGTGTACCTTTAGATTCTTACCTGAAGCCTCCTTTGCTTTGTGCTTTTCCTTATGCCAGTCCTCTCTGTTCCTGGGACATATGTTGAGTCTTATTTAGATTTTGGAGCAAATAATAGAAGTGAGAATTAAAAAAGAACAGGCTATTCTGATGCTACAAGGAACTAACAAGGTAATTTATCCCACTCTTCATTGTTTCCATGAGAAAACTTCAGCCTAGAAAAAAAAGTGCTTGGTTAAATTTTCATGACAGGCTCACACTAATGAGAAAGGGTGTACATCCGTGGTAGGTAGATTAGGCTTTCTGGCATCTCTTACTCCTGTCCCTGCTTTGAGCAGATGATTCAAGTTAAGATGATGCCAAATTTCAGGAGATTTAAAAATGTCTTTAGCTCTAGAATGTGGATAATACATACTAAACTCCTACCTTGATTTTGAAGAAATCTATACTTAAATTTTGGTTTTTGCATTGTCTTTTTTTCTTAATCATCTAAGCTTATGCTATTTGAATATGTAAAATAATTTAAGTTGCTAAGGCAAATTCTGAATAACCACAGTATGGAAAGTACATGAATGTCACCTTGGGAAAAATTTTTGCTCGTCAAAGGTTGATTATATTTTGAGTCTTTGAAAAAGTTCCCGTCTGTTCCACATGGGCTTTTATGTGGAACTAACTAAACCATTTTCTGTATAAAATCAAACAAACCCACAAGTAGACAGCAAAGAATCTGGGGTAATTGACTGGACTTTGTCTGAAAGCTTCATTTAGGGATTGAATTAACAAAGAACATATTTTTTTTTCTGTTTGTTGTGTAATTCTAGTAGTGGAAAGCTAGATTACTATTTAGTTGATAGCTTTTGCCTTAAGCATATTCTTTTATTTCTCTCTCTCTCTCTGTGTATGTGTGTGTGTGTGTGTGTGTGTGTATGAGGGAGAGAGGGGGGGCGGAATTTTAAAAGCAAACTCTGACCTGTTGGGTAATTAACACCCTTACAAAAAAATAAAGGGTTTATTGTAACTTGGTTTGGAGGAAAGAAGCCTGAATGAGGAAACCCAAGTTTCACTTCCAGCTCTTACACACATGCTTGTGTGATGTTGAGTAAGTCTCTTGCTTTTTCTGGATCTTAGTTTCCTCATCTGTGAAACTATAAAGGGCGATAGAATTTACTTTCAAAACCTTTTCCCAACTTTAAAGTTTCATAATTCTCTGAAATAAAGTATTTGTACTTCACTGATCCTCACAAAATAAATAGATAACATTTAGTAGCCATAAATATCAGAATGATTTTTTACATCACTTTCTTCTTGGAAAGAAATAAAGTACACGAGAAAATAGCCTTTCTTACTGGACAAACTTACATTTAAGAATAATTTTATCTTCATTCCCAGCAAGCTCTATCTTTTGGGGTAGTTTTTTGGTTGTTATAACCAAAATTTCAATTATATCTCTTTCTTAAATATTTGCTCATTATATATTTTTAAAAATTAATTATTTTTTCAAGAGGAATATGATAGTTTGTTCAGTTCAGTTCAGTTGCTCAGTCGTGTCCGACTCTTTGTGACCCCATGAACCACAGCATGCCAGGCCTCCCTGTCCATCACCAACTCCTGGAGTTTACCCAAACTCATGTCCATTGAGTTGGTGATGCCATCTAACCATCTCATCCACTGTCGTCCCCTTCTCCTGCCTTCAATCTGTCCCAGGATCAGGGTCTTTTCAAATGAGTCAGCTCTTCACATCAGGTGGCCAAAGTATTTATAGTTTGTGCTCATCTATATATTTCTGTGATTATTTGATTACCTGTTTTCATACTAGACTATATGGCCCAAGAGGGCAGATATCATTTTTGTATAGTTAACAATTGTAGAGTTCCATGTAGTGCCTGGCATCTAGTATGTGTTCAATGGAGGAAGAAGTATGGTTGTATAGGTCTGACCGAGATGGTTATCCCTGAATCCTCCAAGAACATTTCTGAAAGAAAGTCCGAGACTCACCTTCCTTTTGAGTTCTCTGGCATGTATTGTTGATGGGGAAGCATTTTCTTAGGGGTTTTCTCTTTTGGAAGGCGAATAAAGATGGCATTGATCTGGCCTGATATATTTCTCACCGCCACTAGGTGTTAGACAGTTTAGATCTTATCTTTTTTTCCTGTGTCATCTGTGTAGAAAGGCTGTTTGTAAACCAGATGTAAGCAGCTAATTGATGAGGCCTCCTTCTCTACCTCCCCATAAACGTTTATGACTTTTCATATAGATCCTTAATCTCAGTTTGCTAAAGCACTTGACTGAGCATTCTGACTCACCATCCTCCACAAGAATGAGGGGATCAACACCAGCAAGCCAGAGAGATCTCACCAGAGCCAGGATAAAGGTAACAGATTCAGAACACACCCATCAATGACACTGTAGCGAGAAGAGTCTGTGTGGTTAGAGCTTGACGCTGGTTATGATACCCAAGCAATGTCACAGCTCAATGAGATCAGGGATTTTGATCATTGTTACAATATTCCTTTATAAACCATAACTGATAGGTGGAGCTGGGTCCTATATGGAAAGTGATGCAATGATGTTGCTTGAGGAATTTTGGAAGGATAAGGTTTATGCAGGTTTAAAAGAAAAATCCTCTCAATGCTCTTTCCTTTCTTCTTTCTTTATATTTCTCCTCCCTCTCTTCTCCCCTGCCTCCTGTCTTTCTTCCTTCCTTCCTCCTTCCCTCCCTCCCTTTCATTTCATAAACAGACTGTATTCTACAGTGAAAGGTCTTGGATTTTAGAGTGAAGCAGTTATTATTTAGCATCTTGACAATGCCATTTTCTATCAAGCCAGTTTAACCTTTCTCAGGCTGTTTCCCCCCAAAAAGGCAATGGCACCCCACTCCAGTACTCTTGCCTGGAAAATCCCGTGGACTGAGGAGCCTGGTAGGCTGCAGCCCATGGGGTCGCTAAGAATCGGGCATGACTGAGCGACTTCACTTTCACTTTTCACTTTCATGCATTGGAGAAGGAAATAGCAACCCACTCCAGTGTTCTTGCCTGGAGAATCCCAGGGACAGAGGAGCCTGGTGGGCTGCCGTCTCTGGGGTCGCACAGAGTCGGACACGACTGAAGCGACTCAGCAGCAGCAGAAGCAGCAGGCTGTTTCCTCAAGTATTAAAAGGCAGCTCATAAATGCTTACTTACATCATAGGATTGTATGGAAGCTTAAGTATTATAGCAACATCAGCTACTATTTATTAAACATCAAACATGTGCATTATCTAATTTAATACTCACAATAACTTTGCAAGTAAAATGTCTGGTACATGGTAGGTGACATATAAGTAACAAGGTAACAAATATTGGGTGCTCTCTATACCATGTTTTTTTCGAGTAAGTGCTTCCTTGATTCTCAGGTGTCATTATTCATGCATTAGGCTGCACAGTTCCTGCCACCAAAGTGAAACTGATCATTCATTCATTCAAAATATGTTCTTTGAGTATCTGCTACATACCAGGTATTGTGTGTGTTACTTGGGAAAAAACAGAACAAGGGGCAAGACACGATTCCTAACTTCAAATGGGTTATAATTGAGGAGAGGTTATAGACAAATAAAGAGACCATTATAACCAAGTGTATAACGTCCATTGATAGCAGGAAATACAAAGTGGATGTTTTAGAAGGAGAGATCCGTGATTCCAATTTGGTGGGTTTCAGTGAGAGTTCCTGGGAGGATATCCTATCTACGCTGAGACTATGAGTAAAATACAGATTAGAGGCTGCGGTGTGTTCTAAAGAAGTCCATATTCCAAGGCACTACGAGAGGCATCCAGGAGTTGGTGATGGACAGGGAAGCCTGGTGTGCTGCAGTCCAAAGAATCGGACACGACTGAGCGACTGAACTGAACTGAAGAAGAGATTCGCTGTGACGGATCTGAGAAGCTGAAAGCAGTTCATTCTGGAATTTGAGGGGATCGGTGGTGAGAGTTGTAACTGGGGGTAAGCAGGACTGCTGGTCCTGGAAATGTTGGGTACCCTCCTAGCAGACACTGTTGAATCCCCAGCTACCTTTGAGCTGTTCCCAAGTTCTCAGTTCCTCTCTGCCTCACGGGACGCTGATCTGAGTGGGCTTACAGTTACAGCGCTAACTCCTGATTCACATGTAACCTTTAGGCTGTGTTCTTGGTGCTGAAGAGGAAAGGCTTGTCTTACGAGTAACATGGCGGGATATTCTCAGTCAGTTGGCTGGCTGTAAATATCAGCCCTCCTCTTATCTAAGGGGGGTTTGGCTCCAAGGCAAGGAGGCTCTTATCAAGGGGCTCTTCTAGCCAGCACCTGGCAGTCTGGGGCCCTTTTAACAGGCCAAGGAATCTGAGGCCAAGGCTGGTGAGGGTCAGGTTTCACTGAACTTGGCCTTGACTCTAAGCGCCTTCTGGGAATCCTGAGCAATCAGGATCTGGGGACATGATCACCTAATTGCCAGACTCTGGGATGTGACCATCTAATTACCATTTCACTTTTCCTGGGACTAGAGAGATAAGTGACACATACATCAATAAGCTGGGAGGACTGATTCATTTATTGACTCCCAGATAGTTGATCTTTGGGCTTGTGTTACAGAAAGTTCTCTTCCAGGAGCTAGGCTGCCAGGGTGCGGAGAAAAATTTGAGGTGTGGTCGGGATCCAGAGATAGGAAAACGGATGGCTAGTTCTCAGCGTTGCCTTTCTTTTGTGCGCGAGTTAAATGTTCACTAACTCAGTGTAAATGTGAATCTATATGTCATATCCAAACCCAGACATTTTGAAAATGGAAGCGGCTGCTAGTCATGAGTGTCCTGGGACAGCAAGCATCAGCTGGACTGCTTCAGGCAGACTCAGACGTGTGTGCACTCGTGTTCAGTTGCTTCATTGTGTCCGACTCTGTGACCCAGTGGATTATAGCCCGTCGAGCTCCTCTGTCCGTGGGATTCTCCAGGCAAGACTACTGGAGTGAGTTGCCATGCCCTCCTCCAAGGGGATCTTCCCGACCCAGGCACCCACATAGGGGTGCCATAACCATGAGCTCCCTGTTGGTCTAACACTGCTCCCCAGTTCATGGTGTGTGTACTTAAGGGGGAAGAACCTGTGGCCAAGGTATTTCTGGGTCTTTTTACGGCATTATGTGTTTATGCGCCCCAAAGCAATTTTGGGAACCTTCCCCATTTTATGTAATCCTCATGTTTCTGTAAGTCCACTCAATTAGCCATTTGAGGACAAGACAGTCAGTTTCTATTCAAAGTAAAGGAATGGGATGGTAAAACGGAAAATCTGAAGGGAGAGATCATCCCGGAAGGGAAAGCTTGAGCTGTACATTCTGATTTTTTCTAATCTTTTATTAGTTAGAATGTGGAGGTGGAGACATCATTCTCTTTAAAGGGCTGGCTTTTAAATTCTGCCTCATCCGTGATTAACTTTGATGATACCTGACTAAGCGGGTAGGTATAATTATCTGTGTTATTATTGTTCATCCAGAGAGGTGACAAGGAAGAAAATATGTCACGTGCAACAAACAGATGAGAGGCTAAGGAGGCGCTGTCTCGATTTATGAACTGTTTCCTCCTGAACAAGTTTCTTGGTAAAATAACTAAAATGACAGTGTGCCGTGAAGCCAATACCCATCTCAGCAGCAGTATTTTTCTCCACCTCAAGTCAAACAGGTTGTGGGAGAATTTGGTGACCGAGTGCTACTTTCATTTCTTATTCTTTCATTCATTCTAACAATGTGAATAATAATTCTCACAATATTAAAGAGTCGCACTTAAGACACTGACTCCCAAAGCAGATGTTCTCACCTTGGCACTTTTGCCAGGCAAGGGGTATTTGGCGTCATTGGGCATATTTTGGCTTGCTTGTCTCAACTGGGGTGGAGTGTGATTGGCATCTAATGATTAGAGGCCAGTGATGCTGCCAAACATTCCACAAAACCTAGGACAGGCCCCCAAACCAATTATCTGGCTCCAAATATCAGCAGTGTTAATGCTGAGAAACTGCTCTGCAACATCCCAATCATTCATTCATTCATTCATTCAATAATTATTTATGGAGCACCTACTATGTGTAGGTACTGCACTGCTAAGGATACAGCAGAGGTTAAAATTCACACTCTGGTTTGTTGCATTCTAATAGGAGAAAAAGATAATAAGCAAAATAAATAAAAAGTTGTAAGTATTAGTGAGGACACAAAAAATAAGCTGGGAAAAGGTAGGGAATGGTGAGATGGAAGCGCTCATATGACTCATTGAGGTAGGGATATTTGTCACCATTTATGATAAGGAAACTGCATCTTAGAGAGGTGAAACATGTCGTCAGAGGTAACACAGCTCCCAGGAGATGTAGCTGAGAGTTGATGGTGGATGTGTCTGATGCTTTAGAGTCTAAACGGTTATTTCCACTTGTTCTCTGAGGTATACTATTCCCAGGGGTTTCCTTGCTTCTTTTGAGGAAATTGCCCTTTTTAATTCTCCCCTTTTAAATGACAGGTAACCATCTCCTGCCCCACCCAAATTCCTCAGTTCTAGCACCTGTATTTCTGTTGGTTCCCTGATTACATCCTTTCCCCAGACTCCTTACCCTTGTGACTTAACAGGTTCCAAGCTCTCTGCCATTTAAAAACTAAAGTGAAAAAGTCCCCGCTTTCATTCTACAAACTCTTCCATCTGTAGCTGTAGCCCCTCCCTCTCCTTTTTCATAACTTAAGTGTCTTTTAAAGATGCTCATTTATGCTCTCTCTTTCCCTTTACATCCCCCCAATTCACTTGTAAAATGACCTCTCTACTCTTCACTCCACACACACTGTTTTTGTCCAGGTTCAGCAGTGACCCCATAGTCTCCGTTTTAGTAGACTTTCTCCTGTTTGTGTGCCCTCTCTCACATGGCCCCCTCCCTGCGCTCGGTGCTCACGACCCTTTTCCCCCTGTGTCTGACATCCTTCTTCTCTCTTGACTTCCTTTTTTTTTTTAGCTCTGCAAATTCCTCCTTACTCTTTGGCTTTTCCTTCTATGTAGCCTTCATGGGTTCCTCTTCTCTTTCACCCCTTCTCAAATTGGCATGCTTTTGTCTCTCTAGCTTTACCTTCAACTATGGCTTCTATTGATTTGTTGCTTAGAGTAATGCCAAAGGTATACAACACCTCTGGAATCTGCTGAGATGCGAACGTGGCTTAATGTGATAGGCAGATGATGCGCGAGAGTGAGGAACACCTCTGATGGTGGCCAGCCTATCCAGAATCTACACTCTTGAACTAAACTGACTGAGCATCATAGCAGGGATCCCCCTGCCACCCCCCAAGTGATGCTGAGGCCTCCCTAGCTGATCTCTCTATTGCCAGCTTTAGCTCCATTCTTTCCTCTCACCATATTCAGCTTTCCAAAGGGCAAACCTGATCAGGATCTAGTTACTACCCCCTTGTATCAGTCTGTTCAGTCTGCTATAACAAAATACCATGGACTGGGTGGCTTATAAACAGCAGACGTTTATTTCTCCCAGTCTGGAGGCTGGGGAATCCTAGATAAAGGTGCCGGCGTGGTTGAATGAGGGCCTTCTTCCCAGCTCTTCGATGTCTGTCTTCTCATTGTGCCCTGACATGATGAAAAGGGCAAGTGACTTATGTCTTTTGTCTTGATTTATGTCATCTAACTGGAAGCTTGTACCTCTTCATCCTTTTCATTTATTTTGTCCACTCCCTAGCGTCCCCCACCCCTGGCAAGCCTAATTTGTATATATGAGTCTTTCTGTTACTGAAAGAGTGTGTGGTGGGGTTTGGCAGCTCTCGGCTCAAAAGTCAATAAACAGGCCAGGTTTGTGGAAAGGAACATTTGCTTTATTTCAGATGCTGGCAACTGGCGGGAAGGTAGGGGAGAGGGTGGCAGACATCTTTCCAAAAGTCAACTGCCTCATCCCCCTCCCCCCATGACCCAACAAGCAGGGGATGTGAGCTTTTATAGACAGAGTGTGTGTGTGGGGGGGCTACATGCAGAAACAGCAGAGTCATCTCTATCAGTCATCTTCAGATAGGCCATGGGTGGCCTGAGCAGGGTCATCTTGATTGTTTTAGGTGCAGTTAACCTTCAGTTCCATTTGTTCCCATTTCTCTGAGGCTAAGTCTCGGAATTGTTGCAGCTCATGTCCTGGTACAGTCTGGTCATCATATAGTTAACTTCTCCATCAGGGAGTTTTAGTATCTACAAGACAGATCACAGGGTATGGCATAGAATATTATCCATAGCCCTTGAGAAAGAATGAAAGGTCTTTGAGGATGGTTAATGACTACCTTATTACTGTTTAGTCGTCTGTGATTGTTTTCCTTTGTTTCAGCATTTCTCACTTCTCTGATTAAATTTATCCTTTGACTAAAGTTTTCCATGAACAAAAGGCAGGCAGCGGACATGGTGGTGTGGGGGTGAGGGGAGCAAGGCCCATAGGGTCCTGCTCTGTTCTTGCTCTGTTTCATCTGTTTTATGTTTGTTCTTTCAGCTTTTAGATTCTCTGTATCAGTGAAGTCATACAGTTTGTCTTTTTCTATTTGACTTATTTTACTTAGAATACGTTCTCTAGGTCCATCATGTTGCCCCAAACAAGAGTTCATGTATTTTTATGACTCAGTAATATTTTACTGGACATATATACCACATCTTTTATATGGGCACAAATGATCTAATCACTCCCAAAGTCCCCTCCTCCAAATATCATCATATTGGGCTTTAGGTTTCAATATATAAATTTGGGGGCCATAAACACTCTGTCTACAGGCTCCCTTCAACTTTTATAACACAGCTCATTTACACTCATGGTTCCACGCTCCTGCACAACTCTCCCATCTGCTTGGAACAAGCCTTCCCTCCCCATGCCTACTCCAGGCATGGACCATGGAGGTCTTACTCTTCTATCAAAGCTCACCTTGCGTGTTACTTTTGTACCCCTTGTCAGCTTTCCAGGCAAAGTACTATCTCACATATGCCCCATTGCGCACCCCTTTTCCGATGAGATTGTGCTTTCCTTTAGGGTATGGAGAGGAGGGTTCAAGAGCGAAGTTTTGTCCTCAAGCAAACAGAGTTTCTGTCCACAGCAACTCACCTCTGGTTTCTCACTGTGAAGTTTCTGCACTCTTTTAATTTCAAAGTATTGAATTTCTGTCACTAATATGCTGTGTGACCCTGTATATTTCACTTAGCCTCTCTGAATTGTCATTTTATCAACTTCAGTTCAGTTCAGTCAGTCGTGTCCGACTCTTTGCGACCTCATGAATTGCAGCACGCCAGGCCTCCCTGTCCATCACCATCTCCTGGAGTTCACTCAGACTCACGTCCATTGAGTCAGTGATGCCATCCAGCCATCTCATCCTCTGTCGTCCCCTTCTCCTCCTGCTCCCAATCCCTCCCAGCATCAGAGTCTTTTCCAATGAGTCAACTCTTCGCATGAGGTGGCCAAAGTACTGGAGTTTCAGCTTTAGCATCATTCCTTCCAAAGAAATCCCAGGGCTGATCTCCTTCAGAATGGCCTGGTTGGATCTCCTTGCAGTCCAAGGGACTCTCAAGAGTCCTCTCCAACACCACAGTTCAAAAGCAAATTCTGTCAAATAATGCTCTTGTTATACCTCAAGGATGTGTATCAAGTTCTCTGAGTTCTCCAGAGGAAAAGATGTCATAAGTCAAAGATGACATAACTTGTCATTCATTAAAATAATAATTTTTATCAAACATTTCATTCAGACCCCAACAAAGTGAAATTATTTCCAGCAAAAAATGTCCTCCTCCTTATATATCTTTAAAGCTTGAAACCACTTATAGCTGGGCTTTGCCATGAGGTTTTTTTCTTGTTCATAAGATTATCAATCATTTTTTTCTTCGAGTTCTCTTTAAATTTGTGAAAAACTAAAGATTCAACTTTTGCCATTTTACCCTCAAAAGGAGAGTTTCATGTTAGAGACATGAGCAGATAGAAGTTTAAGATTATATATCCTTGATCTTGATCTGAAGCTTTCTTATATTATCAGCAGCACTTACTGTCACAACCTGGGGAGAAGAAGTGAAGAAACAAAAAAGAAATTGGAATTGGAAGAAAAGAAATGTCAAGATGAATGCCAAGTAATGAAGTATTCACTTTATTACTGTTAGTTTTAGAATTAAAATCATCTTTTAAAAATCTCATTTTGGTGAGATGGCTAAATGTGTGTGAAACGAATACTGGTAAGGGAAAATAATGGAAGAAGGGTTTTAATCAGGACATCTTTCAGTCATAACACTTCTGTGTCCCATTGACATTTCCCTGGAATATCTCCGTGAGTGGAAAACCGATGCTTAGATAATAGGGGTGGGATAGTTAAGAAGAGAGAGAAATAGAATACATTGGTTATGTCTCTTGTGCTATGTGTTTATATAATTTATTTCATTTAACCTTTAACCCTTTGTAGTATATTTACCTACTTCTGAGTTAAACCAACTGGAACTCACTATACAGTTAGTAGTACATAGAGTCAAAACGGAAACCTCAGATTTTCTGACTCAAACACCATCCCACACTGATTCTACTGATTATAAAAGTAGAAATAAATGTCCTGACCTCAATATTTATGGCTGAATATTATTCAGTCATAAAAAGGGATGAAATAGGGTCAGGACATTTAGGGTCAGGACATTTAAACATTAAAACTGCTTTTAAAAAGCAATTTAAAAAATTGGAATGTAATTGCTTTACAACATTGTGTCAGCTTCTGCTGTAAATGAAGGGCCTCAGCTATAGGTACCGGTTTATCCCCACCCTCTTGGACCTCCCCCCTCTCCCCCCGGTCCCACCCATCTAGGTCATCACAGAGCACCGGGCGGACCCTCCTGTGCTTAAGAGCAGGTTCCCACTAGTTATCTGTTTCACCCTTGGTAGTGTGTGTATGTCAATGCTCTACCCTCCCCTTCTGCCCCGTGTCCACATGCTGCATCTCTATTCCTGAGCTAGAACTAGGTTCATTGGTACCATTTTCTAGGAAGATGTGATACATATATACAATGGAATACTACTCAGCCATAAAAAGGGAAAAACTGGGTCATTTGTAGTGATATGGATGGACCTAGAGCCTGTCATACAGAGTGAAGTCAGAAAGAGAAAAACAAACATTGCATATTAATGCCTCAAGCAGTTTACAACCCAGAAAAGACAATCAAATGTCTCTCTAAAAAGCAAAATCAGCAGACCACATATTTATCATATTGTAAGTACTATAAAAATAATTTCATCTGCAATGATGATGAAGGTTCAGCCTCACTGTCAAGAAAATCCATTTTGAGTTGTTTTTTCCTCGACAGTAATGCAGAAACATAAATGTACTATTTTTGCTAATTTTTTCCAGCAAATAATGTTAACATGTCACATGAACTTTGAAGTTACCCAGATTTAACTTCACTTGCTATGCAAATTTGGTAAAGTAATCTCTATCAGACTCTGTTTCCACCTGTTAAATTGGACCTGTCCAGTGGTTACAGTCAGTCTACTATTTGCACCAGAATGCTAAGGAATGGGGTATGCAGAGGAGAGATGCTAGAGTCAGGGAGCTATCCAAAAGATGGAATCAAGAGTTTCACTAAAAAGTACTTTTCAAAATTGAGTCAAGGAACTGGCAGCGATCTCAGGGAAGAAAGCAGGAAAGGGGCTGGAGTGGAAGATAAACATGAACATTTGTTTTTCCTAAACTGATCATTGCAGTTCTGGGGCCAATTATCACACAATTTTCCTCTCTTTCAAAGGACTAACCTTACAAAATACAAAATCACAAAATGATGTCACCCAGTATTTTCCTCTCCCTTATTTCATTCTTTAATATCAGACATTGAAAGGAGAAGTTATATCATGTAAACCTGAAGAGAGTCATAACGCATCCAAACCGCTTAAATGAATGGAAAAGAAATAATCAGGCTCCCATTATGCAAAATGGTGCTCAGTTAATTTATTGCACTGCACTGAATAATAAGCTGTTAGACTCCACATTACGTTTTTCACGTTAGATCAAATAGCCTACTGCTGCTGGAGCTTATTTCATATCGCATAAAATTTGGATATATTACAATGGAGTAGATATTAGTCCATTACAAGAGACAGACTTACGTACTTCATTGATAGGATCTCTCCATTTGGAAAATGGCATGGGAGAAGAAGAGATACAAACAAGGAAATGGACAGAGGGGGATTTATGTGCGTTGCCTGTCAACCCGCTCTGCTGTGGGTGACTGCTGTTTACCACACATGGGGCTGGTGCCTTGGAGAAAAGCAGCATTTCCAGTGGGAAGAAAATCCAAAGAGAGTTTATGTTCCTTTTCAGGGAAGTGTTGACATTTTAATTACTTTCTGTTTTCTTTGGAGCTAAACTTGAGAATTGGAAGCAAGTTAGAAAAATAAAAATTGGCTTTATTAGAAATCAGATGAATTGACATGCAGCCATGACCTGGAGAAAGTCCAGATTCAGCCCTTGACAAACTCAAGTCTCCAGCAGGACTCGAAGAGCCAAAAAAATCCAGCCATTGAAAAACGAACCAGACAAATTCCTGCTTGGGGTGTGTCATCTGTGAGAGCAGACTGCTTTTTTCTGAGCAGTTTCATCTTTTCTGCCCTGTGGGCCCCTGTTCTTCACTTTTGTATTCTTTTTCCTTTAAACTTTGGTCTCTCAGGGATTTGTGAGGATAAGTAGAACAGGGGTGCAAAGAGAATGATCTTGAAGAGTTGGTATGAGTTGTGAAAACTGGTGGGTGGGTTTAGCATTAGTTTTTAAGATAATCAGATAACTCTTGGTATTTCATCAAAGAAAAGTGCCTGTCTTGGTGCAGGTGGAGCTGGAGTAAATGGTTTAGGGAGATGTGGTTTATTTGCACCCTTTCCTTACAAGGGAATCAAACCAGTCGATCCTAAAAGAAATCAGTCCTGAGTATTGACTGGAAGGACTGATGCTGAAGCTGAGGCTCCAATACTTTGGCCACCTGATGCGATGAACTGACTCATTACAAAAGACCCCAGTGCTGGGAAAGACTGAAGGCAGGAGGAGAAAGGGATGACAGAGGATGAGTTGGTTGGATGGCATCACCGACTCAATGGACATGAGTTTGAGCAAGTTCTGGAGTTGGTGATGGACAGGGAAACCTAGCATGCTGCAGTCCATGCGGCTGCAAAGAGTCAGACACAACTGAGCGACTGAACTGAACTGAACTTGCATCTGCCTAGAATGCAAGAAATCAGGGTTTGATCCCTGGGTCAGAAAGATCCCCTGGAGAATGGAATGGCTACCCACTCTGGTATTCTTACCTGGAGAATCCCATGGACAGAAAAGCCTGGTGGGCTATGGTCCGTGAGGTTACAAAGAGTCAGACATGACTAAGTGATTAACATTTGCACCTGTGGTTGCTGAGAACTGAATAAATATTTAACAAAACCAGTGTACCTACATGGGCTCCAGGATCAGCAAAACTAAAAATTGTAACTCGGGACAAGATTGAAGCTGAAAAAAACAAAACAAAACAAAACAAACAACTCCAACCAGCATATTCATGGTTCCCAAAAGGGTGGCACATGAGGATATAAGCTCTTGTCCCTTCCTAAGCCTTCCTACACTTCAGACTAAGTCTTACTACACTTCAGAGACAGTGTGGAAACTCTGCTAAGCTTAGATTAGTTAATTCAGTAATAAGTGAAAAACCTGAGCCCCTAAAAATAATTTTTCAATTATCTACAGCATTCCAAGTGTTTAAATCCATATTTTAAATTTTTCAAAAATCCTGTAAGGAGATGTTATTCCTGCTCTAGATAATATTATTTCTGTTTTACAAATGAAAACTAAGGTTGGGAAGGTTAAGTAAATTTATAAGTTATCAAACTTGTATTATAAAATATTTCAAATACATGCAAAAAAAAAAAAAAAGAGAGAGAGAGAGAGATAAAATAGTAAAATGAACCTCTGGGCTTATTTTACTTGATCCACTCAGGACTGACACTTATCCCACCCCATTATTTTGAAACAAATCCCAGAAAATATAGGTCATTTCTTCTATATATCTTCCAATAAGAGTCTTGAAGAGATATGGATTCTTTAAAATAAAATAACCATAATACCTTTATCACATCTAAAACATTAACAATAATACAACATATAGTAATATCAACAATTATGCAGTTAGCACTCACCTATCCCCAACTGTCTTACAATATGGTTTTTTTTTTTATGTTCATTTGAATCCAGATCCAAAAAAGGTCCATGCACTGTGCTTGTTTGTGAGTCTCTTCAGTTCAGTTCAGTCGCTCAGTTGTGTCCGACTCTTTGCAACCCCATGAATCGCAGCACACCAGGCCTCCCTGTCCATCACCATCTCCCAGAATTCACTCAGACTCACGTCCATTGAGTCACTGATGCCATCCAGCCATCTCATCCTCTGGTGTCCTCTTCTCCTCCTGCCCCCAATCCCTCCCAGCATCAGAGTCTTTTCCAATGAGTCAACTCTTCGCATGAGGTGGCCAAAGTACTGGAGCTTCAGCTTTAGCATCATTCCTTCCAAAGAAATCCCAGGGCTGATCTCCTTCAGAATGGCCTGGTTGGATCTCCTTGCAGTCCAAGGGACTCTCAAGAGTCTTCTCCAACACCACAGTTCAAAAGCATCAATTCTTCAGTGCTCAGCCTTCTTCACAGTCCAACTCTCACATCCATACATGACTACTGGAAAAACCATAGCCTTGACTAGACGGACCTTAGTCGGCAAAGTAATGTCTCTGCTTTTGAATATACTATCTAGGTTGGCCATAACTTTTCTTCCAAGGAGTAAGCATCTTTTAATTTCACGGCTGCAGTCACCATCTGCAGTGATTTTGGAGCCCCCCAAAATAAAGTCTGACACTGTTTCCACTGGGTTTCATTAAAATCTGTGGATTCCTTGTTTAACTCTATTATTTTTTTCCTTAGGATTCTTGGCTGAGAGTGCTTTTTCCTGAAATTTGCTAATATTCTGAATTGTTTTCCCTTGAAATTTCCTAACAATCTGAATTTTGTTGATTCTATTCCTTGAGGTTTTCTCAAATATATTTACTGCCTTGTACTTTGTACTTCTTATACATTTATAGGTAAAGACAGAGATTTTGTTAGATTCTGGTTCCATATTTTTAGCAAGACTAAGTCATTAATTGTGGTATATATTTTCACCTGTAGAAATGTATTTGTGTGTGTATGTAATCTTATCAATTATTGAGGCTTGTTGCTTGGATCCATTATTTCATTAGCTACTGTAAAGTTGTGATGTCCTAATTTTATGATTTAAAAAGAATAGACTATTTTTTAGGGTAGTTTTAGATTCATGGTAAACCTGAGTGAAAAGTACATGTACACTCTTTCTTCCCCCACTCCCCTTTCCCCCTGCCCCCAACCTCTTTCACTTTTAAAAAACAAGACCAAAGTGGTACAAGTGGCAAGGAGTGAACCTGTGCTCACGCATCGTTGTCACTCAAGGTCCGTAGTTAACATTACATCACTCTCTGTGTTGTATGTTCTGTAGGTTTTGATACATATATAATGGCATGTATCCATCAGTGATTTTATTTTATTAGCCAGAGTCCTTCTACACTGAGAAACTTCCCTCTCATTACCTATTTGGTTATATGAAGTAAAGATCATATATATATACATAAACAGGACAAATGCTTTGTCCTTTGCCTTTAGCTACTAGTTTGTAGAATAATGAGCTGCTTCTCTTTGGTATTCTCTGAAGTGAGCAAAGCTGCTGCTTTTGCTGTTACTGCTACTATTACTGTCACTAAGAGGTCACGCATTTAAGCATATTTGATGTTTCAATATTTTATTCTATATGTGAATATACATATACATGACAACTTGTTAGTAAACTTCTAGGTTACCTGTGTCTATAAATCTACATTATTTTTGGTGTTTTGATTTGGAGAAAATAATCCCTGTGGTGACTTTACATTTTATCTTACAATCCTTTTCCACTTACTGATTCTTAAAAAGATTCCTCTGAGTCTCTGAGGATGGTAGAAAACCTTCCTCTGTTGCTAGAAAAACAAAAGCAGCTGTGTTTATCGACAAAAAGAGCAGGAAAGAAAGAAGGCAGGAGGAGGAAAGGAAGAAGAAATAAAAACCAGAGCAAGCAAATAAGTATTAAAATATAAGCCACTTTAGGGACTTCCCTGATGGTACCGTGGATGGAAATCCGCCTGCCAGTGCAGGGGACATGGGTTTGTTCCTGATCCGGGAAGATTCCACCTGCTGCAGAGCAACTAAGCTCATGTTCCACAACTGCTGAAGCCTGGGAGCTCTAGGGCCAGTGAGCTGCACCTACTAAGCTCACACACCAAGGGCGCATGCTCTGCGCCAAGAGAAAGTCCACACACAGCAGGGAAAACCCAGTGCAATCAAAAATAAATACATTGTAAAAAGTATAAGCTGAGTAATTAATAGGCTACTGCATAGTCTGGGGAAATTGTTGCAGTTAACTTATTTACATAGGGTCATGTGACATCACAGTGAAGTGGTTAAGCTCAAAGCCTTGATATTCAGCACTTGGGTCAAATCTCTAGTTCTGGTCCTTCCTAGTTGTGTCAGCTCGCCCACTGTCACTTCTCTGTGGCCTGGTTTCCTTGCCAGTGAAATAGGAATAAAATAGCACAGACATGTAAGGATAAAGTAAACGCTCGTTGGTTTTGTTGTCATAGTGATGTTGACGATGATGTGTAAATATGTGAATATTTACAAAGTACTGTCTCTTTCTCGACACAGACGAGAAGAATAGTAGAAACCGATACTTGTTGAATAGCTACTACAGGCAGGTACCAAAAAGCGTCTGTCTTATATTATGCAATTTATTATCAACTTTAATATTTTTAAAATCTATCACCATTACTCATTATTTATCCTAGCACATATCTGGCATAGAAAGGAGATACAATATACTTTTCTGTCAATTGAGCAATTAGATGTATTTGACCCATATTAGGTTTTGCAAACATCTGTGAAGAACTTTTACAAAACAAAGGAGGATGTGATATTAGCAAAGTACAGAACTTGAAAAATCTGTTAGAAAACCTTAACAGTGAGTCCCAGTAAAGATGTTGAAGCATTAAATTGAGCAGTGAGAGTCTAGTGAACCACACAATTCCAGTGTTGTCCAAGGCAAATCGATATCAGTATTCACCAGAGTTTTATCTTGCACAGGAAAAGAAAGAAAGCAAAGAGGAACAATTTTGGAATCACTCCTCCAACCACGGAAATGATTTTAATTACCAGTTCATCTGTTGGCAGACTCTTCTGGCAGATGTACCTGCAACTTGGAAAGATAACAAATGAACCAGTTCCTTGCTCCAGAGTTGACACTGATAGTGCTTGCTGAATTTGTTCTCAGAAAAGAATCCCAGGCAACAATACATCTGGCACTCTGTTCGAGGAATTTGTCATGTCATTGACATGTTCAGCCTCCATTGTCCACACCACCCTGACAGCAGGTCCTTTATATTTCAAAGAAATTGCAGTCTGAATTAATATAATTAGAATGTAACTGCTATTCACTGCACAAACTCCTCATTTCCAGGAGTACAGATCTGATAGCATGTCTGTGTTCAGAATCTTTCCAGTGATGGCTGGAGGGGAGCAAGCAGATGATAAAATGATAGAATATACCCTCTTTCCCCAGCCTCTTTAAGTACCAGCTAATAGAAATATAAGACAAGGAGAAAATGGTTCTGTCTCTGGCATATCTAAGTAGAAGTACTTCTCAAGTTTATCAGCCTGTATAACACTTTTATAAAATCAGCAGTATTGAGTGTCTGACGTAAGAGAAGAAAATGAAACAGGAAAGACAGTTTTATGAAGTAGGATGGATAATTTATGGATAGAATTAAAGAATTAAAAGGTGGTTAGATAACTGGTGGCTCGGACGGTAAAGCATCTGTCTACAATGTGGGAGACCTGGGTTCGATTCCTGGGTCGGGAAGTTCCCTGGAGAAGGAAATGGCAACCCACTCCAGTACTCTTTCTTGCCTAGAAAATCCCATGGACAGAGAAGCCTGGTGTCCATGGGATAGCAAAGAGTCGGACATGACTGAGCGACTTCACTTTCACTTAGATAACTACAGTCGTTCTTTACTACTTCATTTTGAACAGTCAGTGCCACCAGCCAAGCAATCACCACCGAGTAAACAACTAGATTCTTGAATTTCATTCTTTGTTATTGTTATGTTTCCACAAATGTTTGACTGTCAATGTAGTAAAAACTGAATACCAGCATCTTTTTTAGGGGGGAATATAAGATTGATTTACATTCTCTCAAGTATGTTAACTTTCTCACCTCAAAGAACTCACTGGAAGGGAGCAAAGACTGACAAATCGATGTGGAGACTGATGCTCACAGCCTTTCCTCAGGAGCGTAAAGTTTATCCTTGTGTATGCTAGGGACTGAATGTCTGTGCTCCTCCAAAATTACATGTTAAAGTCCTAACCCCCGGTGTTCTGATAGTTAGAGGTGAGGAGGTGAAGCCTTTGGGAAGTGATAGGTCTAGAAGCAGTCATGAGGTTGGGGCCCCCGTGACAGGATTAGTAACTTTATAAGAAGAGGAAGAGATGCCAGAGTTCTCTCCACTCCTGCTGCTTTACTCTCCTCCGTGGCTCTATCTCTTTCTCTCCCTCCCTCTCTCTCTCTCCCTCTCTACCAGGTAAGGACATAGCGAGAAGGCAGCTATCTGCAAGCCAGGAAGAGAGTCCAGGAACCACACGAGCTGGTGGCTTGATCTTGAACTGCCCAGCCTCCAGAACTGTGAGAAATGAATGACTGTTGCTTAAGCCACCCATGCTTATGTTAGGTCCAGCTGACTGAGAGTGTACAGGAATCATTTGTTAATGAGCGTTAAGAACAGATAATGGTTTTCATTTTCTTGTTTTTCTTAGAGGTATCTCTTGATCTTCACCAGGGAAATTCTGTATCAGAATTGCAGGGAGTTCCCTGGGAGTCCAAGGTTAGGTTAAGACTCTACACTTCTACACTCCCTAGTGTGATTAGATTGACTAGTTTTCTGTGAGTATGGTTTCAGTATGTCTGCCCTCTGATGCCCTCTTGCAACACCTACCATCTTACTTGGGTTTCTCTTACCTTGAGTGTGGGGTATCTCTTCACGGCTGCTCCAGCAAAGCACAGCCGCTGCTCATTACCTTGGACGAATGGGTATCTACTCACTGCCGCCCTTCCTGACCTTCAACGTGGGATAGCTCCTCTAGGCCCTCCTGCGCCCCCTAGGACCACAGCCTTCTCTAACTCAATGAAACTAAGACATGCCCGTGGGGCAACCCAAGATGAGTGGGACATGGTGGAGAGGTCTGACAGAATGTAGTCCAGTGGAGAAGGGAATGGCAAACCACTTCAGTATTCTTGCCTTGAGAACCCCATGAACAGTATAAAAAGGCAAAATGATAGGATACTGAATGAGGAACTCCCCAGGTCAGTAGGTGCCCAATATGCTACTGGAGATCAGTGGAGAAATCACTCCAGAAAGAATGAAGGGATGGAGCCAAAGCAAAAACAATACCCAGCTGTGGATGTGACTGGTGTTAGAAGTAAGATCTGATGCTGTAAAGAGCAATATTGCATAGGAACCTGGAATGTCAGGTCCATGAATCAAGGCAAATTGGAAGTGGTCAAACAAGAGATGGCAAGAGTGAACGTCGACTTTCTAGGAATCAGTGAACTAAAATCAACTGGAATGGGTGAATTTAACTCAGATGATGATTATATCTACTACTGCGGGCAGGAATCCCTCAGAAGAAATGGAGTAGCCATCATGGTCAACAAAAGAGTCTGAAATGCAGTACTTGGATGCAATCTCAAAAATGACAGAATGATCTCTGTTCGTTTCCAAGGCAAACCATTCAATATCACAGTTATCCAAGTCTATGCCCAAAAAAGTAATGCTGAAGAAGCTGAAGTTGAATGGTTCTATGAAGATCTATAAGACCTTTTAGAACTAACACCCAAAAAAGATGTCCTTTTCATTATAGGGGATTGGAATACAAAAGTAGGAAGTCAAGAAACACCTGGAGTAACAGGCAAATTTGTCCTTGGAATACAGAATGAAGCAGGGCAAAGAGACTAATAGAGTTTTGCCAAGAAAACGCACTGGTCATAGCAAACACCCTCTTCCAACAACACAAGAGAAGACTCTACACATGGACACCACCAGATGGTCAACACCGAAATCAGATTGATTATATTCTTTGCAGCTAAAGATGGAAAGTGACCTTTTCCAGTCCTGTGGCCACTGCTGAGTTTTCAGTCAACAAAAACAAGACTGGGAGCTGACTGTGGCTCAGATCATGAACTCCTTATTGCTAAATTCAGACTTAAGTTGAAGAAAGTAGGGAAAACCACTAGACCATTCAGGTATGACCTAAATCATATCCCTTATGATTATACAGAGGAAGTGAGAAATAGATTTAAGGACTTAGATCTGATAGATAGAGTGCCTGATGAACTATGAAATGAGGTCCGTGACATTGTACAGGAGACAGGGATCAAGACCATCCCCATGGAAAAGAAATGCAAAAAAGCAAAATGGCTGTCTGGGGAGGGCTTACAAATAGCTGTGAAAAGAAGAGAGGCAAAAAGCAAAGGAGAAAAGGAAAGATATAAGCATCTGAATGCAGAGTTCCAAAGAATAGCAAGAAGAGATAAGAAAGCTTTCTTCAGCGATCAATGCAAAGAAATAGAGGAAAACAACAGAATGGGAAAGACTAGAGATCTCTTCAAGAAAATTAGAGATACCAAGGGAACATTTCATGCAAAGATGGGCTCGATAAAGGACAGAAATGGTATGGACCTAACAGAAGCAGAAGATATTAAGAAGAGGTGGCAAGAATACACAGAAGAACTGTACAAAAAAGATCTTCACGACCCAGATAATCACGATGATGTGATCACTCACCTAGAGCCAGACATTCTGGAAATGAAGTCAAGTGGGCCTTAGAAAGCATCCCTACAAACAAAGCTAATCGAGGTGATGGAATTCCAGTGGAGCTATTTCAAATCCTGAAAGATGATGCTGTGAAAGTGCTGCACTCAATATGCCAGCACATTTGGAAAACTCAGCAGTGGCCACAGGACTGGAAAAGGTCAGTTTTCATTCCAATCCCAAAGAAAGGCAATGCCAAAGAATGCTCAAACTACCGCACAATTGCACTCATCTCACATGCTAGTAAAGTAATGCTCAAAATTCTCCAAGCCAGGCTTCAGCAATATGTGAACCATGAACTTCCTGATGTTCAAGCTGGTTTTCGAAAAGGCAGAGGAACCAGAGATCAAATTGCCAACATCTGCTAGATCATGGAAAAAGCAAGAGAGTTCCAGAAAAACATCTCTTTCTGCTTTATTGACTAAGCCAAAGCCTTTGACTGTGTGGATCACAATATACTGTGGAATATTCTGAAAGAAATGGGAATACCAGACCACCTGACCTGCCTCTTGAGAAACCTAGATGCAGGTCAGGAAGGAACAGTTAGAAGTGGACATGGAACAATAGACTGGTTCCAAATAGGAAAAGGAGTATGACAAGGCTGTATATTGTCCCCCTCTTATTTAACTTATATGCAGAGTACATCATGAGAAACGTTGGACTGGAAGAAACATGAGCTGGAATCAAGATTGCCAGGAGAAATATCAATAACCTCAGATATGCAGAGGACACCACCCTTATGGCAGAAAGTGAAGAGGAACTAAAAAGCCTCTTGATGAAAGTGAAAGTGGAGAGTGAAAAAGTTGGCTTAAAGCTCAACATTCAGAAAACGAAGATCATGGCATCTGGTCCCATCACTTCATGGGAAATAGATGGGGAAACAGTAGAAACAGTGTCAGACTTTATTTTTTGGGCTCCAAAATCGCTGCAGATGGTGACTGCAGCCATTAAATTAAAAGACGCTTACTCCTTGGAAGAAAAGTTATGACCAACTTAGATAGCATATTCAAAAGCAGAGACATTACTTTGCCGACTAAGGTCCATCTAGTCAAGGCTGTGGTTTTTCCTGTGGTCATGTATGGATGTGAGAGTTGGACTGTGAAGAAGGCTGAGCACCGAAGAATTGATGCTTTTAAACTGTGGTGTTGGAGAAGACTCTTGAGAGTCCCTTGGACTACAAGGAGATCCAACCAGGCCATTCTGAAGGAGATCAGCCCTGGGATTTCTTTGGAAGGAATGATGCTAAAGCTGAAACTCCAGTACTTTGGCCACCTCATGCGAAGAGTTGACTCATTGGAAAAGACTCTGATGCTGGGAGGGATTGGGGGCAGGAGGAGAAGTGGACGACAGAGGATGAGATGGCTGGATGGCATCACTGAGTAGCTGGACGTGAGTCTGAGTGAACTCCGGGAGATGGTGATGGACAGGGAGGCCTGGTATGCTGAGATTCATGGGGTTGCAAAGAGTCGGACATGACTGAGTGACTGAACTGAACTGCTCTCCCACCACAATGGGCACGATTCCATTCCTTGTTGGGGAACCAAAAAAAAAAAAAATCGCAATATTAGAAATATGGAGAATGGGTAAGGTATTTCTAAATAAGGCCAAGGTTTGTTATGAGAGAAGGTTTCAACAGAAGAATACCAATTTCCCTTTTAATTTTAAACCAAATATATGCTATGAACCAAAAACATTATTTTAAAGAGCCATGTAGCCTGGTGGATGGATCCATGGGAACGACTTGTTCTGGATTGAATCTGGATCCCTTTAGATTCACTGAATCAAAATTTTCAGCTGTGGGCTCAGATGGCACAAGTTGAAGACCACTCCAAGTGCTCCTGATGGATGCCAAACCTGAAATCCACAGAACCATCTTCTCTTTCACTGATACAAATACTCAAATTTACTACCGGGGTGGATCTTCCTATAGATGAGATGTGTGATTTTACAAATGGATACGTTTAATTTCTGTGTGTGTGTGTGTGTGTGTGTGTGTGTGTGTGTTAGTCACTTAGTCATGTCTGACTCTTTGCGACCCCATGGACTGTAGCCCACCAGGCTTCTGTGTCTGTGGAATTCTCCAGGCAAGAATACTAGAGTGGATTGCCATTCCCTTCCCCAGAGATTCTTCCCAACCCAGGGACTGAACCCTGGTCTCCTGCATTGCAGGCAGATTCTTTATCATTTGAGCTACAGGGAAAAATGAAATCTATTCAGGATGTTTGGGGCTGGTCATTTTTAGAGGGACTTCTCAGAACACCTGTCTGTGTACACTCCTCTTCCCCTCTGCCGTAGTTGCCTTGGTTTATGTTCTTTGTGTGTTCTGTCTTGGTTTAGGAAAAGAAATCTGGCACCTCAGAGTTTCAGGCAATTTGCTTTGCAAAGAATGCAATAGGGATTTATAATTTCATGTGAAAATGCTTTAATAGAGTAAATAAACACCGCTCCCTCCAATGCATTTGTCTCATTTCTCTAGATGTTTAATAATAGGATTGTATGTTATAAACACATGTTTAGACATCCAAATATATGCACAGATGGAAAATATCAAGCTTGCAAGAAAGCCCAGCCTCTGAACACAAGCATTGAATGGAACTCGTCTCTCCTTTCTCTATGGAATATGAACGTCAGATTTCAGTTCAGGGGGCTTAGGGAATACTTGTCCCCAGTCTCCTGATTTCTACCAGCTGTTGACTCTGACATTGTCTTGTTGATTTTTAGTGGTCTTAAGAGAAATCTCAAGGAGGTGGGTAGGAAGTGGATTGGGAGTGGGCAATTCCTATTCCCTGTTTGATTGTGGATGTGGATTGTGGGATAGACTTGTCAGGTGGAAAAAGTTTGATTTATCTAAGAGAGGTAATAGTGACTCCCAGGACCTAGCCTGCCACATCACATCCCAAAGGACTTTGTTCTGAGGTTTACAAAGACACTTGGTAATTATGAATTTGATCAGAACAAACTGATAGGTGATCAACTAAGTGTAATATATGTATTATACAACAATTATTTTCCAAAAGGGATTTTTTTTAATTGTAAAAGAAGTACATATCCATGAAAGATTATGGGGAAAAATAGAGGAAAATAAAAAGAGTAAAAAGGGGGAAAGTTTAGTTTAAGATGCTGATTTTAGAAAAAGTTATATGGGGATTAGAATCCAACCTTACTGGTTGTGTACCCTCCTTAAGTTAATGCTATTATTATCAAGAAATAGATTTGTTATGTCTGTTTTCATTATTTATAAGCTGAAATTCCCTAATTTTTGCCTTAAGCCTAAAAGCATTCTTCTTAGTATGTAAGAATTCTGAAAAAAATATATCCTTGGAAACAATGTTCACAGGAAAGTAAGAAGTCTTTGTGGTGATGTTTCATTTTATTATCGTATTTTTCTCTTTCCTGAAAAATCAATGAAGAATGGCAGTTTTATATGTAAAACAGTAGTTAGCCTTTATATGGATGACATTTTCCTAAAAGCCTAGAAGTATTTCACATTTATAGAGAAGCACTCTGTTCTCAAGTTGGATCTGATTAAAATTCAAATCTATATTAACATCTCGTTACGTCTTGAAAAAAGTCCATGCCACGCTTAATGGAAAATGCCTGGTGTCTGCCAGCTCTGTTTTTGTGGGTTCCTTAACAAGGCTGTCTGGGGACCCAGGAGGGCTGGGTCACAGCTACATCCTTGTTAAAACAGTCAGCCGGCGCGAATGCTGGCCCTTAGTTTTTCCTTCCTTTCCCCTCTCCCATCCCTACATTGTTTGGGCTGCCAACTGCTCATTTTTCTCTGAAGCAAGGGAAAGGGAAGGGCAAAAATGAGTTTGAAAGAATAACATTTCTTTCTATGGACTTAAATAGAACGCTCAACACAAAACATCCTGTGTTTTCTTTTAATTGATGACACTCTGACTATAATAATGGGCGAACAAAAATCTAAGGCTTGCTATTGGCATAGGTATTGTTTTTGTGGCATTCTACCTGATCAAGGGACAGTCGCTTGCTACTTAAAATGACACCCTGGCCCCTGCCTCCAGGCCTTCCTTGTCTCCTTCTCTGTGGTTTCTTCTCTCCATTGTACTTATTCCAGCCTTCTAACATATGTTTATTTTATTTTTGTTTATTCTCTGACTCCTCTGGCCATAATGGAAACCCATGATCGCAAGAATCTGTGTATTTTGCTCATTGTTGGATTCTTTGTTGTAAAAACATTACACAAAGTAGGCATTTAATAAATATTTGCAGTATGAATGAATATACTCATTTCTTCCTTGGTGTCCTTTTCCACACAACTATGAGGAAAATAGCTGATAAAAATATGTGACAAAAATCCTGTAAGTATAATGTTTTTACATCTAGTAGGTGTACTTGAAATTATAGATCTCTTTGGAGTTTACATATCTTAGTTGGTAAAGAAAAGATACAAGAGTTAGATACTCTCTATCCTCTTATTTTGCTTTATTTTTCTTCCAAGCCTGACTTCCTTACATGATATCCCTACATGATATATATTTCTTTACATGTTTATTGCCTGAGTGACTGAACAACAACAATAACCCCTTACTAGAATGTAAAGGGTAGGGACTTGTATTTCATTCACTGTTATGGCCCCATTATTGAGAATGGTGTCTGGCACAGAGGAAACTCTTAACATATATTTGGTGAGTACTTAAGTGTTTCAATGAGTGTGGAGACTGTCCAGGCCTGGCCCTGATGCTGTAGGCACTCTACAGGGTGATTGAACACTAAGACATTGGTTGTTGCTGTTGTTTAGTTGCTAAATCATGTCCAGTCTTTTGTGACGCCACAGACTGTAGTGCGCCAGGCTTCCCTGTCCATCCCTATCTCCTGGTGTTTGCTCACATTCATGTCCTTTGAGTTGATGATGCCATCCACCTGTCTTATCCTCTATCGCCCCCTTCTCCTCCTGCCCTCAATCTCTCCCAGCATCAAGGTCTTTTCAAGTAAGTCGGCTCTTTGCATCAGGTGGCCTGAGTATTGGAGCTTCAGCATCAGTCCTTCAGTGAATATTCAGGGCTGATTTCCTTTAGGGTTGACTGGTTTGATCCCCTAGCAATACAAGAGACTCTCAAGAGTTTTCTCCAGCATCATAGTTTGAAAGCATTAATTCTTTGGTGCTCAGCCTTCTTTATGGTCCAACTCTCACATCTGTACATGACCATTGGAAAAATCATAGCTTTGACTATATGGACCTTTACTTTTATTTACTTATTTACTTATGTTTGTCTGTGCTGAGTCTTTGTTGCTCTGCATGGGCTTTTTCTAGTTGTGGCTATCAGGATACTTTTCCTTGTGTTCCTCGGGCTTCTCACTGTGGTGGCTTCTCTTGTTGCCAAGCACAGGCTGTAGGTGCATGGGCTTTAGTACTTGGCTTTGGCACCTGGGCTTAGTCACTCCACAGCATGTGCAATCTTCCAAGACCAGGGATTGAACCCATGTCCCCTGTACTTGAAGGTGTATTCTGATCCACTGTACCACCAGGGAATTCCAAGACCTTGTTACTGTTTGAGGTGGATTGTGGGTAGGGAGATGAAAAAGGGGAAAAAGATGACCAAGATGACACTGATATTTCAAATTTTCCATCCATAGTGAAAAAGACATCCCACTCATTGTGCATATGTGGTATATAGTATGAGCTTAGGGACTGTGATTTGGATCCTGAAACAGCCACCTATTTTCAGAATAAGCTGAAATAATTTCTTCATTTATTAATACCACCGTTTCATTGTTTGTAAAATTAAAACAATGTTACATAATTCATGGCTATGGTGGGAAGATAGAAAAAGGTTGACACCTAAGAGTTGCCTAGTAAATGTATGCTATCATCGTCATCATTCAGGGGTTGGCAGACTACAGCAAGTGGGCCAAACCCAGCCTGTGACTGGCTTTTGTGAATACAGTTTTCTTGGAATACTGCCATACCCATTCATTTTCTTTTGTCCATGGCTGCCCCCGCTCACTATAACAGCAGAATCGAGGAGTTAAGGAGTCTGTGCAGGCTTCAAAGCCTACAATTTTACTCTCTGGCCCTTTACATAAAAAGTTGGTGAACTTTTATCTAAAAGATGGTCTGTCAGCAATATAAAAAAGCCCACAGTCCAGCAAATTGTGGTCCAGGGCCCAGTGTGATTCACAAACCATCTGTTACTGATCTGTGAGAAGCAGAGTGCAGAAGCTAAAAGCAGCTTTTGCACAGTAGCAGTATCATAACCAATGAAGTTTATTCTAAGCGTGGTTATTGCTAATTGAAAACTTTCCCCAGAAACGAACAGTCTTTAGAAACATCTATAACAATCTGATGTGTGGTTGACATCCAAGTGCATGATTTTGGTATATATAAAAGCCTTGGTTTATGACAGATTGGAAATTAAAAAAAAAAAAAATCCTTGGCCTTTCCCACTGGGAGAGAGTTTGGTGTTTTGTAGGGGGATTTTGTTGTATTGATAACTTGGTAAGACACATTCATGTGGTTTTACATGAGAACATCTGGGGGCCCATCAGGTGGGAGTGAAGAACGGGTTGTGGGATTGCAACTGACCTGGAAAGGTTGATGAGTGAGCCCATTAATAACGTCATGCAAATGGGTTTCATACGCAGATGCACGGGCAGCCACAGTTCACTTACCTGCTAATATAGTCGTAATGTGTTGCTTCATATCTGAGACAAGGAGACCACCTCAGGATATTACCTGTGACTCATGCACATATACAAATGAATTCCTTTTGAGGTAAATGAGTTTTAAGTTGACAATTCATCTTCTCTGAACAGTAGTAGGCCAACAACTTTCCTGGAAATCTAGAAAAACAACAGTTCTGTGACCAGCCCTATGCTTTGTTGCATGTGCACTTAAAAAAAAGCAGACTGACTTTTCCTTTTTCTCTTTTAGAATCAGTTCCAAATGGTAAAGTCTGCCAGAAAAAACAGACACACTCTCAGGAACAACAATGCCCATTATGTGTGGGGTGGAAGCTGCCAGACTTTGATTTCTGGCCAGACATTAACCCCTTTGGTGTCTTAGGGGGGAAATGACAAGTCTGCATCCAGACGCTTCCAGGATTTTACAGTCCCTAGATGTGAGACCAGGCGATTTATAATGACTTGTACAAAAAAGGACTATTGCGAGAAGGAAGTACAAGTTCAAGGCTGCATCTCTGTGCTTCTTAAATTCTGCCATGACTCATTCTAGCAAGCGGACACCGAGTTGATCTCCTGTGCGTTTTCCTTTGCAGATCGCTGCTGGTAAGAGGCAAGGTGCTCTTACCACCTGCTTCCCCTGTGTTTTCAGCTGGATGTCACAAGGGCCAATTCGGCACTTCCAGAGAAAAATATGCGGATTCCTTGAGGTCACCATTTACAGTAAAGCTGCTAGAAAAGAGAATTCCTGCAGACTCTTTTGTGATCCCTTTCTTTCCCTTGTCACATACGCCACAGGTCAACATCCCATTTTGAGAGCTCAGACAAGCAGAGAACAATGCAATTTATAGTAGGTGGATGATGGTTTGTGTGTACGTTCTGTGTATATATGTGCGTGTTTCATTTGTTCCTTTACTCTTTAATAAATATTTATTGATTGTCTACTATGGGATGACTGGGGATACTAAGTTAATTGCACTCATAATAATAGCTACCATTTATCTAGAGCTTATTGCATGTTGGTATTATGTTAAACATCTTACATACATGTACTTTAATTCACTTAATTCTTTAGCAACAACTTTATGAAACAGCCCCATCTGACATTTTAGTAAAATGAGTTCAGAAAAGTCAAGCACACATGGCTGATTGATAACAGAGCTAGGATTCACATCCAGACCTACCTGGTGTAAAACCATTTCCCCATTCATTTGCTTAAGTTGCCGTCCTAAAAATGAATACAAATATAAAAAGGCATTTTACTCAATTTCTTGGAATTCACATTCCAAGAAAATAGAGAAAGGAATGTGATATAGAATGGAAAAGGGTATCTTACAGCAATGTGCACAGCTATATACATGATTAACTGAGTCTGCTGAAGAAGGAGGGAGAGGGTTAGAGTGAGGCTCCAGAGAGAAAGTAGTATTTGAGTTACTCCTTTATGGAGTGGGATATGAGAGAGAGAGAGAGAGTCGGTAGGGTGTGCTTTGTTGTGTAGGAAGCATGCTCAGTTGCTCAGTCATGTCCAACTCTTTGCGACTCCAGGGACTGCAGCCCACCTGGCTCCTCTGTCATGGAATTTTCCAGGCAAGAATACTAGAGTGGGTTGCCATTTTCTACTCCAGGGAATCTTCCCTCCCCAGAGATTGAACCTGCATCTTCTGAATTGGCAGGTGGATTCTTTACCACTGAGCCATGTGGGAAGCCCTGTGTAGAAAGAGACTGGACTTACCAGAGGCAAAGAGATGTGACTTACATAGAGTGAGTCTATGTCCAAAATAGTGGCAGTAGCAGTGGGAGATTCTTCAAGGTTGCTTCTCTATTTATGAGGCCCAGATCTCCGTCCCCTTTGTTCTCATGGCATTGCCACATCTAAGTAAAAGAGGATGCAGGGAGAAAGTGAGTTCAGCTGGGGTAAATTAGAAGTGATGACCTATGGCAAGTACAGGAAAAGGAATAAAGGTAACCTGTCTCTGCTTACTGCAGTGGTGGGACCCTTATGGGATGACTGTCACACAAATGAAGATATCAGCCAGCCCTGGATGTGAAAATGCAGCCTTTGGCTGTGTCTTAGAACCAAGTGAAGGAAAAAGGAACTGATATACTTTGTTCTATTCAATTGTATGTTTGACCCTGAAGGGCATGGTTGCCTGACTCTTTCACCAGAGACACGGGGAGGGATAAAGAACAGAAATAGCATCCACAGATAGCCATACATGAAGATGACTGTGTTAAAGGCAAGGGTCTAGCTGGACACTGGGAAATAAAGTGATCACCTATTCAGTCCCAGCCAAGGGAGCAATCCCGCTCAAAGAAAAGGAGGACAATGGTGTTTCAGCCAGGATGCTTCTGAGCCTTAGGCTGTTCTGTTTAGGACATATAAAAAAAATCATCATGGATGGAGCCCACATGGTTGGCAATCACAATATCACAATTCTTTGGGGTTTCACTCTGAGAAGCTGAGACTTTGCAGTTTGCGAGTGTTAAGATTTCAGACTGGAATGATCACTGGACTATTCTGTTTCTTTTTGGATATTTTAAAAGGGATACTGGGCTGTCCTATATTCATTGCCAAGTCCTCCCAGCCTCCATATCTTCCCTTAAAATGCTTCTTCTCTAGTCTTTAACTATGTTCTGTGACTGAATATGATTATGGGATATTTACATGCATTCTTGTCTATTGTATCAAAAGACCGTGAAACAAAATGCCCATCATTAAAGCCCCAAAGTGATTGGATTGGCATGGGGACCAGGAATGGGGCTGGCATGGGAGAGAGGATCTGACTCTGAGATTTCATGAAATCTGAAACAATAGGACAGCTGCTTTTCCATAAACAGATTATTATTATTATTTCTACCTAGACAGCTTGATAGCAGCCATTATCTTCTTTCTGGGTGTCTTATCAAGTTCTGGCTGCATGCAGCATGGACGATAAGGAAGGAGAAATGTCACCCATGGGATCGCCAAGGATTATTTCCATGCACTGCTGTTCAGCAACGGCCAACCCCTTAGAGCTGAAAGTAGTCCTATTGTTCACGCCGGGCAGTTGCTATTCTGACAACACCAAGAGAGCAGAAAGAAGATGTAGCTGCCATTGTGTGAAAGATTGAAATTTCATTACTCTCAGCTCAAGTTCAAGCAGTCTTGATTTTGAAAAGCAAAATCATCATGGAATATCTTTGAAGCGGGAGAAGACAAGGAAAGGAAAGAAGAATAAAATGAGCTCAGGGCTTTTCAGGACTATGAGGGAGTATTGAAAAGAAAAGACACACAGAGAAAGAAGTACAATATTTTTAATCACCAGAATTTAAAATGCCAGGCATATAAGCTTCAAAGGGATTGAATATCATCATACAAGCATTACCTGTGATCCAGTTATCTAACATAAAGACGTCATCTTACATACTACCCCATCTTATATATTACTCACTGGAAAATAGTTAATTTACTGGATTTCTGTTCCATTGTCTCTGTTTCACACTAAGCTCTTGAATGAAATTAATCTGTTGATATTGAAAAATTTTCCTTTGCATCTCAATGATATGCTGGATTTAAATATTTGAGGGAAAAAAATACAATTTTTTTGTATTTTTGTGATAATATCTCAGCTTCCCAGACTTTCATCTTCTTTGAGAAAAAGACTGCATTAGAAAAAGACAAAAGCAATAACCAATGTGTATGATTAACCTGTACTGTGTTTATACAGAATTTCCTCCCGAAATGTTCAGAGTACTTCAGTCATTTTCATACAGTTTTAGGGTCATGCTGATATTATAATGTAAGCCACTTGGAAGTGAGCCAAATAAAAATTTTCCAACATTTTAAATCACTATTCTGAAATTGGAATTTCAAATGAATAAAGTGCTTTGCTCTTAAACCAACAACTCCAGAAATTAGATCTCGGTGGTGGATTCATTAAAAATGAGAAGTGGGAGAAGGTTGGGAAGGTAAAGAGCAAAGAGAGGGCACAGAGGAAGGAAGGAAGATGTGGGACAAGGGGAAGGGGCCTGTCTCCCTTGGGACTAGTAAACTCTAGAAGGGCAAAACCTTCTCTTGAGCAAATTCATACAACACTTCAGACAGACTCTCAGGAGGCATTTGTTAAATAAATTAGTGAGAGGTGTGCAAAAATATGGTGTCTGTGTTAATGTATCCAAAGGAACAGGCTTCTACCTAGACACTTCAGTTTTTTTAGCCATTAAACATTTATTAGGAAGCCTAGAGCATCTCCAGCTTGAACACATGTACGAATTACCTGGGGATCTTGTTAAAATCCAGATTCCAAATCAGGAAGACTGGGAGAGGGTCTGAGATTCTGCATTTCTATCAGACTCCCATATGCTGATGCTGTTGGCTCATGGAAGCACTCTGAGTGGCAATATACTGGAATAACGCGAGGGGAAGATGAGCTGGGAGTCAGGAACTCGGAGCTCTAGTTTCTGATGTCAACCATCTGTATTTTTAAGCCAACTGATTCATTAGTTTCTATATAATAAGTGGGTTGCATCTACATAATTTCTAAGGTTCTTACAGACTTAATATTTTAAAATGAAAGGAAGAAAGAAAAGAAGGAAGGAAGAAGGGAAGGAAGGAAAGAATAGTTTAGAGAATGCCCAGTCTGTCTCTAGAAATCCCAGGGAGGCTGAATTATTTCCCTCCAGAGTTGCACAGGTAATCTGGCATAGCTGAATTATGATTCAGCTGACTCCTAATTTCTAATAGAATAATTTTCCATTATCATTTCTGTTGTTTTGTATTTACCCTTGGTTTATTCAAATGTATTTATATTCTTTTTTCTCAATTTTTAATTTTTTTGCAGAACAAAGTTATATTCCACTTTATCTTACAATTATTTTAAATAGGTAAATTAATATTTTTAGTTGGAGTTTCAATATCAAACTCTCAAAAATTAATAGAATGAGTAGAGAGAAGAGTAGAAGGATATAGTAGACCTGAAAAGCACTATGAATCAATTCAACATAGTTAAAATTTACACAATTTTCACACAACATCACTATACAAATTGTACCCAAGTTCCCATAGGTTATAAACCAGGAGACACTGGAATATATCCAGGGACATAAAACAAAGTACAAAAATTGCATGATCTAAAGGTATTGAAAGCATACAGAGTCTGTTCTCTTATCACTGTGGAATGATGTTAGAAATCAATATCAAAAGATATTTGAAAATAAGTGTCATTTTTTTCAGGGGCAATGTGACATTTACCAAGAGAGATCTTTTATCATTATTAATAACTTTTGTGGAACGCCTACAATCTGCCTGATGAGATGCAAAGTGTTAGGAATACAAAGATGAGTAAATTATATTTTATGATCAAATCCCTTGCCTGATGAACTGAGAGATTTCTATCCTGCAAACTGATCAATGCAAATGTCTAATATGTGTGTTAATAGGCTAGGCCCCCGTCCTCTTTGATATACTAAAAACATATCACTGGCCACATTAGAATGCTTGCAAAGACGGCCAATTCAGCTCTCCCCATGCATTCTGTTTGTTGTGCGATTTTCCAGCTGAATGTATCCAAAAGTGGAATTTCTTTCTCTGCTTCCTGATTTGGGGTTGGCTTTTGTGACTTGCTTTGGCTAATAAAATACAGTAGAAGGAACAAAGTTCTATTTCTACCTCCTGGCCTCAACAGGCTGTGTGTGAGTGTGTGCTAAGTGGCTTCAATTGGGTCTGACTCTCTGCAACCTTATGGACCATGGCCCACCAGGCTCCTCTGTCCATGGGATTCTCCAGGCAAGAATACTGGAGTGTGTTGCCATTCCTTTCTCCAGGGGATCTTCCCAACTCAGGATTGAACCCACATCTCCTGTGTCTTTTGCATTGGCAGGCAGGTTCTTTATCACTAGCACCACTTGGGAAACCTTCAAGATGACGTGCCCGTTTATTTCCTCTCTCAGACGGCTGCTGCCACCATAAAGAACAAGCCTGGGATAGCCTGCTGGATGATGAAGCAGCACCAGGAGTGATGAGCTGTCCCAACTGCATTAGCTGAGGCCAGTCTAGGCTAGCCCACGGCAAGTCATCCCGTAGACTTGTGTGGAAGCACTAGCAAGAGAGGCAGAGTTTCTCACTCAACCCATCGCTGACCACAGATGTACCCGTGAACTCAGCTGAGACTGGGACAACTATCCAGTTCAGCCATAAACTTCTCAGCAATAATACGTGCCCCTGGTGACTCAGTGGTAAAGAATCTGCCTGCCAATGCAGGAGATGCACGTTCAAGCCCTGGGTCAGGAAGACCCCCGAAGAAGGAAATGGAAACCCACTCCAGTATTTTTGTCTGGGAAAACCTGTGGACAGAGAAGCCTGGCAGGCAACAGTCCATGGGGTCGCAAAGAGTCAGTCGATCATGACTTAGAGACTAAGCGACAACAACAACAAAGCTACTTAGTTTTAGAAAAGTTTTTCAGCAGTTATTACAAGGTGCATTAACTCTGATGCACAGATCAGAGGATGTGGTGAGATGCTTACAGTCTGGATTTATTTTAATGGTTGTTCTGATAGGAATTGTAGGCAAACTAGGGTGATATTTGAGAGAGACAGGAGTCTAGGATGATGACTACAAGATATTTAACCTAAGTAACTAATAGGTAATCAGAATTCCTTTTTTTATTTTTGGATGAGGAAGTAAATCGGGAATTGTTTTTGTATAAACATTAAACCGTAATTAGGGATTTATTGTGGAGAAGGCAATGGCATTCCACTCCAGTACTCTTGCCTGGAAAATCCCATGGACAGAGGAGCCTGGTGGGCTGCAGTGCATGGGGTCGCTAAGAGCCGGACACGACTGAGCGACTTCACTTTCACTTTTCACTTTCATGCACTGGAGAAGGAAATGGCAACCCACTCCAGTGTTCTTGCCTGGAGAATCCCAGGGATGGGGGAGCCTGGTGGGCTGCCGTCTATGGGGTCGCAGAGAGTCGGACCTGACTGAAGCTACTTAGCAGCAGCAGCAGGGATTTATTGTTAATGCTGTAACAAATTTCTCAACAATGTCATGAATTAACATAATAAAATTCTTTTCTCACTGAAAAAAAAAGATTACTTAGTTTGGGGGTGCTCTGTTATTCAGCATAGGTATATATTGTAACGGCCTTCTGGACACCGAGCTTTGATTCTGATAAATGGTTCTAGTTTAAGTTCTGCCTGGAAGATATTAGGTAAGATGTTAAGGGAGAGGTATGCATTTCACTATATCTTCATTTTTGAGCTGCCTCTCACTAAGAGGGAGGAGCTTAGCTTGAATTTTGTTTTATTTTACTGATAAAAGAAAGATGTGCACAATGATGACAGGAAATGCTGTTGAGAGACTGAGGCACAAGGTAACCCATGCATATTCCTTTTCTAAAGGAAGCATAAGGGACAGAGCCAAGACCAGGCATCAGAAAAGGGATGCTCAAATCCTGCTTTTGCTGTGTGTGTATGGTAGCTTGAGCTGCTGTCTTCTTTGTGGTAACTGGTCAAACTACAGTGTTTCTTCAAACGTAGTCATGTGTTACTCAACTTACTTTACTCTGTTTTCACATAACGTGCTGTCCTGTGCTTAGTCACTCAGTCACGTCCAACTCTTTGTGACTCCATGGTCTGTAGCCCGCCAGGTTCCTCTGTCCATGGGGATTCTCCAGGCAAGAGTACTGGAGTGGGTTGCCATGCCCTTCTCCAGGGGATCTTCCCTACTGTCTGAGCCACCAGGGAAGCCCAAGGATATTGAAGTGGGTAGCCTATCCCTTTTCTAGGGGAAATTTCTGACCTAGGAATTGAACTGGGGTCTCTTGCATTGCAGGCAGATTCTCTACTAGCTGAGCTACTCAAGAAGCCCATTTTCATATAATGCTAAGTCATTTCAGTTGTGTCCGACCCTGTGCGACCCCATAGACAGCAGCCCACCAGGCTCCCCCGTCCCCGGGATTCTCCAGGCAAGAACACTGGAGTGGGCTGCCATTTCCTTCTCCAATGCATGAAAGTGAAAAGCGAAAGTGAAATCATATAATCGTGTCTAGTGATTATTGAGTAGTCATAATTCTAACTAGCATATGTACATTTTGGCCTCCTTGGTGGCTCAGCGGTAAAGAATCCACTTGCCAATGCAGGAGATGGAGGTTCGATCCCTGGGTCTGGAAGATCCCCTGGTGAAGGGCATAGCAGCCCACTCCAGTATTCTTGCCTGGAGAATCTCATGGACAGAGGAGCCTGATGGTCTAGAGTCCATCAGGTCACAAAGAGTCAGACATGACTAAGCAACAACAATATGTACATTTTATAGTTTTCAAATTGCCTTTATGGAAATTATCTCACTTTGATTCTTCAGTGATGCCTTGAAATATTTATTGGTAGATGAAGAACCTCTCTTGTCTTCTAAATGGTGGTGTTTCTGAGAAATGTGTGAGCTCATGACAGACTTACTAAGACAAGAACCTCACCATTTGTTTATTTTTATTTTTTTAAGAATTAAACCTGGCGAGTATATCAGATCTTTGACTTTTATTATCAAGTCGATACCTCACTTCCCTTTACAAGTTTTTTTTTGTAATGGCTCTTGTCTATGAGGTGCATTCTTTTCTCCCCCAGACATTTTTAAAGTGCAAGGAAGGCAATGATTACTTTGAAATTGCATCTTGGTGCCTGGGATTTATATTCTTAAACCATCAGAAAGTGAGTGAAGTTGCTCAGTTGTGTCTGACTCTTTGCGACCCCATGAGCTGTAGCCTACCAGACTCCACTGTCCATGGGATTTTTCAGGCAAGTGCAATGGAGTGGGTTGCCATTTCTTTCTCCAGGGGATCTCCCCAACCCAGGGATCGAACCCAGGTCTACATGCACTGGGGGCAGATGCTTTACCGTCTGAACTACTAAGGAAGCCATCAGATTGTCTATTTAATGATGTTGGTAGATTAAACAAATAATTAAATTATTATCATCTGTGCTTGAGCCATGAATTTTTATTTTGATTACGTAGTTGAGTTGGCTGATAATGTAGATTCTGGGCTCGGCAGTTTCTATATGAATATGAAATATGTGTAATGGCCTAAGTATCTGGTGATTACCGCCTGGTCCCTGACCAGTGATTTAAGTTTTACCTGTGGTTATGCAAAGATGGGCTTGATAAAGGACAGAAACGGTATGGACCTAACAGAAGCAGAAGATATTAAGAAGAGGTGGCAAGAATACACAGAAGAACTGTACAAAAAGGATCTTCACAACACAGATAATCATGATGGTGTGATCACTCACCTAGAGCCAGACATCCTGGAATGTGAAGTCAAGTGGGCCTTAGAAAGCATCACAATGAACAAAGCTAGTGGAGGTGATGGAATTCCAGTTGAGCTACTTCAAATCCTGAACGACGATGCTGTGAAAGTGCTGCACTCAATATGCCAGCACATTTGGAAAACTCAGCAGTGGCCACAGGACTGGAAAAGGTCAGTTTTCATTCCAATCCCAAAGAAAAGCAATGCCAAAGAATGCTCAAACTACCGCACACTTGCACTCATCTCACACGCTATTAAAGTAATGCTCAAAATTCTCCAAGCCAGGCTTCAGCAATATGTGAACCGTGAACTTCCTGATGCTCAAGCTGCTTTTAGAAAAGGCAGAGGAACCAGAGATCAAATTGCCAACATCCACTGGATCATCAAAAAAGCAAGAGAGTTCCAGGAAAACATCTATTTCTGCTTCATTGACTATGCCAAAGCCTTTGACTGTGTGGATCACAATAAACTGGAAAATTCTGAAAGAGATGGGAATACCAGACCCCCTGACCTGCCTCTTGAGAAACATAGATGCAGGTCAGGAAGCAATAGTTAGAACTGGACATGGAACAACAGACTGGTTCCAAATAGGAAAAGGAGTACGTCAAGGCTGTATATTGTCACCCTGCTTATTTAACTTCTATGCCGAGTACATCATGAGAAATGCTTGGCTGGAAGAAGCAGAAGCTGGAATCAAGACTGCTGGGAGAAATATCAATAACCTCAGATATGCAGATGACACCACCCTTATGGCAGAAAGTGAAGAGGTACTAAAAAGCCTCTTGATGAAAGTGAAAGAGGAGAGGGAAAAAGTTGGCTTAAAGCTCAACATTCAGAAAACAAAGATCATGGCATCTGGTCCCATCACTTCATGGGAAATAGATGGGGAAACAGTGGAAACAGTGTCAGACTTTATTTTTGGGTGCTCCCAAATCACTGCAGATGGTGACTGCAGCCATGAAATTAAAAGACGCTTACTCCTTGGAAGAAAAGTTATGAGCAACCTAGATGGCATATTCAAAAGCAGAGACATTACTTTGCCAACAAAAGTCTGTCTAGTCAAGGCTATGTTTTTTCCGGTGGTTATGTATGGATGTGAGAGTTGGACTGTGAAGAAGGCTGAGCGCCAAAGAATTGATGCTTTTGAACCGTGGTCTTGGAGAAGACTCTTGAGGTCCCTTGGACTGCAAGGAGATCCAACCAGGCCATTCTGAAGGAGATCAGCCCTGGGATTTCTTTGGAAGGAATGATGCTAAAGCTGAAACTCCAGTACTTTGGCCACCTCATGCGAAGAGTTGACTCATTGGAAAAGACTCTGATGCTGGGAGGGATTGGGGGCAGGAGGAGAAGGGGACGACAGAGGATGAGATGGCTGGATGGCATCACTGACTCGATGGACGTGAGTCTGAGTGAATTCCGGGAGATGATGATGGACAAGGAGGCCTGGCGTGCTGCAATTCATGGGGTTGCAAAGAGTTGGACACGACTGAGCGACTGAACTGAACTGAACTGTGGTTCTAAGTCTTACAAGACAGAGCTATTTCCTCTCTTCTACTTAATTTTAAGTGTGATCCTTAATTTTATCATCTCTTGTAACTGTTCCAGTACCACATTTTGATAGAATGAAGGAGAGTGGCTATTGTGACATTATAATAGCCTCCATTTATTGAGAGCTTACTATGTGAGAGCCAACACGCTATGTGTTTTACTTACGTAGTTCTCACAACAGCCCATTGAGATAGATGTATTGCTATCCTCATTTTACGGACAAGGAAGATTAAGTAAATTGCCCAAAGTCACACAGTGACTAGTGATAGAGCTGGATTTTTAGCTCAGACCATTTAAGTAGGAAATTCCAATTTGATAAACTACCATATTTCTTGTATATATATATACTATATTTCTGGTACTATAAGATTTTCTTTAAATCAGAGACTAAGAAAAATGATGTATATCAATCTAGCCATTAACCTATCAATCTATATCAATCATCTGGATTGATGTATATCAATCCAGTATCATCAAAAATCATGTGTTCACAGGCCGTCTAGGTATTATGACCTCCCTTGAAGAAATCGTGTAGTAATCAGCCTGTGGTAGGATGTTTCCCTGTGCTAGACATGCAGAAGACATAAAAGAAATAGAAATTCTCCCTCTAATAGGCCTGAAGATTTGTAGAAGTAGATGACTGTTTTGGAAAGTTGGAAAGATAGAGTTGGTTCTATAGAGTCTGAGGGTCATAGTGGGGAGGCAATGGATAGTCATCCTTGCAATGACTTCATTTCCAGATATTTTCTTCAGATTTTAGGTGGGTCTGTCAGTCCTTGGGCTTCCCAGGTGGCACTAGTGGTAAAGAACCCACCTGCCGATGCAGGAGATGTAAGAGACCTGGGTTCAATCCCTGGGGTGGGAAGACCCCCTGGAGGAGGGCATGGCAACCCACTCCAGTATTCTTCCCTGGAGAATCACATGGACAGAGCAGCCTGGTGGGCTACAGTCCATGGGGTCACAAAGAGTCAGACACAACTGAAGCAACTTAGCATGCATGCATGCCAGTCCATCAAAAGTGGTCAGGCTTGTCTCTAATCCCAATTCCTCAAATGGAGAAAGCACTAGGCCACTTCAGCATTTCTTCTCACAGTCCTATTGATCAGATTTAGTGGTTTCCATTTGTTTCCATGTCAACCCAGATGTAAAGTCACACTTGTTACAGATTTTCACCAGGAAGCCAATCCATACCAGTAATGGCTTGAATTGTGTACTGCAAAAATTCATGTGCTAAAATCCTGACCCCTGTACCTCAGAATGTGGCCTTATCTGGAAGTAGAGCTGTTACAAATGCAGATATTATAAAAGAAGATGAAGTCATAAAGGAATGGGGTGAGCTTCCACTCAAGTATAACTGGTGTCCTCCTAAACAGGAGAAATTTGGAGCAGAGGCAGACACAGGGAGGACTCTTTGTGAATATGGAGGCAGAGATCAGGGTGAGGTTTCTACACACCAAGGAACTCCAATGATTGCCAGAAGACCACCAGAAGCTGAGGAAGAGGCATGGGAGCAATCTTCTCTGCATAACCAGAAGGAATCATCAACCTTGCTGACACCTTCGACTTAGACGTCTGGCCTCCAGAATCGTGACAATAAATTTCTGTTCTTTACCTAGTCAGCTGTGGTACTTTGCTACGGCAGCTCTGGTAAAGCAATACACCACAAAACATGTTCTGAGTTGGGCAGATTTTACTGAAGATATTTGGATGGAGCAATGTCATGGGGAGGGATCGCATCATACAACCTGCAGCATTTCCCCTAATTATTTTGCCTCCTCTCTCCCTCCACCCTCTTTCCTTCTCATCTCCTCCATTCTGGGTTAATCTCTAAATACTTAGCTACAAGTTTGTCTCACTATTTTTTTCAGAGCAGCTTTTTTCTTCCTTCAAAGTTATGGCAACAACCCACGTCTAGCTCCCAGGGCTCAGCTTTTAGCCCAATCATTAATCAAAATATGCATCAAACACAAGCAGTCCATTCACTTAGAGAAATTCCTGGGCCAAATGTTACAGTAAGAACTTTTTCTAGATGGCGTGGCTTCAAATCTTGGCTCTGCTACTTGGATGTGTGAACTTGAACAAGTTACTTCATCTCTCTAAAATAAAAAAAATAATAATAATTCACTGGGTCTGTCTTAAGTTTGGTGACCCCTCAAACAGACTCTGAGGCAGGTATTTGTGAAAGATGATGCAGTGAAGAAGGCTCCCAGGAGTAACATGAAAGGGAGTGCGAGGCGCAGGAAGGGGTCGAGTGAGAAGTTGATATGTGAATCAGGTACCCTTGGGGCCTCAGCCCTTCCCACAGGGAGCTGTGGAACTAAATGGCCCTTCAGAGTGGTCTCATATTAAGGCAAGGGGGCTAAGACTTTGTCCCCTCTCATGGCAACTAGTCATTAAAAGTGGGTTAACCCCAGTCAAGGGGTGGTTGGTGAGGTAGTTCCCTTTGGCTAAAGGCAATTTCTTGTTTCAAATCTTATTTATTTAATTTTGGCTGTGCTTGGCCTTTGTGGCCGTGCAGGCTTTCTACAGTTGCAGTGAAAGGGGCTGCTCTTCATTGTGGCGCACGTGCTTCTCATCGTGGTGACTTCTCTTGTTGCGGGGCAACAAGGCTTCAGTAGTTTCAGCACGTGGGCTCAGTAGTTGGTGTTTCTGGGCTCTAGAGCACGGGACTCAGTAGTTGTGGTGCATGGCTTAGTTGCTCCTTGGCATGTAAGAAGTTCCTTGACCAGGGATCAAACCCATGTCCCTTTCACTGGCTGGTGGATTCTTAACCACTTGAACCACCAGTGAAGTCCTGAAAGCAATTTTTTGAGAGCAACTTGGCTCTGAGTGGTCAGTCATCAGGACTGTTGCGGTAGCTGGGAAATGAGTGTCTCAGTTGCCTGACTGTCCTGCAGGCATTTTTCAGGTGACACATCACAGCATTAACTACAGGGTGATTGTGAGTGTGAAATAAATTAACATGGAAAACGCTTGGAACATTACCTGGTGTGAGGTAAGTGCTGAGTAAATGAGAGACATCATATATTGAGGGTTCACGTTAGCCTTTTTTTAGCTTTATGTAATTACATACAGTTCACAGAATGATTTTGCATGGATTTTGCTTCTCTATAAGAAGTGCTTATAGATGTGAGAGAAGCAGACATTCCATCTAAAATGCTTTCTGTTAGGAAACTGAAGCTCAGAGCAGTTAAATGACTTGTCTGGTGCCACTGTTAACAGGAACCTGGTCCTTCTGTTTTCAGTTTCTTCCTCCCTATCTGCAACCACAGCTAATTTTTGAAGCCACAAGCACCCATGTGTAGGCTCAGTCTCACCAGCCCCAATCTGAGGGTAGACTGAAGGGTTTACAATTCCCTAGGATTCCACCAGGATTCAGCAGCAGTGATCTTGTGGTTGACTTTGTCCTACCTTGAGCCACGATGACGTTGCAAAGGTGGTCAATGGGATGAACACATCTCACCCAAGGAGGCTGACCAGCTTACTGTAAGAGCCCTTGTGTGACAGCCTTTACCTTAGTGGATTCTCTGTATAATTCCCTATGTCTGGCCTCCCACTTCAAAGACTTATTTTGTGTTGACTGATGGCAGAGAAAACTTTCAGGGCAAGAGTACACTAAATAAATACAGAAAATACTGATATTTAAGCAAGAATATATATATATATATTTAAAAGTTACCCAAAGTACTCGAATCCCCACAGCAACACATTTTCCCCCATAGGCAAAGAAATCAAACATTTGTTGGTGAGCATAACATCAGAGGAAAGAGAGTTGGTTGATCTTAAGAATACCTGAGCTAAGATAACTAGGGCATCTTTTTGTCTTCTGTGGGAGTATGGGCCTTAATATTTTTGTCTGGTGGACTGGAGCACCCCGACCCCTAGCTGGATTTGTACATGCACTGTGAGTCTTTGTCTCCAGGAGCCTCATTTTCCTGTGTTCCACGGTTGACCAACTCCCCTTTTAAGATCACCACATTAATAACTCTAATGAGTTTACAGGAAAGCCTGACTCTAGCCAGATGGCGACTCTGACTCCTTGGAGAGAGATTTTGAACATTTCTGTGTTTATTTCATAGCTCAACATTCAGAGGGCAGCTCTATACCCCTTACTTAGAGGGGCAGCAGAGTTTTAGAACTCAGGCTTTGAAATTGGGTTGCCTGGGCTATGCCTCAGTTTGCCTTTGGCTAATAGCGTGACCCGGGACCAGTTGCTCTCATTGGATGTGCCTCAGTTTCCCTATCTGCTCAGCGGAGATTATAATAACACAGATTTCACAGGGATGTTTGAGGATTTAATGAAGAAATCTATATAAAGGACTTAGAACAGCTGGCAAAAAATAATTTCTAATTAAATCTTAATTAACGATGGTGGCGTAGTTTGTAAAGAATCTGCCTGCTAATGCAGGAGATACAGGAGGTGTGGGTTCAGTCCTTGGGTCGGGAAGATCCCTTGGAGAGGGAAATGGCAACCCACTCCAGTATGCTTGCTGGGGAAATCCCATGGACAGAGGAGCCTGGTGGGCTACGGTCCAGGGGATCTCAAAGTAGTTGGATATGACTGAGTACATAGGCATGCAGGCAGAGGGCATTCTGGTTTTCTGGTCTCTTTATCTTATAAACTAATAATCAAAGTGAACATTTATCAAGTGCTTATATAATCCATACACTGTTATAAGACTTTAACTTGAATGTCATTGTAATCATTCTAAAATTCCGTCAGATGGAAAACATTTTGAGTCTATTTTATAGATGAGGAAATGGAGATTGAGAAGTGAAAAACCACAAAAAAAAAAAAAAAAAAAAGAGGTGGAGCAGATGAGCTGCAGGAAATCAAGATTTTTATCTCTAGATCAGCTACACACTCCAGTAAATAAACTTCAATATTGTCCCCTGTGCAGGAATCCTTTCCTTGCTCCTTCGTTATATGGTGACTCAAACTAGTGGTCTACTGTGCTTCTTCCAGTATCACAAGGAAACAACTAGAACTTTCAGGTCACCAGGAAGTTGGAGTTGCCTACTGCTCCATGCCCTTGCTTATCCAGCTTGTACTGAGCAGTACTAACCAGCCAGTGTTTCTTTAACCCTGTGTCACAGTCCTCCAGTAGCAATCACTATGGAAGTCTTTACCTGCTTCCCACTGCAGTTCCTCAAGATACCATGCTCCACCTGCCCACCTGGACATTCTTCCAACATAGGCAGTCAGGGGCCCCTGTCTGAGCCTTGATGCCTACCTCTTCTGCCCTCCAAGTGGGAGAATGATCACAGCTCTTGGTCTCCTTTGCATTGCCTGATGGGTATCCTTAACCAGAGAAATCCTGTATTGGTCTTAGAGTATAATTATAAGAGGTATAATTGGAATTGAACCCATGTCTCCTGATCCTACAATCTTCATTGTAGGTGAAGTTGAAGGATGATGGCTAGGGCTAGTTGTTTAGGTGTAGACTTCATGGATGGAGGTAAGGTCTGGCATCAAAGGCTTGAGTTTCCAGTAAGATGCTTCTGCCCAATGTAGTAAAGGATCCTGGGAGCCAAAAGATTAAGCCTCCTTATAACAGAAGAAGCCGAAACTCCAGTGGTGGTGTATAAGACTGCATGGTCAGAGAAACAAGAGGCAGGGATTGTGACTGAATTACTTAGGAAGAATTCAGAGGTAGCTGAAAACAGGCTAGAGGGCAAGGAGGCCAAGCTAGGTGAGAGGGAGTTCCAGATGACTCTTTCAATGATCATTGCTCTTTGTAACTCACATTTTTCAGATTGGTGGTGCATGGGGTGGGGAGGTTGGAGCAACTTTAAAGGGCCTGTGGCCAGTGGGGTAGGCTCATATTCTTTGTCCTTTACTATCTTGCATCTCCTCATCATAAGTCTTAGGAACACATATGGTTTTGATTAGAGAAAAGGCTCTTCTAGAGCTTCTCATTTTATTAAGTTATTGCTGAGTCCTATCACTGAAGAGAGAAGATAGGATTTCCTTTCTGTGACTGACGAAAGCATGTTATGAGGCTCTGGGCCAGCCAGGATTGTGATATCGTTCTTGGGCAGCTCTGGATAGTTGGGGCATTCTATATTACTATCTTAGCTTCTTCATTGCATTACCCTTAAAAGCTTCGAATTGTTTCATGTCCACGTAGTTTTTTCTACGCTGTCCCTTCTGGAGGTTGTACCCTCCATGCCTTTAAGACACAGCTGGAGTGTTCTCTGACTTTGTGCTTTCTTGTGTTGTGTCCATGCCTCTATTATAATAATAATATCTGATATTTATTGAACGTTAATTAGCACATTTTTTCTTTTTCTTTTTCCTTCTGTGTGCTCAGTCGTCTCCAACTCTTTGGGGCCCTATGGACTGTAGCCTGCCAGACTCCTCTGTCCATGGAATTCTCTAGGCAAGAATATTAGAGTGGGTTGCGATGATTTCCTCCTCCAGGGGACCTTGCTGACCCAGGGACTGAACCCTCGTCTCTTGCATCTCCTGCACTGACAGGCGGATTCTTTACCACTGCACCTCCTAGGAAACCCACACTTACACATTAGGCACAAGTAATTCATGAGCTAAGTATTATTGTTATCTTCATATAACAGAAAAATGAAAATTGAGACTTTAGGTGAGTTAATAATTCTCCCAAGGTAATGTGTGTAAACAAAATTCAAACCCAGATGTCTGACTTCAGAATACAAGTTTTAACCACCATGTGAGCTGTCTGCAGCCCATGCACCCATTCATTCCTGAGCTTCCTGTATGCAAAAATTCTCTTGGATACGAAAATACAGCCATTTACTACACAGATAAAATGATAAAATCTCTACCTTCATGGAATTTGCATTCTATTGGAGGAGACTGACAATAAACAAATGTAATTCCAGGAAGTTATGAGGGCAGTGGGGGGGGGAACACAGAAGAAGAAAATAGAGGACACCAGGGAGTTGCTATTTTAAGTGGCAGAGTGATGGAAAGCTGCTCTGAGGAGGGGATCTATGAGCAGAGACCTGGCTAAATGACATTATTTTCTGCACCACAAAAAATGTGATCTCTTTTTTAAAAGGCAGGCCTTGGTTTATTTATGTCTCCCCAACATGCCTCTAGATTTACAGTCCCCAAAAGATGTTTGTATGATGAAAAGAGGAATATGATTATGAACATGAAATGAGGGGCTAGAAAGTCATGTCTCAAGTAGCAAGTGATTAATGAGAGCATTTTCCTGGGGGTTTAATTGGCAGAGGCTGCAGTGAGCAAAGTTTCCTCTTAACTCCTTGTATTTCCAGACCTGGTGACCTCCTGGCCAAGAGATACACGCTCTCCCTCTCCACAGTGTTTTCCGTGGCTTGTGTTTTCATTGGCTAAATATATTTCAATCCACAATCCATAGCAGGGAGCCTTGGTCTGCTCTCTTTTCTTACAGGAACTTTATAAACAGGAATGATTGTATCTGTCTACTGAATATTCCTGTAACTACCTCCAGCACCAAAGATCTTAAAAGCCGAAATGATCAAAAGGGGACTGAGTTCTGAAACTGTACTTTGCTTGTCAAGCTGGCACATTTGAGATTTAAGTCAGGGATACCTTGGTGATTTTATCACCTCATACCAACTCTTGAAAAGAATCTGCTTTTATTTATGAACGCCAAATAAAGGAGACACAGAGGCACTTGCATTTTCTTGGTAATTGGAAGGGAAGGGAAGGCCTGGATATTCATTCAACTTTTCATTTATATTCTTTGTCTTCTGGATGTTCAGACACTGCAAACAAATAACCAGCTCTCTATCCAAACCCCTAGAAAAGTTAAAGGGCAACTCTGCAAATGTAGACAGTTTCAGAAAAGTAAACCAAACTTGGACGAACCTAATGAAATCACACTAGGAGAAAAATAAGAGAATGATTTACAATTTTTATTTAATTAAACTGTTTTGCATTTCAGCATCAGCGTGTGAACTTCATGCTGAGCCTCTGTGGGTTAAAACAGGGTCACAAATGACCTGGGAAGAATCCAAGGGCAAAAGGCAAGGCTGAAGGTAGGAAGGAGAGCAACAGGTGACATGTTAAACACTTGGATTGAATTCTTGTGTTGAACTTTGATGTGGTAGCCCTCATGTCAGATGTTGCCAATATTTATTTAGCAAGCACACTTCTAAATATTCTGATCAGTCCTCAAGAACACTCTTTTCCCTTCCTTTTTCTCTTTTCCAACATCGCTGCTTTACTGCCCCACATACTGAAATACGCCCAGTCAGATGTTGGACTGAAGCTATTCTCAGGCTGTAAAATTAACCAATGTGCCATTGATTAAAACCGTCACTTGGAGTCCATCCTGAAGTCGACCTCAGGGAGTTCAAAATAAGTATGTGATTCTCTTTATAGACTGACATGTAAATTATGAATTTGCCTTTTAATGAAAGACACTTAATATTTTATTTCTTAGTCTGGCAAGATAGAATACCTTCAGGATGAGAAGTGTCACTCCCGACTCCTGAAGCCATGACAGACATTCTTAATCAATCTCTTCACTTCTTTTCCTGGGTCCTGGTCTTAGGCTCAGATTAATTTACAAAACACTGCTTCAGGCAGCAGCTATCAATTGGTTGGAGTAGGATTGTAATGGAAATCTTTTTACCATCTTTGCACTACATGGCATTCTGTTTTACCTTACTGCCATGCATATGTTATAGCAGATTTGCTCACATGTGTATGCTTTACCTTAAAAATCATATATTTTAAATTAATAAAAGCATTAATTAAGATAATGAGTGAAGTGAGACTGCATAGTTGTTGCTTGGGTGAACCAGTCTTAAAATGCACCATTTAATTTATACCAGAGACCCATGTATTAGAATAGATATCAGCAAAAGCTCTTTAATGTTGAGAGCTACCATTATATGGATTTTAGAAAATGATAGCAAACCAGCGTTGGAATTTGGTAAGGGAAATGGATAACTCTAAGATACAAAACTGGTTAAAAAAAAAAAAAGCATGTGGGAGGGGGTAGTGCAGAGAGAGGCATGCATGCATGCGTGCTAAATTGCTTCCCTCATGTCTAACTCTATGCAACCCTATGGACTGTAGCTCACCAGGCTCCTCTGTCCATGGGATTCTCCAGGCAAGAATACTGGAGTGGGTTGCCATGCCCTCCTCCAGAGAATCTTCCTGACCCAGGGATCGAACCCATGTCTCTTATATCTCCTGCATTGGCAGGTAGGTTCTTTACCACTAGCATCACTGCAGAGAAAGGCATAAGTGACTAAATGAGACAGTTCTTGCCCTTCCCTGAGAGCTGCCCTTCTCTTTCTTTCACACACACACACACACACACACACACACACACACACACACACAGAGTTTTATTTAGTATTTATGATCATGAAATATGCCTTGTTTTATTTGTGCCAACTTGTCTCCAGGTTTTACTGGAAAAGGCAGAATGGGAAACTGGAAAGTGATTTTGGAATCAAAATCCTTTTGTACCAATCTTGGTGTGCCACTGGTGTTTGCCTGTAGAAAGTTGGGAAATTACTTTACCAGGCAAGAAAGATAAAGTTTACCAAGCAAGAAAGTCTTGCTTTCTTCAGGAAAATGGCTGGCATGGTCTTAGGGTTTTTATGAGGATTAAATGAGTGAACTTTTCTGACTACACTTTAAAATTGTCATGTACTGAGAAATATGAACTATCTTTGATAAATGGTAAGTAGAGTACTTATAAAATGTGAAACACCCAGTTGGTATCTATTGTTATACATCAATACAATTGTGATCACTTATTTTCAATTTTGAATTGAAGTTTTAAAATACAGAGTTTTCTATGTACTGTCAATCTCACTTGTATGCAGTGTTGCTTAACTTGGGTAATACTTGAGAATATTTCTACTTTCTTTTAATTTTCTGGTTTTTGATAGCTTTATGTACAAATCAATGTAGATTCTGCAGCGGCTTTTATTAGAACTCTACCCACAAGTGTGAGACGCTTCATGGTCACCACTGGTTGGCCATGTGCGGGGCAGTTGTAGGGGATACTCAGTGTACTTCAGGAAATTAAGCACAGTCCTGTCTTCATGCTTGTCTAAAATTAAATTTGGATTCCAGCTCACTGGATTCCAGTGCTTTTGTGGTTTAGCAATAGCCAAATAAACTGCAAATCAGTTTATTTAATGTTTAGTCTATGTGAGTGGACTACATTGACTAAACACTCAAGATCTTCCCACAGAAAACTGAGTCCCTTACTGGGCTTTATCTTCTTTATTTCACTTTTTCTTTAGAACATTTGTTAACACAACCAGCTTTCACTGTGCTAATGAAAGCAAAGTTTAGGTGCAGATTACTTTAAGGTGAATGAGATCAGCTGTGAAATGTTACTTTAAAATACAAAGCAAGAGAATTGAGAGTTTTCTCAAGCCTGAAGCTTGTATACTATCATGTAAGAAACGAATCGCCAGTCTATGTTCGATACAGGATACAGGATGCTTGGGGCTGGTGCACGGGGATGATCCAGAGAGATGATATGGGGTGGAAGGTGGGAGGGGGATTCAGGATTGGGAACTCATGTACACCCATGGCGGATTCATGTCAATGTCTGGCAAAACCAATACAGTACTGTAAAGTAAAATAAAGTAAAAATAAAAATTAAAAAAAAAGAATACAAAAAAAAAATAAAAGAATTCTCATCAAAATATTCTTTCCCTGGGAACTAAACAGGATTGCTCCCTTGAATCTCTACCTGGTTCTTCATTTTTTTTTTTTTTTGCTGATAGTTTTTTTTTTTCTCACTGTACTTATATGATGGTAACATTTGTTTCTAGTGGTTTGTCTGCTCACACCCTGTTTGCACTGCTTAACCACCCTGGACCATGATCCATCATTTACCTTGGTGCTTCCCAGAAATGACTCCCAAGCTTCTTGGGGTTGCATTCCACCCTGTTCCAGTATGTGGTCAGAGAGCAATACAGTGTTCATGTGGCCTGTGCTTGTAGCAGAAGATAAGGAAGCCCCTCTAGTTTATGTCCTCCCCTGTCTGGAAGGAAACTTTTTATCAGCAGGAATAGCTTGTGTGAGAGAAGTCACAGGTTGCCATCAGGTCTGTGTTCAGAATGTTAATGTTGCCTTTTTTTTTTTTTTTAAGAAAATTCTGGGTCATTTTCTATTTTTTAATATTACTTTTGTTATTGTTATTTAAAATTTGTTTATCTTTGGCTTCACTGTGTGGCATTCAGGATCTTAGTTCCCCAGCCAGGGGTGGGACCCATGCTCTCTGCCGAGGAAGTGCAGGGTCTGAACCACTGAACTGCCAGGCAAGTCGCTTAGCGTCACTTTTAAAGGGGCTCAATGTCCTGGCTGGCCTCAACCCTGAGGTTCAGCTGCTCCTCCAGGGTTGTGCAGCGCTTGTTTCACTGGGCCCCACTCAGACGACAGAAGCCCTAGTGTAGAGCTTGTTGTGGGATTGTGCGCTTTTCATTCTTAAGACACAGGGGACGATCAGAACGCGAAGTGCTGGAACTGTGTGCATGTCCACTTCTGTCTTCCATCACCATCCTCTGGGTTCCCTGCTCCCAGGTGCATCATGGGAATGGGCAACATCACTTCCCATGATGACAAATGGCACCCTTGAGTTCAACTCTTCCTCCTCAAGCTGAGAGTGTGATTTACATCTTTCTTCAATAAACAGGCAACGGATTTGGACCAGTATCTATGAAAGACAGAGGATGAGATAGTTGGATGGCATCTCTTGACTCAATGGACATGAATTCGAGCCAATTCCAGGAGATAGTGAAGGACAGGGAAGCCTGGCACGCTGCAGCTCACGGGGTTGTAAAGAGTTGGACATGGCTTAGTGACAGAACAATGACAAATAAATGGTTACTATTTATAAACTGTGCATAGATAAGAAACTGTTTCCTCCTAGCACCAAAGCCATTAGCTGATAAGCACAATAACAATAATTATTTGATGTGAAAATTTGTGTCTATGTGACAAACCCAAGTACAAATAGTAGAGAGGTAAAGTTCAATGTTCTGAACAGTGGGTATATTTTATGTAGCATCACACTGCCCAGTCGTGAAAACAACACACACAGGCCCACAGGTCAGCTTGCTGATCCTCAAATGGGTCAAACAGACTTCTGCATCAGAGCCTCTTGCCTGCGCTTTCCTCTGTCTTCAATACTTTCCGCCCAGCTACTTTTCTGCATAACTCTGCTCCAGCTTCCCCCAAGTTTCTGTCCAAATATTATATCAATAGATCACCTACTTTTAAGCACCCTGTGGAAAACGGCCTCTTCCTATCACCCCCAGTCATTCTCTGTCCCTCTTACTTGGTTTATTTCTCTTCTTGGCACAGATTGCCACCTGACATGTTTTTATTTTGGCCTATTGATTTTAAGTCTTTGTTTTGTTCTTTGTTGAATTCTAAGAGACTAGAACAATGCCTTGCACAGCAGAGGCACTAAGTATTATTCACGGAATGAGTGAATACAGGCAGTCTGAAGGCTTTATCTTTCAACCTCACAAGGCAAGACTTATTTTTGGTACTGCTTCAGGTCTGGGATGTTCTTTTTAAGAAATTAATAGTAGTCACGGAAACAATTTATTAAGTACCTGTCAATTTCTGGTCACTTTTTGTATCACATTATTTTGTCTCTCTTTCTTTATTTCTTTTGGGATTCAGGCCCCCAGGGCCTTTTTTCCTTAGCTTGCAAGGCCTGTTTTGCCCATAGCCATTTCCCAGTCCTTTTCCAAAATGGCTGTAGGTCTGTTTCATACCTACCTACATATATTACATGCATACATACTTCCAGATGGACATGACTAGAGATTTCATAGCTTTCATTTTAAAAGTTTGGTCAGTTATGCATCAGATAGTACCTATATTATTTTATCTTTATGGGAATTCTATGATAACAATTTTATCTCCGATTAAAAAATGAGTAAAAGGTAGCTCAGAGAGGTCTAACAATCTGGCCAGGGCCACACAACAAGTAAGAAGGGAAGCCATGACATCAAACCATATCCTCGGGCCAAAGCCAAGACTTATGCCATTTCATTAGATGAGCTCTCAGAAAAAGAGCAAGCAGAGCAAGATGTCGCCCTGCTTACTGAGCAAAGCTCAGCCTCATAAGCAGCAGCTAAGCTAGCTTAGCTAACTAGCTAGCAAAGACCTGGCTTGGAATCCTAGCTCTGCCCCTGAAAAGAGTAAGGCATCAAGCCGTCTCTCTCTTTGCCTCTCTAGCTTTAGTTTTAAAATCAATTTAAGTGAGGTATAGTTAATAGACAATAAAATATACCCATTTTAAGCATGAGGTTTTAATGAGTTTTGACAAATTTATGTGCTTTGTAACCACTGGCGCAATTAAGATAGAAAACATTTTATAAAAGATACAAAATATTTCCATCACTCCAAAAAGCTCCTTTGTGCCCCTTCACAGTCAAATTCTCATTTCCTACCTCTCTCCCCTCAAGGAATCAGGCCACTAATTCTACGCTTTGGGTCTTTAGAGATTAGTTTGTGTTTTCTAGAACTTCAGATAAATAGAATCAGGCAGTGTATATGCCTTTGTCCTGCTGCTTCGACTCGGCAAGATGTGTTCAGATTCATCCATGTTGTTGTGTGTACTAGAAGTTCATTTTTTAAATTGCAGAATATGCTCTGTTGTATGAAATTTATTTATTCATTCTCCTGCTGATGGACATTTGATTGTTTCCAGTTTAAGTTGTTATGAATAAAGCTGCTGGAACTATTTATGTGCAAGGCTTTGTGTAAACAAGATTTTATTTCTCTCGGGTAGAGATTTAGGAATGGACTTACTAGGTTGTCCTTGTAAACATGGGAAGTTCATGTTGAATTTTAGAAAAAACTGCCAAACTCTTTTCAAGCATAGTAGTACCACTGAGACGTTTCCTAGTGCTGTGCTGGTCACTTGTAAAATGAAGACGTTTGATTAGATGATCTCTAAATTCCCTTCTGTTTTGTGATTCTAGGACCTGTGGTGCTAGAATTTTTGCCTTTTCCTGTCTCAGGGTAGTATAATTTGTTATTCCTTCTTTTTCTTAATGTATCTTTTTTGCTTGTTTGGGGGCACTGTGTGGCTTCCAGGGTCTTAGTTTCTCAACTAGGGATTGAACCTGTGTCCTCAGCAGTGAAAGCACGGAGTCTAGGTGAAAGCACTGGGCCACCAGGGAATTCCCTTCTTTCACATATCTTAATTTCTATAGATTTGTCTTGTTCCTGTTAGTGTTGTTGATGCTGATAATGATAAGAGAAAGTCATCATTTTTTTGATAAATTTTTGTGTCAAGCATACTGCTAAGTGTTTTAAATTTTTCTATCTAATCCTCATACTAAGCATTTTCAGTAGATACCATTTTTATAATCTATATTTGTGTTGAAGCAACTAAAGATCAGAGAAGTTAAGTAATTTCCCCAAATCAACAGCATCATTAAGTAGCAGAGTTGGGAAGCAAAATTAGGTCTGTCTTGATCACTTCTAAATTACTAATTTCTTAGCTTTTGCTCCGATGCCCTGGCTGATACTTCATCTTTTTATATGACCCTAAGATCTGCCTTTTTGTATTCAAAAGCAGAGACATTACTTTGCAGACTAAGGTCTGTCTAGTCAAGGCTATGGTTTTTCCAGTAGTCACGTATGGATGTGAGAGTTGGACTGTGAAGAGGGCTGAATGCTGAAGAATTGATGCTTTTGAACTGTGGTGTTGGAGAAGACTCTTGAGAGTCCCTTGGACTGCAAGGAGATCCAACCAGTCCATCCTAAAGGAGACCAGTCCTGGGATTTCTTTGGAAGGAATGATGCTAAAGCTGAAGCTCCAGTACTTTGGCCACCTCATGAGAAGAGTTGACTCTTTGGAAAAGACTCTGATGCTGGGAGGGACTGGGGGCAGGAGGAGAAGGGGACGACAGAGGATGAGATGGCTGGATGGCATCACTGACTCGATGGACGTGAGTCTGAGTGAACTCCGGGAGATGGTGATGGACAGGTTGGCCTGGCGTGCTGCGATTCATGGGGTCGCAAAGAGTCGGACACGACTGAGTGACTGAACTGAACTGAACTGAAGATCTATCTGATCCAATTCTGGACCTTCTTTACCTTCTCAGTGTAGTTTACCAGTTTTTCTTCCACACCCTGGCATGACATCAGTGTTCAATGATCCAGCAAATTTCCAGAAGGCAACAACAACAAAAAAAGCAGTTTAGAGTGAGGCAAGCTTAATATCATCTTACTTATGACAGCTCCATTAAGTTTTCATTAACAGTCAGAATGGGGTTTCTTAAATCAGCATAATGCCAGTAAGCATTACTTTGAAAAAAGAAATGCTTAACTAATAAGATATCTTGTCTACATTTTGTCTGAATCTAGAAAGCCCAGTAACTTCAAAGCATCATAGAGGTCATTGCTATTTTGCACTGGACAATTAGCATCCTCCTTCTCATCAAGTGGTGAAATTACCATGTTAGCTCTTTGCAGATCAGAACGTATTAGTGGCTCTTCATGCTTTTCTATGCAGCCATCATTAGGCATAACATGGACTCGGATACTGAATATTATCATTTAGATTAGTGAAGAATTGTGTGAATATACTAAGCATTTCCCTCTCAATTGTTTTTTTCAGTATATGTAGGGCAAAAGCCAAAACTGTGAAGCCATTCTTCACATGACCATATAACGCTTAAGCTTTGCTATGTGGCTTGTGAGTAAACCATGTCTGGCTTTTGCATTATTTATAGTGCTTATCAAGCAATACCATTAAAAAAAATAAAAAACATTTATTGACTTTAAAGAGTCCTGATGGGACTTCTGAAATTGTTTTTCCTGAAGTGATCTCTGCTCTACTGTCCACCTAGAGACTTGAGGAATTGACTCAAATCCCCACTCCCTCAGGAGTCTGTTCTGACTATTTTATTTTCACTCTTCTCAGTTTTTTAATTTCTAAATCATTTAGGGTCACCTCTGGATATTTTAAAATTTAATTATGTGTTGTATTTTATCACTTGTGTTTCACTTGTAGAGAGAGATTGTGGAATCCAAGACAGAGTATGAACACTGAATTCAGACAAATATGGGCTTTTCCATTTAAAAATGATGTGACTCTGGGCAAACTCCATGTCTTCTATAGGACTCAACCGCCTCATCTTGAGAAGCAGATAGCATTGCTTACAAATTACGGTAATAATAGCTGTCTCATGAGGTCCGTGCAAACCTTAAATGGCTTAATACATGGAAACGGGCATATGGAAAAAGCCAAACAAGTGGGAGCCCCTCACTCTTCCCCCCATGGAGATTTTAAATTCCCTGAGGTGGAACCGGGTCTTGTGCCTCTGAACGTATTGCTTCCACGTATTCATTTAATACAAACTTACTTAGCACCTGCTTTGTACTAAGCAAAGAACTCAGGACTGTGAATAGTCATGAACAAACCAACCTTCCCTTTCCTTGTGGACTTACGATCTAGTAGATTGTGTTCCCTCATAGCTCAGTTGGTAAAGAATCTGCCTGCAGTGCAGGAGACCTGGGTTCGATTCCTGGGTGGGGAAGATACCCTGGAGAAGGAAATGGCAACCCACTCCAGTATTCTTGCCTGGAGAATCCCATGGATCGAGGAGCCTGGCGGGCTACAGTCCATGGGGTCGCAAGATTTGAACACAACTTAGTGACTAAATCACATCAGATTGTAGACATATACAATGTCTTGCCTGACTTATGGTTCAATGTAAGATTTTGTTGTTTTGAGTTTTAAAAATTTATTTTTTATTTTTTACTGTAAGATGATGTGAAAGCAAAATGCATTCAGTAGAAATGGTACTTTGAATTTTGATCTTTTCCCAGCCTAGCAATATTTGGTATGAGGCTCTCTTGTAGCACTGGGCAGGAACAGGCTGCAGCTCCCAGTCAGCCCCATGATCATGAGGGTGAATAGCCGATACACCGACCACCATCCTGGATCCTGATACCAAGTCTGTTTTACTCTTTCAGTACAGTATCCAATAAATTACATGAGCTATTCAACACTTTATTCTAAAATAGACTTTGTGTTAGATGATTCTGCCCAATTGAAGGCTCATGAAAGTGGTATAAGCACATAGGCTAAGCTCTGATATTCAGAAGGTGAAGTGCATTAAATGTGATTTCAGTATATGATATTTCCAACTTAGGGTGGCTTTAGCAGGATATAACCTCCAACTCTTGCTGGAGTAGAGAAAAAACATATTTATGATGATGCCTCTTCTCACTCACTTCATGTTTGTATTTCCTTTTTTTTTTTTTAAAGCTGTTGTGATTATATTTTGGCAAAAGAGCAGATGTCTTGTCCATTCACATTCAATCTTTTCTAGACAGAGTCTTCTCAGATTGTGGGATGTCAAAGGGATCAGTTGTACCCCAGCAAGTAGATCATATTCAGGGGTCAGAGTCCCTCATTTTCTGGAGGATTTCTGAAAGGGGAAGGTTACAAGTCTAGAAGGGGAGTGTTACAAATCTGATGCCCTCCCAGCACCACCCATACCCTTCCTGGGGTTGGGAGGGCAAATGTTAAAGTGTTTACTATGGGTTAGGCATTAGGTACCAAGAAGACTTCCCCGAAAGCTCAGTTAGTAAAGAATTCACCTGCAATGCAGGAGACCCTGGTTCGATTCCTAGGTTGGGAAGATCCCTTGGAGAAGTGATATCCATTCCAGTATTCTTGGGCTTCCCTTGTGGCTCAGCTGTTAAAGAATCCACCTACAATGTGGGAGATCTGGGTTCGATCCCTGGGTTGGGAAGATTCCCTGGAGAAGGGAAAGGCTACCCACTCCAGTATTCTGGCTTGGAGAATTCCATGGACTATAAGAGTTGGACACAACTGAGCGACTTTCACTTTAGGTACCAAGAATAATTTTGCATTGAAGAAATGTATGATTTAGATAGGAAATTGACTCACATGCCCTTAATTGAAAAGGTAAATTGTAACACAGAGCAAGACCATTTCAAGTAAGAGGAGGCCCAGACTAACTAAAATTACTAGATAAAATACAAAATTCTTTTCATAAAAGCATTGAAGATGTAACATGGGATGGCAAGGAATTATTTAAGAGCTATGGTTTAGAGAGGTGAGCAGATCACTGCTTCAGCTCTGAGGACATTTGCTGATATAGTTTAAATTAAGCTGTTAAACACAGCTGTGGGTTTGAAGGGCTCAGTATAAAGGGGAACCGAAGTGAAAGTTCAGAACCTCCCCAAATACGCCAAGTTCATCGTCAGATCTGGTCACCGTCATAGGCGATGTTGGGCAGATGAGTCAATAGAAGCTGAGTGAAGTCTGAGACTTAAGTTCAACCTAAGTAGAACACCTAGGTGCTTCTTGTAGGCAGAGAACAAAATCTCAGAGTAAAGCCATGGACTAGACCAAGGGCTCAGACCAGAGCCAATGGATTCAGAATGGAGAGTGGGAGGCAAAACTTGGACTTTTAGTTGGGGTTTGGGTTTGAGCGGCTAGATCTTTTAAAGCCACTGGGCCAGGCTGAACATCTCCAGGCATTCCTTATTTGATTCATCGCATTTAAAGATACTGCATTTTTTTTCATAAGTGGACAGTTTGTGGCAACCCTGCATCAGGCAAGCTATCAGCACCATTTTTTCTTTTTTCAAGAGCGTTTGCTCACTTTGTGTCTCTGTTACATTTTTGGTAATTCTCACAATATTTCAAGCTTTTTATTTTTAAGTCAAGATTCCTTCATGTTTTAGCAGGTGTCAGAATTTCATTTCTTTCTAATGCTGAATTTTAAATATCTATATCTATTCTATCTATCTCTCTCTATATATATGGATGACACTTGCATTGCATTGCTTTCATCTTTTGGCTGTGTATAATGTTACTACGAAGGGTACAAATAGAATATACAAATATCTGTTTGAGTGTCTACTTCAGATTCTTTGAAGCATATATTCAGAAGTGGAATTGTTGGATCATATGGTAATTCTGGGGCTTCCTTGTTGGCTCAGAGGTAAAGAATCTACCTGCATTGAGGGAGACCTGGGTTCGATCCCTGGGTCAGGAAGATCCTCTGGAGAAGGGCATAGCAACCCACTCCAATGTTCTTGCCTGAAGAATCCCGTGAGCAGAGGACTCTGGCAGGCTACAGGCCATAAGGTTGCAGAGTTGGACATGACTAAAGCAACTGAGCGTGTGGCACACATGGTAATTGTATGTTTAATTTTTTGTTCAGTTCAGTTCAGTCGCTCAGTCATGTCTGACTCTTTGTGGCCCCATGAATTGCAGCACTCCAGGCCTCCCTGTCCATCACCAACTCCCAGAGTTTACCCAAACTCGTGTCCATTGAGTAGGTGATGCCATCTAACCATCTCATCCTCTGTCGTCCCCTTCTCCTCCTGCCCTCAATCTTTCCCAGCATCAGGGTCTTTTCCAATGAGTCAGCTCTTTGCATCAGGTGGCCAAAGTATTAGAGTTTCAGCTTCAACATCAGTCCTTCCAATGAACACCCAGGACTGGTCTCCTTTAGGATGGACTGGTTGGATCTCCTTGCAGTCCAAGGGAATCTCAAGAGTCTTCCCCAACACCACAGTTCAAAAGCATCAGTCTTTGGCGCTCAGCTTTCTTTACAGTCCAACTCTTACATCCATACATGACCACTGGAAAAACCATAGCCTTGACTAGATGGACCTTTGTTGGCAAAGTGATGTCTCTGCTTTTTAATATGCTGTCTAGGTTGGTCATAACTTCCAAGGAGTAAGCATCTTTTAATTTCATAGGAACTGCCATATACCTAGAAATATTTTAAAATATTGATGCCTAGTGGGATCCAGGCCTCCAGACTTGTTTCTTTATCTTCCAAGTCATTTTAATGTGCACTCAAGATAGAGAACCACGACCAGAGCCAACAGTGAGGTTTCAGCTTCCTCTTCTCCAGTCAAGCTTTTCCACTGTTATTGTATTTGTGATGGTGCTTGGTGATCAGTGATCCTTAATGTTTCTATTATGGCTCACTGAAGGCTCGAACGATGGTTAGCATTTTTTTTAGCAGTAAAATATTTTAAAATTAAGGTATGTACATTAATTACAATAAAATACAATAAAAATACATAAAGGTATGTATTTTTAAGAATTTTTAAGACATAATGCTTTGTATACTTAATCGACTACAGTACAGTATATACATAACTTTTATGTGCACTGGGAAATCAGAACGTTCATGTGACTTGCTCTATTGTGATATTCACATTATTGTGGTTTTCTGGAACTGAACCTGCAATATCTCTGAGGCATGCCTATGATATAAAACAATAGTGAAGGAAAAAACTTTCATCATATGAGGCTTGTATTTTCAGCAAAGTTTGATGAAATGTTAACATTTAGTCCCCATTTTATTCCCTTCCTCCAATTCCAGCTATATTAAAGAGTTAAATGTAAAATGTCCACTTATTATCACAAAAAAGAAAAACTTCAAAAAAATATGTTATCATGTATTTCTGGAATAGTGAAGACTTTCTGCATTTAAAAGCAATGGTAAATGTCAAGAAGAAAATATTAAGAAAAGTAATTCTACTAAAAGCAAAAAATACTTATGTTTAAAAGCAAAACAAAATATTGGTAATAGATTTGCAGTAAATACAACCAAGGGTTCAGTTCAGTTCAGTTCAGTTCAGTTGCTCAGTCATGTCCGACTCTTCACGACCCCATGAATCGCAGCACGCCAGGCCTCCCTGTCCATCACCAACTCCCAGAGTTCACTCAGACTCACATCCATCGAGTCAGTGATGCCATCCAGCCATCTCATCCTTGGTCATCCCCTTCTCCTCCTGCCCCCAATCCCTCCCAGCATCAGAGTCTTTTCCAATGAGTCAACTCTTTGCATGAGGTGGCCAAAGTACTGGAGTTTCAGCTTTAGCGTCATTCCTTCTAAAGAAATCCCAGGGTTGATCTCCTTCAGAATAGACTGGCTTCAGCAATCAATGCAAAGAAATCGAGGAAGACAACAGGATGGGAAAGACTAGAGATCTCTTCAAGAAAATTAGAGATATCAAGGGAACATTTCATGCAACGATGGACTCGATAAAGGACAGAAATGGTCTGGACCTAACAGAAGCAGAAGATATTAAGAAGAGGTGGCAAGAATACACTGAAGAACCAAGAGTTAGTATTTTAAAACAAAAAGAATATACTAAATCTAAATTAAAATGCTAAGATCCCAATAGGTAGTAAACATGAAGAGATATTAATAAAAAATAAACATAACTAGATAATCTAAAGGATATGTTAACATTGATATTTGTTGTTGTTATGTCCAACTCTTTGCAATCCCATGAACTGCAGCATACCAGACTTCCCTGTCCTTCACTATCTCTCAGAGTTTGCTCAAACTCATGCCCACTGAGTCAGTGATGCCATCCAACCATTTTCTCCTCGGTCACCCCCTTCTCCTCTTGCCCTCAATCTTTCCCAGCATCAGGGTCTTTTCTGATGAGTCAACTCTTTGCATCAATATTGGAGCTTCAGCATCAGTCCCTCCAATGAATATTCAGGGTTGATTTCCTTTAGGATTGACTGGCAGTCCAAGGGAATCTTAAGAGTCTTCTCCAGCACCACCATTTGAAAGCATCAGTTCTTCAGTGCTCAGCCTTCATTATGGTCCAACTCTCACATCTGTACATGACTACTGGAAAAACCATGTGTGTGCTTAGTAGCTCATTTGTGTCCGATTCTTTGCAACCCCATGGATTATAGCCCACCAGGCTCCTGTGTCCATGGAATTCTCTAGGCAAGAATATTGGAGTGGGTTGCTATTCCCATCTCCAGAGGATCTTCCCCACCCAGAGATTGATCTGGGTCTCCTGCATTGCAGGCAGACTCCTTACCATTTGACCCACCAGGAAAAACCATAGCTTTGACTATAATGGACCTTTGTCAGCAAAGTGATATCTCTGTTTTTTAATATGCTGTCTAGATTTGTCATAAGTATTATCTAATATCTAATATTATAATAGTAGATAATATTGACTGAATATTTATTATATGTTAGATGCCATGTTATGTACTTTTCACATATTATTTTATTTAATCCCCACAAACCTTTAAACTAGGTTCTATTAAGACCCTAGGTTTATAGATGAGTAAGTAGCAGGAGAGGTTAGGTGGCTTTGTGGCTGAGTTTTCTCTCTCAATTCTTTTTGTATTTATCATATTTGTGTATGTGCTCAGTTGCTAAGTCATGTCCAACTCTTTGAGACCCTGTGGACTGTAGCCTGCCAAGCTCCTCTGTCCATGGGATTTCCCAGATAAGAATACTGGAGTGGTTGCCATTTCATTTTCCAGATCTTCCTGACCCAGGGATTGAACCTGAGTCTCCTGCTTGGCAGGCGGATTCTTTACCACTGAGTCATCAGGGAAGCCCTTATTGGAATTAGCCTGTTGCTTTCTCATTATCTTTATCAAGGTAAGAATCAATAAGCATTTATCATTTATTACGCACGCATGCATGCTAAGTTGCTTCAGTCATGTCCAACTCTTTGCAACTCTATGGACTATAACACCAGGTTCCTCTGTGCATGGGATTCTCCAGGCAAGAATACTGGAGTGGGTTGCTGTGTCCTCCTCCAGGGGATCTTCCTGACCCAGGGATTGAACCAGCATCTCTTGAATCTCCTGCATTGGCAGGCAGGTTCCTGGTAGGCTACAGTTCATGGGATATCAAGAGTTGGAGACAACTTAGTGCTGTCTTTCTTTTCTTTCTTTACCACTTGCAAAACCTGGAAAGCCCTGTTGTTTATTATAATCCATAGAAATAGTGTCAGGCTCATTTCACTTTACAGTATCACCTTTAGCAGATTCTAGCACATTAGAGTTATCTAATCTAGGGATACTATGAACCAGTAAACTAGGTAGTTCAAATCATTGAATTAGAATACAATATTATATAAAAGTCAAGCTTTTCTATGTAATTTATAGGATCTGATTTTAAAAAGCTACGTGATTTTAGGATTACAATCTTAAATTTATTTTGGAACCTTAGGCAAAAACTTGGGAAAATTTTTTAGAGAGGTAGTGACAAGCGACGATTCTTTTTTTGCTCTGTATAGGGTATTTTTGTTTGTTTAATTGTTTTGTTTTGCTTTGCTTTTGGTCTATTCTTGCCAATTTTAAAGCCTCCCCCTTTAAAAAATTACCCTTTTTTTTTTTTAAACTCCTAAAGGCCAAGAGTTTAATTTTCAATTAACTTTATAGAAGTCCATATGCATTGCATAGATTTGGTAAATATACTTGACAGATGATAATTTCAGATTTTGTTTATTGAAGCTGATGAAAAAAAGACTTGCAAACCAACTGATTCTAACATCTGTCATGGTTGGACAGAGTGTTTAAACCACAGTTTGAATGTAAATTGAGTTTTGGATGGCAAACAGGTTCATATTTCAGAAATGGTTTACCTCAAGAACATTTTGAGGATAAATGTTTTTTATCTTTTCCAAACGTTTATGCTAATTCAAGCATGGGTGAGTTTAAAGGCAGAGGAGAAAGCTCTTGGCAAGGGAGGGATTAAAGACAGTGGTGAGAAGATTGTACCACTATTATCCCAGCATGAAGACGTGCATATTTGATTTCTCTTTTCCCTTCTTACCTCTTATCAAATCAGTCAACCAGTCTTGTAAATTCGCTGCCTACAGTGTCTCTCCAATGGTTCCTTTCTTCCTTCATTTGCATTGCTAGTATCCCAATTTAGTCCCCGACCCCCTTGCTCCAAGGCTATTATAATAACTTAATATTTCATTTCCTTGATTCTGGTTTCTCCTACCTTCATTCTATCTCACTCAGGCCACCAGACACGTTTTCTTAAAGGGCAGCCTTCCCCATCTCACTCTCCTGCACAGAATTTTTATTGCTTTCTAAAGTTTGAGCTCCTTAGCTGATACTGCAAATTTCTACACCTAATTGGTGACACCACACATTTGGTCTAATTTGCCTGCTTTTCAGGTATTTCCAGCAGTCTGGGATGGTGAGATGTTCCCACTTCCTGCCTCTTACTACTCTCCAAGCATATTTTACACAATCCTGGCTGCATGGTTTTTGTTCAGGTAATTATCCATTTTCTCAAATCTGGTTTTCTATTTTAATAAAATATTTTAGGAAGGCATAGAGGTTGTATAAAGTTTGTCTAGATTCCTGGGCCTAGGTGTTGCATTTTCCTCCTTTTTAAATAGACTCTATTTTTCAGGAAAGTTTTATGTTCATAGCAAAATTGAGTGGAAAGTACACAGAGTTCCCACATAGCCCTTCCTCCCACACAGGCACAACCTTTCCTACTATAAACACCCCAAATCAGAACCGTGCACTTGTCACAGCTGATAAACCTCCATCAGAATTATCCAAAAGCATCGTTTACATCAGGGTTCATTCACTCTTAGTGTTGAACATTCTATGGGTTTGGACCCATGTATAACAGGATCTATCTTCCATTTTAATATCACACAGAATAATTTCACTGCCCTAAGAGTCCTTTGCGCCTTTTTTTTTTTTTTAAATAACTTTGACTTCTAGCCTCTTCTTTAAAATGTTATTTATATATTTATTGATTGCACTGGATCTTTGTTGCTGTGCGCAGGCTTCTCATTGCACTGAAAACTACATTTCTTAGCTGTGTTAGAGAATACACAAGGCAAAGAAACTGCTTTAAACATGAAACTTGAAAAAATGACAATGCCGGGGGAAAACATCTTTGCATTATTCCCCTCTTATGAGCACATGTACAAATCTGATTTGTAACATGAGCAGCAGAGTTTTTGAATGAGGAAAAAAATGAATATGTGCAAATGTGTGATATATGATGCAAAAAAGAATGGAAAAGCCACATGCTTATTCTAATAAATTAAAGAACCAACATAAAATAAGAGGTGTTTTTGGTAATCTCAGTCCAGAAAGAGACAAGAGCAATTCTCAAATAAGGTTTCATTTAGCCTTTCTACATCCATATGCATTGTACCTCAATTTTTATAAAGAGTAGAGCAAAATATTGGCAATTAGATATCCAACATTTACTTATTTGTTCGTCTGGGTTGCGTTATAATGGCCTGTTGTTTTGATGCCTGATAAAAAGCCTCTAAGTTTAGTGCAACTTGGCAAATACAAGATTGGGAGTTAGATTGGATTTGAATGTAGGCTTGGGAAATTGATATTCTTGAGCCTCATTTTCAAATGATGGAAATATTTAGAGATTTTGGCTGGATTCATTAGTAAATAGAGGTAGAATAACTAACATAGAACTCAACATTCAATAGTGGATGGGGATAAATCTTATCGCAAGGACAGTGTGGTGGAAATAACCTAGACTGGGGATCTGGATGAATTTTATCTGGTCCTGATTGGAGGATTGACTTTGGAGGGATATTTGTGTCATCTTTCCCGCCTTCAATTTCCTCATCTCTAAAATGAGAAAATTGGACTAGATCAGCTGGTTAAACATTTTTATAGTAACCCAACCCTTTGTGTAAATGAAGTCTTAAACAAAAAGTCAGTGTTTGGAAAATGATAAAAGCAGAGCTGCTAGGGTTAGTTAAATCTAGCAAGTGGAGCAGGAGCCAACCCCTCAACTTCCCCTCTTACCACCTCCCAGGACTGCCCAAGCACCCCCTGTGATGTCTTGGACCCAGCAGAGCCTGGGAATAGATGATTGCCGAGATGCTCTGGACAGGTCTTTCTGCTCTGTGGGTGTTTCTACAGTGTGATGGCTTGATGATTTTTTATTAAACCAATGGTTTATTGTGTCTCTCTCAGAAGGAGCCCAGACAATATTCTTTATGACAAGAATGATAGAATGATGCAGTCTATTTTAACAATTAAATATGCTTAGTGACCATTGCTCAAAACTCATTAAAAGAATGAACCAATATGCCATAAGAGCTTGACTTGGTGACTCAGACCGTAGAGAATCTGCCTGCAATGTGGGAGACCTGGTTTGTGGGAGACCTGGGCTGGGAAGACCCCCTGGAGAAAGAAATGGCTAACCACTCCAGTATTCTTGCCTGGAGAATTGCATGGACAGAGGAGCCTGGTGGGCTACAATCTGTGAGGTCACAAAGAGTCAAACATGACTAACACTTTCACTCGACTTTCATATCTCCAATTAGTCCCATACAACCATAGCTATCACAACTGGCAAAGTGGAGACAGTGTATATGTTTTTGACCTGTCACTTGATTTCCACCAGAAAGATGTCATCAATTCCATACAGGTCAAAGCAGAATTCCCAGAGTGAATAAGGTTAATTATTAAAGTTTTTGTGGAATATCCTCAATTCTAATCAGATTTAATTAACTGGTTATTAGAGAGTGAAAAATTTGGCTTAAAACTCAACATTCAGAAAACTAAGATCATGGCATCTGGTCCCATCACTGTGGCAAATAGATGGGGAAACAATGGAAACAGTAAGAGACTTTATTTTCTTGGGCTCCAAAATCACTGCAGATGGTGACTGCAGCCATGAAATTAAAAGACACTTGCTCCTTGGAAGAAAAGCTATGACAAAACTAGACAGCATATTAAGAAGCAGCGACATTACTTTGCCAACAAAGGGCCGTCTAGTCAAAGCTATGATTTTTCCAGTAGTCATGTATGGACGTGAAATTTGGACTCTAAAGTAAGCTGAATGCTGAAGAATTGATGCTTTTAAACTGTGGTGTTGGAGAAGACTCATGAGAGTCTCTTGGATTGCAAGGAGATCCAACCAGTCTATCCTAAAGGAAATCAGTCCTGAATATTCGTTGGAAGGACTGATGTTGAAGCTGGAACTCCAATACTTTGGCCACCTGATGCAAAGAACCAACCCATTGGAAAAGACCTTGATGCTGGGAAAGATTGAAGGCAGGAGGAGAAGGGGACGACAGAGGATGAGATGGTTGGATGGCATCATCAACACGATGGACATGAGTTTGAGTGAGCCCCGGGAGTTGGTGATGGACAGGGAGGCCTGGGGTGCTGCAGTCCATGGGATTGTAAAGACTCAGACATGACCAAGTGACTGAACTGAGCTGAGACTCTACTCTCACTTTATCTTCAAATTACCCTTTATAGGAGGGGCCATTATGGTCATTTTACAGATGTAGAAAATGTAACTTCATCTTTAAAGAGATCTGAAACCACATTGGCTACTAAGTGGCAAGGCCGATATGCAAGCCCAGTTTTCTTGATATCATGTTCAGTCCTCTTTTTATAAGTCATAAAAGCCAGGGAAGATACAGACAGAACAATGTACATGCTTTCCTTTACCAAGAGTGTGTTTTCCCTAACATGCTTGAGAACTGTAAGTATTTCAGAGACCCTCTCTGAACCATCTGCTGACACAGAGTTCATAAGGATTCAGGGTGATCTGAATTTTTCAAAGGCATGATGGGTAAATAGTCTTTATGTTTCAAATTATAGTGCAAATATTTCCATCCTGATATTAATATTTATGGATTTTTTTGAGTTTGAATGTATAGTTCTCATGATAATTCCCAAATCTTCAGAAAAACCTTGCTTTCATAAGTAACAAATTGTGTTATTATCCACATCTGTTCTCATTTTCTATAGGCTTAAAAAGTCCCTATTTATTATGGGAGCCAAAAAAAAAATCACTCTTTACCAGTGTCTATCGAATTCTGGCTCATTTTCTCACTTACTTCTTTATTTGCCAATGAAATGCTTATCCAAAATAAATAAGGGACCTACTAAACTGCAGCGATTAACATGCAATGAGTCTCAGATTCCGTTCACTTATGGAAATGGAGTAAAATCCAACACTTTAGTTATACTGTTGTGATGTCAGTGGCCCAATTAGGCTGTTAGAACTGCAGGAGTTACTACTTTAATACCACATTAGCACATCATTAACTTGAACCATACCAAAGCAGGATGAAAATGAACAATTTTCATTTTTTAAAAGAGACAATATGTTTTTTTTTTTTTTTTAATTTATTTATTTATTTTTAATTTTTACTTTACAATTCTGTATTGGTTTTGGCATAGATTGACATGAATCCACCACAGGTGTGAACTTTTCCTGTTGCTTAAATTTGTTTCGCATGTCTATTGGGATGGGGGTGGTAACAGAGGATATGTGGAGTACAGTTACATTTTAAATTAATAACAAGTTGTTCTTGAAAAGGGTGTGTATATTTAGAAATTAAATCTGGAGTATATTTTTTAAATGAAAAATTAGATGAATCCTTATATATAAAATTTTTTTGTATACCTTTGTCTGTATAATTTTGTATACCTTTGTTAGCTGCCTGAAAATCTTTTCTGGATCAAGATGGGTTAGAAATAAGCAAGTAAGCAAACAAATACATGAAACACTATCCTTCTATTTCCAAATTATACTTACTGACTGAAGCTCTAAAGAAATATTTTGAATGGATGATTTTAGAATGCTATTATCTATGTGGCCAAATTATTATTATTTTTTAATTTGACACACATATCCCATTTTATTTTTATTATAACTTCAAATTTCTAGGTGATGCAGTGGTAAAGAATCCATCTACCAATGCAGGAGACTCAGGTTCACTCCCTGGGTCGGGAAGATCCCCTGGAGGAGGAAATGGCAACCCACTCCAGTATTCTTGCCTGGAAAATTCCATGGACAGAGGATCCTGGCGGGCTATAGTCCATGGGTTCGGAAAGAGTCAGACACAACTGAGCACACGTGCACTTACAATTTCTAAAGCACTTGAATAGATAATAGCATTATTTCATCTTCATGTAACGTTGTAATATGGTCAGAGCAAATAGCCACCTCTTCATCACACAGATGAGGAAACTGGGTTTTGACACTTTAATGCTAAATGACATCCTAGGTCAACACAAATCCATTTCCATTGTTTGTTTCTGCATGACTTTGGAAAAATTACTACTCTATGCCTCAGTTTTGACAGCTGTAAAATGGGAACAAGCAGATAAGTATTGCAAAATTGTTGTGGGGAATAAATGAGATAGTCCATAAAAATCTTAGTATAGCAACTGACACGTGACAAACATCTATAACTATTAACTGCTGTTATTATCATAGTTTTTGAAAGAAAACTGCTAAAGATAATTATACTACAGAATGAAATTATAATACAGTATGAAACTGTTCTCACACTGTTGCTACGATACTTGTATAACATTACTCGTATAATGTTAATTGTCCACATATTTTCTTTAGATTGATTTGCTCATAATTGCTTCTGGTCCCTTTACTCCTGGGGTTCATTTTCTTTCCTGCTGATGTGTGTCCTTCTGTACTTTCATGAGGGCCTGTGAGGAGTAAAGATGTTTATATTTTGTACATCTGAGAAAAGTCACAATTTTTGCCTTCATTCCTAAATGATGGTTTAGCAGAGGGGAGACTCTGGTTGTTGCCAGTGAGAAAGCTGGTGTCCCTCTGACTGTCATTCCTCAGTTGGCCATCTGTCCATTCTCTCTGGTAACTTTTAGGACTAGGTGAAGAATCTGGTTTTCCTTCCTGCTCTGCACTTGCACTATTATGCTCTGATGGAGGAACTTACCTTTATTGATTATATTTGATGAGAAGCTATCACTTTGAATTAGATGCTCGTGGATATATTGAAGTTAGCATCACTTAAAATAAAATATTCTTTTCCAACACTTCCTGTATTATTTTTTCCTGGAATACCTATTAAAACATATGTTAGAACTTCTCGTTCCATGCTTCCTGTCTCTAAATTTTCAATAGTATTTTCTCATCACTTAATTTTTCAGTTAAATATTTCACCTGTATTCTGGGTGATTTTCTCAGATCTATTTGTATTCTCTCTTTAGCTGTGCTTAGTCTAATTTTTTTATTTATAGAATTTCTATTTAGATGTTTAAAATCTGCTTTTTTTCTTTTTAAAAATAATCATTTACTCTTCTTTGCCTTATTTTCTCTTCCTTATCCCTTGAATAATTAAGCATACTATTGGTAAGACTGCATTCTGTTTGCTCTATCCTGAAACTCCTCGGGTATAATTCCTCTTGTAGTTTCTCCTTCTGATAGTCTTCCATTTGGGCATGGCAGGCTATGGTCTGTGCACAGGTATGGCATGGCAGTGCTATGTGGGCACCCCGTGCATGCGCCAGTGGTTGTACAGTTTTTGTAAGGACAATGTCATACATGCCTTTCTGGAACCCTGGAGAAGATAACAGTTTCATGCTGATGTTTACTCCAATTCTGGGCTTGAAATGTCCAAAGTCTTTGGGCCATTTAGGAGTTCAAGTGCCATGGGCAGTACAGATTCAAGGCTGCAGAGTCTGGCAGCATAATCTGCTTTTTATCCATGGCCTTCATGTGGACCTTGGTCCTGCTTGCTGTGGTGTGGTGATTCAATGCTGGCAAAGCATCGCACACAAAATGCCTACCAAATAAATGCTTACTGAATGAAAATTTGCAGAACCAGCCTTCATAAACACCACTTTTACAAGGCTAGAAACTCCTCTGAACTTACTGGCTTTAGTTGTTTCTTATGATTGTTTACATTCTACGTGTCCTTAAAGAACTGTGTTTGTTTTTATGAAAGTTGCTTGATAGTGCAGTTTTGCATGCTAAGTCTCTTCAGTTGTGTCCGACTCTTCATGACTCCATGCACTGTAGCCCACAAGGCTCTTCTGTCCATGGGATTCTCCAAGCAAGAATACTGGAGTGGGTTGCTGTGCCCTCCTCCAGGGGAGCTTCCAGACCCGGGGATCGAACCTGTGTCTCTTATGTCCCCTGCATTGGCAGGTGGGTCCTTTACCACTAGCGCCACCTGGGAAGTTTTATCCTTCATTAAATTATCTTTTTTTTTCTTTTTCCATTGGAAGATACTTGCTTTACAATATTGAGCTAGTTTCTGCCATATGTCAACATGAATTGGCCACAGGGATACATATGTCCCCTCCCTCTTGAACCTCCCTCCCATCTCCCACCCTGTCCCACCCCTCTAGCTTTAACAGAGCACTGGGCTGAGCTCCCTGAGTCACACGGCAAATCCCCACTGGCTATCATTTCACACAGGGTAATGTACATGTTTCCATTCTACTCTCTGAATTTCTGTCACCCTCTCCCTCCCATACTGTGTGCGCGAGTTTGTTCTCTATGTCTTTGGTCTCCATTGCTGCCCTGCAGATAGGTTCATCAGTACCATCTTTCTAGATTCCATATACATTCATCAAATTATCTTTAAATTAAAAAAATTGAAGCTGAAACTGGACAGTCTAGAAATTAGGGTCTGAAGACCCCTCTCTCAGCTCTTCTTACCCATCCTACCTCTTTAGTAACAATTTGCAAGTTTCCAGAAAGATGATGTTTGCTGTTCTTAAACTATGTGGTTATACCGTTCAAATATGTAGCTTTTTTTTTAAATCGGATTACTAAAAATCAGACCCAGCCTTAATAAATAGTCTTGAAAAATAGCCTGAATATCTTGACCACTTTTTGATAATGGTTTCCTGAAATTTATGAAGGACTGGAATAAAGAAGTTGGCTTTGCAAAGGAAACTTCCACACGGAAACTTATTTTAATTGAGAGCAACTAAAAAGAGAAATTTTCATGAACTGAGGTATGGAGAAGTCATTTTGACTTATACATGAGTTAAGCTGAATTTCCTGCTAACTAAAACAGCCTATTTTCTTGCCTATCAAACAGACACTGCACATCCGCTTTAATCACTAAAGAAAATGGTACATCAACCTGAAGTAAAGAATGTCCATGTTAAAATGAAGGATTAAATGTTCCCCTTCCTGGGACACCAATGCTTGTGATCCTTCCCTTCCAGGCACCAGGGTCATAGTGACCCACTGTGGACATGTTTTTTTTTTTTTTTTTTTTTTGAAATCTTGAAGATATGTATCCCTGACTTGTTTAAACTTTGTTCTGACAAGATAGAAAACTGTGCTGAAAACCAGGCTTCTTGGGAGCAGTTTCTCAAAGTAACCTGGGAAGTTGATTGCCAGGCTATATAGTCTTCAGTTTGGCTCAAATAAAACTCTTCTTTATTCTTATTATTGACTGATTACTGATTATTTTCATTGACACAATATTAACGCCATTCTAACGTAATTATGGTTGCTGGGAGAAGATAGAGGGAAAAAGTTGCTGAAAAGAAAAAGCCAGCAAAACTACAGGGAATTTAATTTGTCTATTAATGTAGCTGCCCCAGTGCTCTCTTTAGGTTTGTAGCACTTGCGTTCTGATATAAAAGCACATGAAACTAATAAGGAAATAGCTTTGAATCCCACTCTTAGCAGTATAAAAATATAACAGCCATTCTCCCTAAAAAGTATAACAACATTTCCATTAACTGTGTTATAATTGAACAAGTGGAATTAGTAATGTGCTATTAACTATTTTCACCAAGTTCTGGTAGATATTGGTCATTAACCCCATCAAACAGCTAAGGGGTAGAGAGAAAAATGGAATTTGGCAATATAAGAATCAGATTCCTGTCTTTTTGCTGGTAAGAAGCTGTAAGAGTTTGGGTGTTGAAATTCTTTATTCCTTTGCTTCCTTTCCCCCAAAATGAGGATAATGAGACCTCCTCCATGGAGTTATGGCAAGGATTAAATAACATAATCCCTGTAAAGACGCTTCACAAACTTGAAGCAGTGGCTATCAAAGCAAGGTCCTTGGTTCTGCCGTGTGGACCTCACCTGGGAACTTATAAGAAATGCAAATTCTTGACTTATTCTAATTCCTGGTCCTAGTTCCTTCCTAAATTCTTTCCCAAAGTCCTACTTCTTAGGACACCCTTATGGCCCTATAAAATGCCCTTTTTCACTTAAGCTAGGCTCAATGCTTTTGAATTAGCTGCAGGGAATCATCTCACTGAGTGAAGGAAAACATCCACAGGCAACTCAGCTCCTCTCCCATAGGACTGTTGGATCTATGACCTTTTTCTCTGGCTGCCCGAGATCCTTTTATAGTCCATCAACTTCCTTTCTTTTCTTTATCCTTTCCTCTGCAGTAAACTTGGTTGTTTGGATGCTGGATTAGATATGTGCTTACTTTTTCATGCTTCTCTCTCCATCTCTACACATCTGCACAGCCCTCCCCTGCCCCGACACCTCCACCTTCATGCACTTTTTTTTTTTTTTTAACATTTTGTAAATTTCCAGGTCTTGACAAAGTTCCGGTCATCATCCTCAAACATCCTTACCACAGGTTGAAATTCTCTGAATTTCATTGCTCTAAAATAGTAAATTACTTGCTCCTGCAGTTAAAAAAAAAATAAAAATTCTTTGCCAAATCCCTATTGTGTAGACCTTAAACATTCCAGTTTTATCTGCTTTCCTGTCCCACCAGATACCAAGACTGATACGCTCCATATCTCATCCCATAACTTCTCAAGGATGAGTGAACAATGTTCAAAAATAGAATTATGGAAATTCAGAGTTGGGAGATATCCAACTTTTTCCCCTTGCAGGGGTCCCTGTTACAACCTTCCTGCTGTTTTTGGCCATCTAACCTCTTATATACTCTCAGTTATGGAGAGTTATGTGGCTTTCATAATGAGTGCTTCCTTCCATTAAGATAAAACCTACCTCTTTGTCATATCCAAACTCGGCCCCCATAGAACCCTTTAGAGTAAATATATTCCCTGTGCTCTACAACAGCATCATCTCTCAATTTTTCTTTCTTAGGGTAAACAATATCGACCACCTTTTTAAAAAAATTTAGATTTTTTTTTATTGAGGCAACATTTGTTTATATCATTATATACACCTCATGTGTACAACATTATATTTCTATTCCTGTATACCCTATGGTACTCTCACCACTAGAAGTAATCTCCATGCAAAAAGACCTTCTCTAAGACACGTTAAAGTAAAATCATCAAAAATCCTTTAAGTGTTTTTTTGTTGAGTAGAGTTTATGGGGTCATATTCCTTAACATTTTCTTGCAACTCTGATGATATTTCACAGCCTCTTTTTAAAATGTGGCCCTTGAAAATTGAACATACTAATTGGAATGTGATCTGAATGTCCATCTCTCTGGAAGTATAGAAGGACTATATTTTGCAAAGACTTTTATCATCTTGTTGACTCCTAAGATCTTTCTCATTTTATCTTGTCAAGTTAGGACTTCTGAATTCTATAGTAGGAGTTTGAAACTAGAAATGTAGGACTTATGTAACTACCATCACAACAGTAGCGTATAATTGAGAAAATTGGTCACTTACACTTTCTCTACACCCACTGGCTTAGCTTCGCCTTACCCTCATCTCCTCTCTGTTTTTATAGGCTAAGTTGACCCTCTTGTTTAATCAAAACTAACCTCTCCACCCATGTAATTCACTCTTTTCTTTCTCTCTGGGAGCTTGCCTTAATTTTTTTTTTTCTCTTTTTCTGGCTTTGCCACTTTTACTTTTAAACTGTTTCAAATCTCTTCCATTACAAATGAAACAATCTGTCTTATAGTAACTACCTTATCTCTTTCCTTTCTTTTATTACCAGTGTCTTTAAAAAAAGTGCATGCTACTCTTACTCACTTATCATTTATTTTTTAAAATGTACTTTAATTTGTCTTCTCTCTCCACCACTCTACCAAAATTGTTCCTATTAAGTCTCACAATTGGTCTGATTGTGAAATTTGAAGGTCATTTTAAAGTCCTTATCTTATATGTGATATTGGATACATAAATCACTCTTCTTTCTTATAACTCTGTTTCCATGGCTTTCATGGCCCAAGATCCTTAAAGGTTTTCCCCTGTTTCTCTAACCATCTTTTCCAGTTTATCTATGGATTTCTGTTCGTCTTAATGGCTCTTAAAATGCGGAGTACCCACAGTAACACTAGACTAACTGTTGATAAAATCTTTGGCTCCTCTCACCTGGGTCTGGGCTCCAGTTTTCTCCTCTTTGTCTTTTTCTCCTTCTTTGCCTATCACAATCACCGTCCATGTTGCTTCTTGAATGATCATGTGAAATGCAAGTCTGAACTTGCTGCTTCCTGGCTGAATTTCTGCTTCAGCTGTTCATGCTTAAGTGATGAAATCCCATTCCTTTATATGACAGTGTCCCCATGGTTCACTCTACTTCTCCAGTACCATCTCTCATTTCCTGCACTGCATTTTAGTGCCTACATTTTTCTGCAAACACCATATTGGTTTTCAATGCATGTCTCTGTCAGATCGTGTCCTTTGGCTGGAAAAAACCCCTGCTTAGCTTGAGAGCCTATTTCACTGGAACATCTTCCTTTATCCCTTCATTTGCCATTGGATGGGCTTCCCTGGTGGCTCAGCTGGTAAAGAATTCTCCTACAATGTGGGAGACCTGGGTTTGATCTCTGGGTTGGGAAAATTCCCTGGAGAAAGGAACGTATTGCAGTATTCTGGCCTGGAGCATTCCATAGACTATATAGTCCATGGCGTTGTAAACAGCTGGACACGATTGTGCAACTTTCACTTTCCCCATGGGATGAGTTAGATGTTACTTCTCTGTGCTTGTGTAAATACACCTATCACTGCACTTTTTATGATTCTCTCTCCTCAGTTATTGGAGGAGGAAATGACAGCCCATTCCAGTATTCTTGCCTGGAAAATTCCATGGAGAGAGGAACCTGAAGGCTCCATGGCTATAGCTCATGGATCCTATGGGCTACAGTCCATGGGGTTGCAAAGAGTTGGATTCGACTGAGTGACTAAGCACACGCACTGCTCAATTAAACTGAGTATTACGAGGCACTGGGATAAAATATTTTTCGTTTTTTTGTGTCTATATCTGCTAACAAAGGGCTTAGATGAATGATAAACCACTATATGGTGATTTGCTACTTACATCATTCTACATTTTTATAAATATCATTCTACATTCATCTTTTATTATAGCTAGTTTTGATTTAGTCCAACATTCCAGGCTGTCCTGCTTTTTTAGTTCTCTAGTTGACCATCAATGCTATTCATTATCTTCCATTCTTTGTGGTACTGGCAAATTAGGCATGCATGCCGTCTTAGTCTCGATCCAAATCATTAATGGCAAATGTTGAATAGGATGAATCCTAGGCTAGAATTCTAGAGCTAATGAGTAGTATCCAGCACCTAATGTCTCACTCTTTTTTTTTTTTTAACAAATTGCAAAAATTAAGTATCTTTGCAAATAGCTCAATTTCAGATGGAACTTATGCATTTGATTCCACCTACTGTCTTATATCTCCTCTTTTGCCAATGTCTTACTTAATGTCTTCATTAAAAGACAGTGTAAAACTAATCTTTAATGAAATCTTGTGCTACTGCATGAGTCTCATTCTTCCACCACTGAATACTAACCAAAGAATTAAGTGGACTGAATACATTTTATTTGTTAATGGAGGAATAAAATATAAGAGCACTGCCACTTTCCATTGGTTACACCAGAGCTCCTGTATTAATAATTGTAACACACAATTTCTCTTTATCATTGCTCCAAGGAAAAATATTTCATTATTTGTCAAGCAAATATACAATCATATCTCCTCAGTTCAGTTCAGTAGCTCAGTTGTGTCCGACTCTTTGCAACCCCATGAATCCCAGCATGCCAGGCCTCCCTGTCCATCACCAACTCCTGGAGTTCACTCAGACTCACGTCCATCAAGTCAGTGATGCTATCCAGCCATCTCATCCTCTGTCGTCCCCTTCTCCTCCTGCCCCCAATCCCTCCCAGCATCAGAGTCTTTTCCAATGAGTCAACTCTGCTCATGAGGTGGCCAAAGTACTGGAGTTTCAGCTTTAGCATCATTCCTTCCAAAGAAATCCCAGGGCTGATCTCCTTCAGAATGGACTGGTTGGATCTCCTTGCAGTCCAAGAGACTCTCAAGAGTCTTCTCCAAAACCACAGTTCAAAAGCATCAATTCTTCGGTGCTCAGCCTTCTTCACAGTCCAACTCTCACATCCATACATGACCACAGGAAAAACCATAGCCTTGACTAGACAGACCTTAGTCTGCAAAGTAGTGTCTCTGTTTTTGAATATACCTAGAAACTCATAAAACATCATTTAAATTTCGATTGTAGAAATCTTTAAATTGATAATTAATATATGCACATGCACATACCTTACAAATGCCAGATTCTTTTCTAGGTGTCATATAAATATATTATACAAATATATATATTCCTTAGAAGAACTTTATGAAGGAGGTATTATTCTTTATCTGTTTTACAGCTAAGACAAAGAATAATACTTTAATAACTTGTTAATAACTTGTGTAAGGTTGTGCAGTTAGTAAGTGATATGGGCTTTCCTGGTGGCTCAGATGGTAAAGAGTCTACCTGCAATATAGGAGAACTCGGTTCAATCTCTGGGTTGGGAAGACCCCCTGGAGAAGGAAAAGGCTACTCACTCCAGTATTCTTGCCTACAGAATTCCATGGACAAAGGAGCCTGGCAGGTTACAGTCCATGGGGTTGCAAAGTGTCGGACACCACTGAGTGACTTTCACTTTCACTTCTAATGTTTATCAGGCTTGGTAGAAAATTCTCAAGTGTATAGTTAGCACAAATTCTAACCATCACTGTCCTACCTAACATATAGCCATATCTTTCTCAGAAATGATCATCATCTCCCTTCATACAACACACCCAATCCTCTTTGCGTGCATATCTGTTAGTGGGTGGGCAGAGTTCCTGGGCTTAGAGTACCAGTGATGGAAACTGTGGTGGGTGGAGAAGAAAAAAATTCCCATAACCTAATTTTTTTTTTTTGATGAATGCATACATTTATTTTACCTTATTTGGGATATCAAAGAATATATTATTCCATAATTCATGCACATAAAAAGAGAATAAACAAAATTATAAAACTAAGGCTCACTGAACAAGAGGTTTTCAGATCACAATGTAATTCGTTTCTGATAGGCTTCAGAGGGAATTGGGAATGGAAAAAGGCTCGTCATTGTCTTCTTTATTATTATAGTCATAACTGTTATCTTCATTGTGGTAGGAAATGTTCTTTCCCTTTCCCAGTATTTCTCTCTTGGCCCCCAAAAAGGAACTTGGCCCTCCTGACTATATTAGGAAGAAAACACGGGAGTTCCCCACCCCCAGCTTCACTCCTCCTTGCCTGGGGAGGAGTGAATCATCTGCCTGTAGAATGGCTGGACCCAGTGGGGAGTCCCACGGGGCCTGCCCATCCTTAATTTGAGATCTTGTCTACTCTGTATCCTAATCTTGTTGCCATGCAATAGGTGAATGAATTCAATTAGTCGTGGCTTCTCTATCCTGCCACTGGGTGGGTAACACTATTTTAGGGTGAGAGGGGATACAGAATCCTTTTGTTCATGGGCCTAAGCTGAATTTCTATATTCACAATTAAAGGTAGTACCGTGACCCAACTGACTCATTTTTCATAATGAATATGTATTTCATAGCCTGCTGTGAGCCATACAGTATCCAAGGTGCTGGGGATTCCACAGGAAACACAACTGTGACCCTGCTCCTAAGGAACTTGCAGTCTAGCCAGAGGAGGCAAAAAAATCACATAACATGTCTGATGATGAAGGATAGGAAGAAAGAGCAGGTGAAAGGGAACAGAGCGTGCATGGTGTTGGTGGGATGGTGCTAGTTCCTATGGGTGTCAAGGAAAGTTTCTCTGCTCATGTGACACGTGAGCAGAGATTGAGGAAGGGAGCCGTGTGGCCACCTCGGCTCAGAAAGAGTTTTCTGTGTAAAGGGAAGAAAAAACAAATTCAAAGTCTTCTGTTCCTTTTTTTCTTTTTTTTGAGTGATAACAGGGAGGTTATTGCAGCTGAAGCAGAGTGCATGAAAGTGGAGAATGTAGGAGATCAGTTCAAAGAACACGCATGAAAACAAATTCACTGAGGACTTCTCTGGTAGCTCAGTGGTTAGGAATCTGCCTGCCAATGCAGGGGACATGGGTTCAATCCTTGGTCCAGGAAGACTCCACAGGCTGCAGGGCAACTAAGCTTGTATGCCGCCACTACTAAAGCCCAGGTGCCCTCTCAGAGCACATGATTGGCAGCAAGAGAAACCACTGCAATGGAGAAGCCATCCATGGCAGCTGGAGGGTAGCCTTCCTCCTCACTCACCACAGCTAGAGAAAGCCTTTATGTGGCAAGACCGAGCACAGCCATAAATAAATAAACAAATAAAATATTTTTTTTAAAGTTCACTGAGGTGCTTCAAAGACAAGGTAAGAGATTCGACTTTCACTTTTCAAGAGATGAGAAACCACAGGATTTTGAGCGCCAGAATAACATGTGAATTATAACTTATTTATTGAAAAGGTGGTTCTGAATTTTGAGGGAAATTGTGGCTGTAGGGAGGATGCTTAGAAGAAGGCTCCTGTAGTAGTTCTGCTGAGAGATGAAGGTGGCTTCATTCAGGGAGGCAGCAATGGAAGTGATAAGATTTGATGTATTGTGGGTATATTTCCAAGTTAAAGGCAACAAAATTTGTTGTAGATTTGGTAGAGTTTGATATTATCTATGTCATTATTAATTTTTTTTTTTTGCTAACTAGTTCTTGTAAAATGTATTTTGAAAATTTAAACATACACATAGACTGAGTAGTAAAATGAATCCCCATATACCCTTCACTCAGATTCCTACTTATCAATCTTTGGACACATGTGCTTTAATTACCTCCTTTTGAATCATTTTTGTATTTTCTGAATTGTTCTAAAGCAATCTAGACATATCATTTCACCCACATATTGTTCTGTAAATATCTCTCAATATTATGAACATGTTCTTACATAGTGCTATCATCATACTTAATAAAAATTAATAAGATTAATTCTTTGGTATCAACTAATACTGATCACATGGACCACAGCCTTGTCTAATTCAATGAAACTAAGCCATGCCGTGTGGGGCCACCCAAGATGGGAGGGTTATGGTGGAAAGGTCTGACAGAATGTGATCCACTGGAGAAGGAAATGGCAAACCACTTCAGTATTCTTGCTTTGAGAATCCCATGAACAGTATGAAAAGGCAAAATGATAGGATACTGAAAGGGGAACTCCCCAGGTCAGTAGGTGCCCAATATGCTAGTGGAGATCAGTGGAGAAATAACTCCAGAAAGAATGAAAGGATGGAGCCAAAGCAAAAACAATAACCAGTTGTGGATGTGACTGGTGATAGAAGCAAAGTCCAATGCTGTAAAGAGCAATATTGCATAGGAACCTGGAATGTCAGGTCCATGAATCAAGGCAAATTGGAAGTGGTCAAACAGGAGATGGCAAGAGTGAATGTTGACATTCTAGGAATCAACGAACTAAAATGGACTGGAATGGGTGAATTTAACTCAGATGACGATTATATCTACTACTGTGGGCAGGAATCCCTTAGAAGAATTGGAGTAGCTATCATAGTCAACAAGAGTCCGAAATGCAGTACTTGGATGCAATCTCAAAAATGACAGAATGATCTCTGTTCATTTCCAAGGCAAACCATTCAATATCACGGTAATCCATATGCCCCAACCAGTAATGCTGAAGAAGCTGAAGTTGAATGGTTTTATGAAGACCTACAAGACCTTTTAGAACTAACACCCAAAAAAGATGTCCATTATAGGGGACTGGAATGCAAAAGTAGGAAGTCAAGAAACACCTGGAGTAATAGGCAAATTTAGCCTTGGAGTATGGAATGAAGCAGGGCAGAGGCTAATAGAGTTTTGCCAAGAGAATGCACTGGTCATAGCAAACATTCTCTTTCAGCAACACAAGAGAAGACTCTACACATGGACATCACCAGATGGTCAACACCAAAATCAGATTGATTATATTCTTTGCAGCCAAAGATGGAGAAACTCTATACAGTTAGCAAAAACAAGACCGGGAGCTGACTGTGGCTCAGATCATGAGCTTCTTATTGCCAAATTCAGACTTAAATTGAAGAAAGTAGGGAAAACCGCTAGACCATTCAGGTATGACCTAAATCAAATCCCTTAGGATTATACAGTGGAAGTGAGAAACAGATTTAAGGGACTAGATCTGATAGATAGAGTGCCTGATGAACTACGGAATGAGGTTCGTGACATTGCACAGGAGACAGGGATCAAGACCATCTTCATGGAAAAGAAATGCACAAAAGCAACATGGCTGTCTGGGGAAGCCTTACAAATAGCTGTGAAAAGAAGAGAGGCAAAAAGCAAAGGAGCAAAGGAAAGATATAAGCATCTGAATGCAGAGTTCCAAAAATAGCAAGGAGAGATAAGAAAGCCTTCCTCAGTGATCAACACAAAGAAACAGAGGAAAAGAACAGAATGGGAAAGACTAGAGATCTCTTCAAAAAAATTAGAGATACCAAGGGAATATTTCATGCAAAGATGGGCTCAATAAAGGACAGAAATGATATGGACCTAACAGAAGCAGAAGATATTAAGAAGAGGTGGCAAGAATACACAGAAGAGCTGTACAAAAAAGATCTTCATGACCCAGATAATCACGATGGTGTGATCACTCACCTAGAGCCAGACATCTTGGAATGTGAAGTCAAGTGGGCCTTAGAAAGCATCACTACGAACAAAGCTAGTGTAGGTGATGAAATTCCAGTTAAGCTATTTCAAATCCTGAAAGATGATGCTGTGAAAGTGCTGCACTCAGTATGCCAGCACATTTGGAAAACTCAGCAGTGGCCCCAGGACTGGAAAAGGTCAGTTTTCATTCCAATCCCAAAGAAAGGCAATGCCAAAGAATGTTCAAACTACCGCACAATTGCACTCATCTCACATGCTAGTAAAGTAATACTCAAAATTCTCCAAGCCAGGCTTCAGCAGTAAGTGAACCATGATCTTCCAGAAGTTCAAGCTGGTTTTAGAAAAGGCAGAGGAACCAGAAATCAAATAGCCAACATCTGCTGGATCATGGAAAAAGCAAGAGAGTTTCAGAAAAACTTCTATTTCTGCTTTATTGACTATGCCAAAGCCTTTGACTGTGTGGATCACAATAAACTGTGGAAAACTCTGAAAGAGATGGGAATACCAGACCACCTGACCTACCTCTTGAGAAACCTGTATGCAGGTCAGGAAACAACAGTTAGAACTGAACATGGAACAACAGACTGGTACAAATAAGAAAAGGAGTATGTCAAGGCTGTATATTGTCTCCCTGGTTACTTAACTGCTATGCAGAGTACATCATGAGAAATGCTGGACTGGAAGAAACACAAGCTGGAATCAAGATTGCCAGGAGAAATATCAATAACCTCAGATATGCAGATGACACCACCCTTATGGCAGAAAGTGAAGAGGAACTAAAAAGCCTGTTGATGAAATTGAAAGAGGAGAGTGAAAAAGTTGGCCTAAAGCTCAACATTCAGAAAACTAAGATCATGGTATCCAGTCCAATCATTTCATAGATGGGGAAACAATGGAAACAGTGAGAGACTTTATTTTCCTGGCTCCAAAATCACTGCATTGGTGACTCCATGAATTTAAAAGCTGCTTGCTTCTTGAAAGGAAAGCTATGACCAACCTAGATAGCATATTAAAAAGCAGAGACATTACTTTGCCAACAAAGTTCCATCTAGTCAAAGCTATGGTATTTCCAGTAGCCATGTATGGATGTGAGAGTTGGACTGTAAAGAAAGCTGAGCACTGAAGAATTGATGTTTTTGAACTGTGGTGTTGGAGAAGACTCTTGAGATTCCCTTGGACTGCAAGGAAATCCAACCAGTCCATTCTAAAGGAGATCAGTCCTTTGAAGGACTGATGCTGAAGCTGGGATTCCAATAATTTAGTCACCTGATGCAAAGTACTGACTCACTGGAAAAGACACTGAAGCTGGGAAAGATTGAAGTCAGGAGGAGAAGGGGACGACAGAGGATGAGATGGTTAGATGGCATCACTGACTCGATGGACATGAGTTTGAGAAGCTGCGGGAGTTGGTGATGGACAGTGAAGCCTGGTATGCTGCAGTCCATGGGGTTGCAAAGAGTCAGACATGACTGAGTGACTGAACTGAACTGAACTAACCAATCTGTTGAATCACCTCCTGTCTTCTGTTTTCTGAAGACCTCCCATCTTTGCTTTTCATTACCACTTCCTCAGTTCAAGCCCCTTTACCTCGTTTCCTCTCACCCACACAACTGCAACTGACTTTCCACTGCTTTGCCTGGCTTCTTCTCTCTCTCCATCCTAATTTCCTGTAGACACTGCCATTAGAACTATCTTTGCCAAACTCCACACTGACTGTGCTGTTTCCCTGCTTAGAGCGCTGATTATAGAATAGGATTTACATTCCTCTGTCTGTTCCTCAGGCCTTTCAGCATTTCTGCCCTCTTTCTACCCCAAAGTCTGGCGTTATGCTCTCCGAGTCACCATGTATTTTACCTGTAATAAACAACTGTGCTCCTTAAATATGCCTTACTTTTCTCCTGACTCTGCATCTTTGTTGAAATTACCAATCCTAGCCTTCAAGGTTTCTCCTCCCTTCTTTGTGCTTAATTGATCCTCCGAGGCCAAATTCAGGTTACTTCCTTCTGGGAAGCTTTTCTCAACCCCTACTCCAGTCAATATTAATCACTCTTTAGACATGCATTTTCCATGTAGACCACACATTGTATCATAATGATTTATATTCACTCTTACTGAACTATAACCTCCTTGGAAAAAAAAAGACCATGTTTTGGTTACTCGTGGCCTAGCAGATTGCCCTTTCCATGTCTGGCCTTCATTACTATTGTATAAAATCCTCCTCTCTTACTTATAAGGTACACAGTTTTCTAGAAGCAAACCTCAGTAAATTTTAAACAATTCTTGTCATGACATATAGTCTGACATTGTGCTGGAAATCACCAAACATGGCTAATTATAAGATGAATTATAAAAATTAGACCCTAGCATGCCCCAGAAGGTAGCTAGTTTATCATTTGGGAGATTCATAGCCTTGACTTACTTGGAGACATGAGGGATTTTTTTTCTTTTCTTTTTTTTTTGGCTACACCTATTTTTGAAAATGTTTTCCTTCATAACTTGAGGGAAGCATATCATACTTAAGAATAAATTATCTGACTCAAGCAAAAATACCAGATTAGGCTAAAGATATTTTTAGCATTCAGAAATAGGACACACTGAGGGCCTGGGAACTGTAACACTAAATTGAAGTAGAGATATATTAAATAGGCTAAAAAATAATATCTCATGATTGAGTGTATAGCTAGTATCTGGTCCTCTGAAATATTTATATGGAATTAAGATTTTCATTATAGTTTAACTGAAATAATGAACTGCATATTGGATTAGGGATAGGTAAGTAAATCATCATGGCCCCAGTTTTGACCTGATTCATTCAGTTCTTGAGAGATTTCCCTGTGTCATTAAGAGAAAATAAAAATTGAACATTATATAGATGGGGAATGAGATTAATAATGAAATGATTATCTATTTCAGTCATGTGATATTATGCTGTAAATGACTTTTTAAAAACATACTTTGTTGTAACTCATGATGTGAAATATATAATATATTTAAATAAGCACTCAAACTGATATCAGATTCAGGTTTGTGCTTTAAAATCACATGAATTTCAACAGATGAAGATTCTAATCCTTTTCTATATTTATGCTATGAAGAAATACTTATAGAATTTTCATGTACACTTCCATCTTTCCTTCCCACCCAGCCCCCTAAATTCTCTAGTCACATGAGACAAAAGACATTAAACAATGCAGAAGACATATTTATTTCCTTTGAAGGAATATGTGTACATATTCAGAGTATATATCTTCGGTCACTAAAAGTTACTTTGAATAAATAAATACCTAAAGGTATGGAAAGATATCAACAGAGGCATTCTACTCAAAAGTCAGAACTTCTTGGATTTTGTGAAAACAATGTGATTTGTTTTCAAATAGTTTCCCAGGTGGTGCTAGTAGTAAAGAACTCTTTAATAATGTTTTATTAGAGTATTTTATTAAAAACTCTTTATTAAAGAACTAATTTCTTTAATATTAAGAATAAAGAGTTTTTCTTGGAAGAAATGTTCAATTTTTTTCTTGAAATAATAGCTATGTAAATTAAACTAATTTTTAAATTAATTTATTAATTTTAACTGGAGGATTTCTTTACAATATTGTGGTGGTTTTTGCCATACATTGACATGAATCCCCCATGGAACCTCCCTTCCACTTCTCTCCCCACCCCATCCCTCTGGGTTGTCCCAGAGCACTGGCTTTGAGTGCCCTTCTTCATGCATTGAACTTGGTCTGGTCATCTGTCTTACAGATGGTAATATACATGTTTCAGTGCTGTTCTCTCAAATCATCCCACACTCACCTTCTCCCACATAGTACAAAAGTCTGTTCTTTATATCTGTGTCTCTTTTGCTGTCTTGCTTATAGGGTCATCGTTACTGTCTTTCTAAATTCCGTATATATGTGCTGATATACTGTATTGGTGTTTCTCTTTCTAATTTTTATAGAAAGAATACACATATGAATGGAAAGTGGTAAAGAGCTGCCAATGCAGGAGACATAAGAGAAGCAGGTTTGAACCCTGGGTCGGGAATATTTCCTAGAGGAGGGCATGGCAGCCCACACCAGTATTCTTGCTTGGAGAATCCTGTGGACAGAGGAGCCTGGAGGGCTACAGTCCACGGGGTCGCAAAGAGTTGAACACAACTTAGGGACTGAACACCACCACCAACAAATAAATTGTGGAGAATCTCAGATAAAGTAATCAGTCTATATTGTATAAAAAGGAATTACATTGTAATCCATTACTTTGTGTTCTCTATAAAGCAATGCTCTTGAAAATGTATACTATCCTAATTTTTAAATTTTTCTCTTGCTTATGTATATGTGATAAAACTTTCTTCATTGTTTACTGGGAATAACAAACATATATTAAAAGCAATATATTAAAAATAATGAGTTTTTTTTTTTTTGGAAGAAATGCTTAATTTTTTTAGTTCCAAAATAATAGCTATGTAAATTAAATGAATTTTTATAGAAAGAATACACATTAAAGGAAAGCAAAGCAAAGGCAAGGTATTTTGCTTTAAAAATTAAATTTAGTTCAGTTCAATTTAGTTGCTCAGTTGTGTCCAACTCTGTGACCCATTAGACCGCAGCACGCCAGGCCTCCCTGTCCATCACCAACTCCTGGAGTTTACCCAAACCCATGTCCATTGAGGCAGTGATGCCATCCAGCCATCTCATCCTCTGTCATCCCCTTCTCCCCATGCCTTCAATCTTTCCCAGCAGCAGGGTCTTTTCCAATGAGTCAGCTCTTCCCATCAGGTGGCCAAAGTATTGGAGTGAACACCCAGAGTATTGGCCAATGAACACCCAGGACTGATCTCCTTTAGGATGGACTAGTTGGATCTCCTTGCAGTCCAAGGGACTCTTAAGAGTCTTCTCCAACACCACAGTTCAAAACCATGAATTCTTCAGTGCTTAGCTTTCTTTATAGTCCAACTCTTACATCCATCCATAAAACCATAGCCTTGACTAGATGGACCTTTGTTGGCAAAGTAATGTCTCTGTTTTTTAATATGCTGTCTAGGTTGGTCATAACTTTCCTTCCAAGGAGTAAGTGTCTTTTAATTTCATGGCTGCAGTCACCACCCGCAGTGACTTTGGAGCCCCCCAAAATAAAGTCTGACACTGTTTCCACTGTTTCCCCGTCTATTTGCCATGAAGTGATGGGGTTGGATGCCATGATCTTCGTTTTCTGAATGTTGAGCTTTAAGCCAACTTTTTCACTCTCCTCTTTCACTTTCATCGAGTTACATTATATAAAAATGAGAAGCCAGGAGGTATTATTTCTAGAAATATTGTTAGACAAGGACAAGTTAAAGGAAATGGAAATTTTGTCCTGAAAAAGAGAGGACTAGAGAGACAAATTTTTGATTATTTAAAATCTTCCCTGGAAAAGGACAAACAGGGCTGTGTTGGATGACACAGTCTGGTTCCTGAATATTGCAGTTACTTAAGTCTGCCTCTTTCTGCTAACATCAAGATTGGCTGCACAAAAAGACACCAAGTCTGGGGGAAGAAGCTCGAGGAACCAGGCAGGTGGCTGAGGGCTGTGAAATTACATCAAGAGCATTAATGATGGCCTTGCTCTCTATGCCAGTGTTTCTACAGAATCTTACCACCAGCAGTGATGAAAACAATATTAACAGGATGTGTGTGTGTGTGTGTGTGTGTGTGTAATGAGTCACTTGAGTCATGTTGGACTCTTTGTGATCCCATGGACTGTAGCCCACCAGGCTCCTCTGTCCATGGAATTCTCTAGGCAAGAATACTGAAGTGGGTAGCCGTTCCTTCTTTGATCCCTGACCTAGGGATCAAACCCCAGTCTCTTGTATTGCAGGCAGATTCTTTACCATCTGAGCCACCAGGGAAGCCCTAAATAGTAGGATAGTACTCCTTTTATTCTAAGTACTTCATGCATTTTAAAATAAATGTACTATGGCAATTAAGCAACAGCCATTCTTAGATTATTTTTACTTAGCCACTTAAAAATATCTTACCTACAAACACAAATATATTTTCATATGAAAAGAGAGACAGTTCTAAGATACTGATGTAACTGGAATGATTCAGTCTTCAAAACAAAGGTATGATTTCAGAGAATAAATGGGGCTCTGTTAAGACAGGTATACACTGAGTTTCAGAAATAAGTTGAGATTTTAATGGGCTTCATTATCTTGTTCAACTGAAACTAAAAATCTGAGCAGTTCTTTAAATCTCTTGCCCTAATTTTCTCCCCATTCCATTTTGTCTATTAGAATTGTTATTTTGCCATGCCATTCCCTCTTTCATCAATGTTTTAGTTTTGTGATACAAGAAACTAAAACATTCTTGCCTGAATTTTGTTGGACAACACAAGAAGTACCAAAGCTATATGCATGTATAGAAACTAGAAGTTATATATATATAAATAATTTTCCAGAGCAAAAGTTCAACAGTGGCAATGATAATAAAATAATTCACAATACTAATCTCATAGATATTTGCTGTAAATAGAAAGTGAAAATGTTAGTTGTATCTGACTCTTTGCAACCGCATAGACTATAGCCCACTAAGTTCCTTTGTCTGTGGAATTCTCCAGGCAAGAATACTAGAGTGGGTAGCCATTCGCTTCTCCAGGGGATCTTCCCAACCCAAGGGTCAAACCCAGGTCTCCCGCATTGCAGGCAGTTTAAACCATCTAAGCCACAGTAAAGCTGTATAAATAGAATTATATAGGAAAATATTTTAATACATACAATGCATAGATTTCCTACAGCTTTGCTTATTGCAACCAAAAATCCAGGTTCTACAGCCTTTCTTTTGATGTAGAAGTCATTCTTGACTCCTTCCTTTCTGTTTCCCTTCCACACATTCTATTCTATCACCATGTCCTATAGATTCTACTTGTAAATATATTCTGAATCCACTCACCTCCCTGGATCTCTACTGTTAGCCCCTTGGTCCAAGCCACCATCATTGAACTTTTGTCCTGGCAACTATTCCTGCTCCTGGCAATCCATCCATCCTCCACAGAACCAGACATTATGATGTTTTGTTAACGTAAACTATATGATGCCGATTTCCCTGCTTAAAACTCTGCAATGTCTTTTAATTGAACTTAGAAGAAATCCCAGACTTCAAGGTTACATTATCTGGCTCCTTCCTACCTCTTCATACATATATATATACATTTTTTTTTCCTGTTGACTACTGGCCAAATTCTTATAGGCTAGCATTTGTAACTATCATTTTGAGGGTAAAGGAAGCTATAGTTTCTCTTGGAACCTGAATATTGGTTCTCAGATTAACATTATGGCACATTGTTCTGACCAGTTGTCACAGATGGATCAAAGAGTCTTTTCTTTAGAAATCCGAAAGTTTTGAATTCTTTGATCAATTCCTGTGAGCTTCTGATATATCTTGAGCTCTCTCTCCTGAGATATTGAGAGATATCCTTACCCAACTGACTCTGCTTTCAGAGAAGTCACTATTTTGTCAATTTTGAAATTTAGGACAAGCCCTAATTCTAGGTCTCTGCCTTGTGTTCATGGAACACCTCAAGCTAAATTTATATTTTCGTGACTTTGCTTCCTTTTCTGGACTCTGTCTCGTCTCCAAATTGTTAGTGGTTTTTGCTGTTCTCATTTGATAGCCACATGATTATGGGAACCTACAAACTGGGAAGAGAACTAGTTATTAAGATGGGGCATGTAGAGTTCGGAACAACTTATTAGCTGCTGGGTGTGGTTCCCCATGAACCTAGCAAGTTCAGACTCTTAGTGCTTCTCCCCAAATTGACCCTGGGGAAGAGGCTTAGCGAGCAGTTCTGTAAAGAGCCCAGGATTTGATGCCAGGTGTTTTCCTTGTAAAACAGCTGAACAACTTTATTCAGCACAATCAGAGTCTTCGGTTGCCTCCCACAAGGAAAAGCTGGTGAGCCACTTCAGTTAGAACTGCAGGAAACTTTCCTTGGGATCTAAAATGGTTTTGGGAGAATAAGGAAAGTCTCTGTTAACTGAGTTTTGGAGAATTATTTTTGTGTGTGTGGTAAAATGCACATAACATAAAATTTACCAGCTGAATCATTTTAAAATGCACAATTCAGGGCCTGAAGTGTAGCCATGATATATGTGACTATCTACCACTGTCTAGTTCCAGGGCATTCTCATCCCTCTACTCATTAGAAGTCACTCCCGTTCCCCCCTGGAAAATGTAAATCTACTTTCTGTGTCTTTGGGTGTAAATATTCTGGATATTTCAAACAAGTGGAATCATCCACCGTGAGGCCTTTTGTGTCTGGCTTCTTTCACTTGGCATGTTTTCAAGTTTCATCTGGGTTGTAGCATAAATCAATGCTTCATTCCTTTTTGGGGTTGAAAAGTATTCCACTGTATGGGTACACCACATTTTATTTACCCATTCTTCTGCTGATGGGTGTTTGGGTTGTCCCAACTTTAGGCTATCATTAGTGGTGCTACGCTGGTATTTGTGCTAAGCTTTTGTTTGCCTATTTGTTATCAATTCTTTGGAGTATACACAAGAACGGTATTGCTGGATGATATGGTAATTCTATGTTTAACTTATTGAAAAAGCACAAAACCATCTTACATAGTGGGTGAATGACTTTACAATCCCATCAGTAATGTATGAGGATGAGAATTGGAGAATTTTATTTTATTTTATTTATTTATTTATTGCTTCGCTTGTATCTTTATTTTTTTAATTAATTAATTAATTTATTTTTTATTTTACTCTACAATTCTGTTGGAGAATTTGCAATGTTTTTTTTTTTTTTTTTTTTGGCGGGGGGAGGAATAAATTAAGAGTTTGGGATTAAAATATATACCTTACTATATATAAAATAGATAACCAACAAGAACCTACTGTACAGCACAGAGAACTATACTATATATATATATATGTATATATATACTATACTATATATATATATATATATATATATATATATATATATAAAACTGAATCACTTTGTTGTATGCCTGGAGGTAACACAATATTGTGAAACAACTATATTTCCATAAAAATTTTGAAAAAGAGAGGGTTTTGTAAAGGTATCTATGCCTATAAATGAATCATTAAATGACATTTGGATGGCTGGGAAGAAAGCTGGTCCATATTTTAAAAATGAGATTAATTTATCTCCTCCTTATTGATTAAATTCTCTCTCCTGCAGGGAGGGGAAAGGGTCATGATGGCTAATTTTGAGTTGGTTCTCTTCCCTTGTGGCTCAGCTGGTAAACAATCCGCCTCCAATGCCAGAGACCTGGGTTCAATCCCTGGGTTGGGAAGATCCCCTAGAGAAGGGAAAGACTACCGACTCCAGTATTCTTGCCTGGAGAATTCCATGGACTTTATAGTCCATGGGGTTACAAAGAGTCAGACACGACTGTGTGACTTTCACTTTCACCAGGAAGTTCTGAAAGCTGTTGTCAGGGCACCCTTATATAGGAAGAGTGTATATGTAGTATTTTGAAATAGTCACAGCTTAGGTGTGTGGAAATGTAACTTTACCTTTTCTACTAATGAGCTCAACTTAGCTTTGGTGCCTCCATTTTTGCTGATGTTAAACATTTCCTAATTTTGCCACTGAAGAATAATATGATCTCTCTGGTTTAAATAGTAACAAGTAATTAAAACTTGTTCATTCTATTTGGGATTTCAACTAATTAATTCAGAGGTCAAGCCACCCTCTAGAATTGTTCTGGGCCTGGCTCTCCCCACTGCTTCCTTCCATCATGACACTGGGAAGGTGTGGTTTGTCTCCACATTCTTCTCAGGTCCCCGCTACCTCTGCTTTGTCTTTTGACATGAAACTTGCTATTGCTGTGTCTTCCCAAACTGCATAGCCAAGCCTTTGGGAATGTACCAGAATTTTCTACTGATATCCACAGCCTTGCCCATGCCTTGTGGTAACAAGATGTAGACTCCTTAAATCTTTTCTTCTTCAACCTTAAGTCTCCTCTCATCCCCTGGACCACTCAGAATTCATATACTCTCAGGCCTGTAGCTAGTGGATCTCATGGTTTTTGCCCATTGTGCCATAGTATTTGTCATAAAGTGGGCTTGTTGATCTGATGTAATGCTGTGAGGGAATCCCACTTGGGTGGCTTGAATTTTGTACGCCTGCAAATAATAGTGCTGTCTGAGACTCTGTGGATGAAAAGTCAAACTCACACCTGAAATATGTGCTGTAGAGTCAAAATGAATTTATATTCCTTCTAGAACAGCAAAGACCAATGGAGGCAAATTCTACCACTAAGTGGACTGTTGATATTCTTGACAGATGTTCTTGTGTAAGTGGACAAGTATTAGTCAGTGCTGCTTACAGGCTGGACTTTAGTAGGTAGAGACCCATGACTGTGGGTCCATGTATAGCCTTTCTCTGCCACCATTTACAAACCCATCCTGCTAGCCCTGGGAAGGCGGATGACACAGGCTGTTTGACATCAGCTGGCCAAGTCATTCTCTCTATTTGATTGTTTAGTACCTCTTCCTTAGGTGATATTCTGTGATTGTGGCAATGTGTAAAGCAAATGCAAAGACCTTCTCTCTTTAAGCCCTAAAGTCTATTCATATACGCCTATTCCAGAACTTCTTGTCTCTGATCTTTTAATATCTTTTTCTTCCAGGCCTCTGACCAAACCGGCTATTTGTAGAATCCATGTGCATTTAATATTAGGGTATTTCTCTTTCCACATAAAGATCAGGTATGTTGCCTAAATATCTGCCTATGGTGGAAATTTTACCTCACAGACCTTATCTTCCAGACCATCACTGGATGGAGATACAGTGTGGCCCAAGTCCATTTTCAGCAGTGTCCACATACCGACCCACATTCAAGGTCAAGAGATAGGCCATCTGTGAACCAAGATTGCCGTTGGAAGAGGTCTAATGAGATCATGATGGTTGACCTGGCTCTACCTCCTTGTGTTTCTGGCTATGTCTTGGCTTTGATCCTAGTATTTCACTTCCAGCAATGATCCATGTCTCCTGTGTTTGCCTGATTTGGCATGTTGGGCAGAACCCAGCTCCTAATGGGAGATTTTGACTCATAGTTGTTTTGTGCTTTATGGTCATGTACTTAGTCTTTACCAGGGCCAAGTAGCACACTTTAGCAAGTTTTGGAAAGGGGGCTGCCCCAGTGGCTCAGCAGTAATGGCTACCTGCCAGTGTAGGAGATGTAAGAGACTTGGGTTCGATCCCTAGGTTGGGAAAATCCCCTGGAGGAGAAAATGGCAACCCACTCCAATACTCTTGGCTGGAAAATTCCATGGACAGAAAAGACTGGCAGGCTGCCGTCCAAGGGGTCGCAAGGAGTTGGATATGACTGAGCAACTATATGCAGCAGCATAACCCATGCTACACATTGCATTGCCTTGTTTCAGAATTCTGAAGGTGATTCTCCTACTTCGCTTGCTTTAACCTTCCACCTCTGCACCTTTTGTTAACTTTGATACATCTAATAACTTAAGGTCTACTGAGTCAAATGGCCCAAATGGCAAGACCACATGTATCACAGCCATTTCCTATACTGGCCCTAAGTCAAAGCTGCTATCTTTCATGTCACCTGGTTCATGGGTCAGAGGGCTATTGAGATAGTGAAAGTCTTCAAAAACAAGACATGAACCTTGTTGAGGATGGATCTATTGAGTTGAGAGCAATTTCCAGCAAGATTGACAGCCATGGATTCTCAGCAGGTAGCACTCTCAGCATCTGTAAAATTCCTTCCATCCCAAAGGGATTCTGATAACACAGAAGAGAGTTCACTCTGGCTTAAAAAGCAATGAGGGATGGCTGACTTATCAACGCTGCAGTGGCAGTCAGAGACAGTGGGTAATATCAGAAATGTGCTGAGAAAGTAATTCCCAAATTGCTATTCTACATTCATCTGTTGTACTTCATGAATCAAAGTGAAATAAAAACATTTTAAAGCTAAAGAACAAACAAAAAAACAGGAGAGAGAGAGAGAATTTGCCTCCAGCATCCTCTCAGTAAGGCAACTAATTCTTAAGGATGTATTTTAGGTAAAAGGAAAATGGTCGAGATGAAGACAGGAAGAAATGAGAAACAAATATGGTTATCATGTGGGTAAATCTATGTGAACATTGCTATATAAAATAACAATAATAATGTCTTACAGGTTTTATTTTAAAATCCCTGGAAGTATTGTAAATATCTGAACTATATAAAGCACTTAAAATTTGACACCTCCTAGAAAAGCCAAAGTAAAGAGTAACATGGATATAAATTTGGACAAAAAGCCATGCTTCAGGGACACATATTATTTCTTCTTTAAAAAAATTGTAGCAACACACAAATAAAAATTACCAAATGGCATGAAAATAAACAGCTTTAAATACACACCACTGCATAGAATTTCATATCCCAACATGTGGTTTCCATGGTAGTTACTTAATAACAGATGCTTTAAAAATAAATAAATAAGTAAGACACCATGGTTAAATTGCATTTTTCTTTTTTCTCTCTTAAGAGATAATTCTCAACCACATGTCTAGTATACACTGATTGAAAATCATTTGGAAATTACTCCATCTGTCAATGAAATGCAAACACCTCTGGAGTGAAACCAAGCAGCTGTTTAAATGCTCAAAGCTTCACTAGACAAAGAAATCCTCTTCCTTAACACTGACTCTGTTTATACTATTCCAAAACAACGACTCCTTTAGGGAAAAATCCAGTATTTCCAGGTGTGTAAACACAACCATTATTTATAAGGAGATTTATAAGGAGATCAAGACTAACCACTTCCCATTTGAGGAATTGCTAAGCACTAGAGTAAGTTGAGTTAGACTCCTGTGTGTGTTTGTGTGTGTGTGTGTGTATTTGGTGAATTCAGAATTATTTGTATTTGTGGGCTACACTTAAAATTCACAATAGTTCTGGCAACCTTTATTGCACAAAATCCACAAACAGGCTTGGAATAAATAGAAGTCTTACAAGCGGTAGTATAATTTATAATTTTAAACAGTCTATTTATACCATATAGTAATTTTCAAATATTTTCCATTTGAGCAAAGATATACCTTTGTCATATTTTCTGAATCATTTCCTCATTAACTAAGGAGGAAATTGAGAAGCGAGTAGACTCTGGACTCTAATAGTGTGGGTTTGAATAGTAGCTCCATCAGTGCTGCCTATGCAGCTCTGGGCAAGTTATTTCTCCTCCCTAAGCCTCAGTTTCCACAACTGTCAAAATGGCAAAAATAATATACCTCACAAAATAATTGTAAAGGCCAAAAGAACTGAAAATTCGTAAAAATGAATTTGTAAGAATCTAAAAATGTAAATCATTTGATGCAATGCTTGTCACATAGCCCTTAATACAAGTTACCTATTATTTTAAATCATGAAGCCTTTTGCTGGGTTTAATACTGATATTAATATTGATAGGATCTTCAATTAATTATTATTTACCTCTTGTCACTTTGGCAATGAAGGACTGATTGTTCATGTAGATCTCAAAATGAAAACTGCTGCTGGTCACTGTTTCATTCAGATAACTAGGTTATCCAGTAGCCTCTTACTTTTAATTCCTGGTGACTATAACTTACACTGGGCTTCCCTCATGGCTCAGCTGGTAAAGAATCTGCCTGCAATGCGGGAGACCTGGGTTTGATCCCTGGGTTGGGAAGATCCCCTGGAGAAGGGAAAGGCTACCTGCTCCAGTATTCTGGCCTGGAGAATTCCATGGACTGTGTAATCCATGGGGTCGCAAAGAGTCAGACCCAACTGAGTGACTTTCACTTTCATACTTCACACTTAAATGTATGCCTGCAGGAAGCTTGGGAAGCTGAACTGTTTAAAACCAGTCAGTTCACAAAAGGTACAAACTTTCTTTGGGAGAATTGTTGCTGATCACTCAGTCCTGTTTGACTCTTTGCGACCCCATGGACTGCAGCAGGTCAGGCTTTCTTGTGCTTCACCATTTCCCAGAATGGATACACGTACATGTATGGCTGAATCCCTTCTCTGTTCATCTCAAATTATCACAACATTGTTAACTGGCTATACCTCAATACAAAATAATTTTTTTTTAAAGGCAAACTCCTAGTTATACGATAAATAAGTACTAGGGATATAGTGTAGTATTAGGAGGTAATGTACCATGATAAATATACTTAACACTGCTGTATGTTATTCAGGGAAGATGTAGAGTAAGTTCTAAGAGTTCTCATCACAAGGAAAAAATTTTCTATTTCTTTAATTTTTTATTTACATGAGGTGATGGATGTTCACTAAACACTGTGGTGATCATTTCATGACATGTAAGACAAATCATTATGCTGTACTTCTTACACTTAACCAGTGAGGTGTGTCAATTACATCTCAATGAAACCAGAAGATAGATAGATAGGTAGGTAGGTAGATAGATAGATAGATAATCAAACCAGCCACTTCCCAGTAGCTATCAGTTGGGTCCTGGCAGGAAACAGGTGACAGATTCCAACTGAGTATGGAGAACAGTTTAATAAAAGACAATTTACAAAGTTGTAGGCAGGTTTAGTGATAAAGAAGTACCCTGGAGTTAATAAGTATAGGACCACAGTTACCACTTCTAAGCCCAAATGAGCAGCGGGGAGAGCATGGCTTCAGAAATCTGGCATGGGGAGCTGTTCAGAGAAGACTTCCTGACAGAGACTGTCATCTTTGGTGTTGAGACATAGCTAATGCTGCTCCGGGAAGGAGTTGGGGGTGAATAACCTAACCTCCCTATCTTCCTGCCCTTTTAACCCTCCTCCCAGGGCTTCCAACTGGCCAGACCTTACTTGAGAAGCTTGTGATCAAGATAGCCTGCTCATGAAGTCCATGCAGGTCAGTCTTCTAGAGCCCAGAACCTTGAAGAATAGATTTGAAAGAACAAACAGAAAGCAGCCGGTATCAGAATTACTGAGGTTTTCCCAGATAAGGAAACTGTTAAAACTGACTTTGAATCTGTTGCAAGCCCAGCCCACCTCTGTTCAACTCTAGCAGAACTCTGCACCCACAAGGCATGCATGTGAATTATTTCCTGAGAAAAATCCTGGCTTGCCAGCAAGTCATTTTCCTATGGAGACAAGAGTAGACTTTCACCATGCAAAATTACAATTAGGCTTTGTGAACTTCAAATCCTTAAGTCCCCAAACTAGAAAAACCATTTGATCCAAATCTAAGGATTTCTTGTCTAGGTGAGAAGAGCCAGAATGTAAACCCACAATGAGTGAATCAATAAGTACCCACCCCACTGACCACAATTTGGGATCACATGGTGGACAGTTGCTGAGACGAGTTTTATTGTAGGTACTGTATTTTGTGTCCTTCAGTTCCATAGAGCCTTGAAATGCCCGGAAGCCCCAGCCTTGGGAAGGACCCTGAGTCAGAATCACACAGCTAAGATGGCTCCTGGCTTCCTGACTCTCAGAAGCTGTATGAGGTGATAGACTTTTTTGTTACTCAGCAATGAACAACTCCTACAATAACATACAAAACTTTTCAATGATGGCAAAGACATTGGGGCTTCCCTAGTGGCTCAGATGATTAAAAAAATCTGCCTGCTATGTGGGAGACTCGGGTTCAATCCCTGGGTTGGGAAGATCCCATGGAGAAGGGAATGGCTATCAATTCCAGTATTCTTGCCTGGAGAATCCTATGGCCAGAGGAGCCAGTCCATGGTGTTGCAAAGGATGGGACACGGCTAAGTGAAAAACAGTTTCAAAGACATTCATTGTAAACTGACCAAAGGGTGGTCTTAAACAAAGTGAGCATGGAATCTGGGAGAAAGGAAGCATGCTTGGCTGGGAAAAGCAGACTAAGCTTTAACAGACAGCTCCAGTAAGGCAGACTGACTGTATCTTCAGGTAACATATAGTGACAAAAAGAGAAGACAGTAATTTTCTGAGCATTTACCCTGTATGCTATTTATTTTTTGCCCAAATTCTGTGGCTCTGTGATACAAACATTGCTTTATTTTCACAGGTTAAGACATTTAGGATCAAAAGTTAGAAACACGTGCTTAAGAATCACAGAGGCAAGAGTTTAAAAGAGCATGGATTAGAACCAAGCCTGTCTGACTCCAAAGTTCACTTTCTCTCTGTACTTCTGTGTGTGAGAGGCAAGAAATGGAATAGTGAACAAGAGAGGTCATATTGGGAGATGAAGCAAGATAACAAAACCATCAGGGGAAAATTCTTCAGTCTTTTGGAAGGAGGGTGGGGGAAATCGCCTGTGGTGAAAACAAAACCAAACCCAGCAAAAACATATGGCTGATTAAAAGAAGGAAGCTCACTAGAGAACGGAAGATATTTTGGGTGATAATAGAGCTTAGCGTGGAAGAAGCCCCATCTGTAGTCATCTCTTCAAGGCCAGATTTAATATGCAGAATGTGGGTGGCTCTGACCTCCTGCAGATTGATTCTTCTGCCCCGCCCCTAAGGGGTACATCAGGGAAAAGTACAACTCCTAGAGTAATATGTAAACACACAAGCACAGAGCAGACAACCCTTCCTGGCTGCAAGCAGATGGGGAGGAGAGCAGGTCTTGGGAAGTCCTCCAGCAGGAAAGTGAAAGAAGGTAGAGAAGAATTTTGCCAAGAGTGTGCCACATGGTGTCATCATTTTCTATTTCCGAGTGTGTGTTGACACTGTTCGGTACAATTTAACAGAACAGGTTCTTGTTTTACCGGGGGTCGGGGGTGGTGAAAGAGGATGTTATGGGACCTTCAGTCTGAGGGGAAATGGTTAAGCTACCTGATGTTGTGGGTAAAGTGGTTCAACGGGAAAGTCTCAGAGTTAATTCTACTAGAATACCGGTGGGGTTTTACACAGCAAGGGTGATGACTCCACGCTTCGACCCAAAGGCAAACCTGTTTTAGAGCCCAGTAGAAGTGGAGCGTCAGGTACCCACTGAACAGAGAGGCACGTCAGCTTCTCTACCACTTTAGCGGAACAGAAAGCAGAGGGAGAAAATATACACCAGTCGTCTTAGAGAAACACAGGGCATGCTCTCGCAAAAGCCAGCCACTGTACTGTGGTTTGTAAACGCAGGCACTAAGCGATTGTGCTTTATTTGTTTGGCCTCAGTGACACTGTCTTTGCCTGGGTTCCCGTGAGAAAGCAGAGTCTGAGACTCATCTTTCATGAAGGTAGTTTACTAGAGAATGTCATCTCAGGGAGTCATGAGTAAAGGCTGGGAAGAATGAAATGGGGTAGAAGGGACTGGCAAAATAAGGATGCATCTTGGGGCAGGTCATAGCTGTGGGCGGCGGAGGCTTGGCCTTGCTGTCACTCTCTGAATTGTCAGGAGGATGGGGCAGAAGAGCAGGCATTTACCCACTGTGTCCAATCCTGCACTGACTCAAGGTTTACTCTGTAGGATGCTGATCTTCCAGCTCTACGCATGCATGGGTACCAGTTGGAGCTCCACAGGCATCAGAGGTCAGGTGTCAGACAAGTCCAAGCCCAGAAGGCAAGATGTAGCTGAAGCAAAGTGCTAATAGGTTTTATCTTCCCAATGGTGACTGTAGCCATTGTGATGGAGTAAAAGCTTTGAGGTATAGCTCAAGAAATACTTAATACAAATACCTTAAAAATTTGCTGAACTTCCCTGGTGGCACAGTGGATAAGAATCTGCATGCCAATGCAGGGGACACAGGTTTGGTCTCTGGTCCGGGAAGATTCCACATGCTGTGGAGTAACTAAGCCCGCAAACTGCAACTCCTGAAGCCAGTGTGCCTAGAGCCTGTGCTCTGCAACAAGACACCACAATGAGAAGCCTGTGCGCTGCAGCTGAGTAGCCCCTGCTCACCACAACTAGAGAAAGCCTGCATGCCGCAACAAAGACCCAGTGCAACCAAAAATAAAATAAAATAAAATAAATTGCTTAAGATAAAAATTTGAAAACAATGCAGAAACTCTAATTCAATAAAAGACCATCTTGCTTATGCAGGGCATGGATGCAGTGCACAGAAAATACTGAGTAGCGTATGAAATGACATTTTTTAATTGAACTATGTCTTTGGTTATCGCCATAGTTTTATTAATTTCTCTGCTGAGCAAAAGCAAAAATTACTCTGAATTACTCAAATTATTTGTCACCTGTTTTATGTGCATGCATGCGTGCTCCAGGCTTGTCCGACTCTTTGCGACCCCGTGGACCATAGGTCACCTGGCCCCTCTGTCCATGGGATTCTCAAGGCAAGAATACTGGAATGGATTGCCATGCACTCCTCCAGGGGATCTTCCTGACTCAGGGATGGAAGTTAGGTTTCTTACACCTCCTGCATTGGCAGCAGGGTTCTTTACCACTAGCACCACCTGGGAAGCCCTTGTTTTATGTAAGTGCGTTTAAATAAATTGTTGAATTATTTTTATGCAGCTCTCATCCTGTTCAGTGAGTTCAGCAGTTTCCTCAGTTTTGGGGGGAGAGTTCTTTTAAGTACGATGTCTCCCTCCCAAACCACAATGTATACATGCACACACATAGATTTTTTAAAAAATGGATAATTGGAAGGCTGAGCTCAAGCAGATCACCAGAGTCATGATTTCAGTGCCTTGAGAGAGCCAACTCAGATAAGCATCATTCTTTTGCAGACTGAGTTTTCTTGTCTGTGGGCTTCAAGTTACGACAACCACCATGACATAGTCCTGCAAAAGAACTCCTGACCTGCGATTACATTAAATCATATCAGGCAACCTCCTCAATTCAGAACAAATGCTATTCAGGAGGAAGCTTAGGAGAAATCCTGTTTTTTGTTTTTTTTTTTAAATATAGAAATTCTTAAAAAGCAAATCTTTCACTGTGAATCCTTTATTTACCCTTTGCTTTATACATATATTACTCAAGTTTTCCATAAGAACACAAAAGAAATATTATCTCCATTCTTGTAGAGAATAGGCTGTGGAGGCTAAACAAGCCAAGTTGCTGAAGTTCACATGATCAGAAGGAGGCAGAGCCAAGCTTTAAATCCAGGCATGTCTGGCTCTGAAGCTGGGGCCCTGCCACATGCACTGTGCTGGTCTTCCTGGAAACTGAACATACCCAACCCACTGCACCTCACCTTCTTATGTAACAACCTGGAGGGTACGGAGAGCCATCTGTTTCAAGAGCAACAGATTTGAGTCCATAAGGCAAATAAGTTGGCAGAAAACAGAAGGATTGTGACATAGCCACTTGGCATTCCTGACGTATTCTGCATTTATAAAATAGAAATATGTAGTCCAACATGTTGATTTCACAAGCCTATCATTATCATTCATTCTGAAATAAACATAGTCAGGGACATCATGTACAAAATAAGGAATCCTTGTTTTGGGAGATGATGTCAGACAGTAGAAGTCTTTTTTTTTTTTTTAAATCTCCTGCCTCCTAAAGCACTAGTTTACAAGTGACTTTATGAAATATACTTCAATACTGAGGCCAATGAAGAAAAAAAACAAGCGACGGAGAAAACTTGGGATTAAATTTAAGAACACATGTTCACAGGATTATTTTAAAGGTAATATTGATGGCAAAGTAGTGCTTTCAAAACAAGGCTGGTCAGTCAAACTCACCTGAAGAGCTTTTATATATATATATAAAATGTGCTCAGTTACTTAGTCATATCTAGTTCTTGGCAACCCCATGAACTGTATGTAGCCTTCCAGGCTCCTCTGTCCATGGAACTATCCAGGGAAGCATACTGGCTGCTGCTGCTGCTAAGTTGCTTCAGTCATGTCCGACCCCGTAGACGGCACCCCACCAGGCTCCCCCGTCCCTGGGATTCTCCAGGCAAGAACACTGGAGTGGGTTGCCATTTCCTTCTCCAACGCATGAAAGTGAAAAGTGAAAGTGAAGTCGCTCTGTTGAGTCTGACTCTTCGTGACCCCATGGACTGCAGCCTACCAGGCTCCTCCGTCCATGGGATTTTCCAGGCAAGAGTACTGGAGTGGGGTGCCATTGCCTTCTCCGAAGCATACTGGCGTGGGTTGCTGTTTTCTCCTCCAGGGGATCCTTTCGACCCAGGGGAGTCTCCTTTCAAATCTGAGTCTCCTGTGTCTCACACATTGCAGGTGGATTCTTTACCACTGTGCCACCTGGGAAGCCCCATGTATATATAAACCTGAACCCAATTTCAGGCAGAGCTTCCAGGAATAAGGCTCAAGCATCTGACTATTAAAAATTTCCCATGGTTATTCTGATGATCAATTTCAGTTTAGAGATCCTGCTTAAGAATTTATAAGCTCATACAGGGGGAGCCTATTTGGGTATTTTAATTTGTATGTGTAATCTTGAAAAAAACAAGCTCATAATTTTTTATTTAATATGACTTCTAAATTCTCATATGTTTATATATTCAGTACACTTTCTTGTCAATAGCCATTTAGAAATCCCTTCACTAATAACGACTTCCCTGGTGGCTCAGAGGGTAAAGCATCTGCCTACAATGCGGGAGAGCTGGGTTCGATCCCTGGGTTGGGAAGATCCTCTGGAGAAGGAAATGGCAACCCACTCTAGTACTCTTGCTTGGAAAATCCCATGGATGGAGGAGCGTGGTAGGCTACAGTCCACGGGGTCGCAAAGAGTTGGACACGACTGAGTGACTTCACTTTCTTTCTTTCAATAATGACAAGTCAATTAGTAGAGAAAAAAATAAGAGATGTCAATCAGTTTATCTCAATATGGTTATATTTAAATGGGAAACAAAACTGACCCTAAAGAAATAGTCTTGTCTTGCTTGTGTATTAGTCACTCAGTCATGTCTGACTTGTGACCCCATGACTATAGCCCACCAGGCTGCTCTGTCCATGGAATTCTCCAGGCAAGAGTACTGGAGTGGGTAGCCATTCCCTTCTCCAAGGGATCTTCCTGACTCAGGGATCAAACTCAAGTTTCCAGCATTGCAGGCCATTTCTTTACCATCTGAGCCACCATGGAAGCCCAAAGAAATAATAAGTATGGCCTGAGAGTGAGCCAGAGTATTTTAATAAAAGAAAAAGAAACTCACAAATGTAAGAGGAATTCCTCTTATAGTTGATTCTCAGGTGCTTTCCCAGAAGCCCCAAATAATTAAAAAAAAAAAACAAAACCCTCCAGGATGCCCCTGTTGATTATTTCAGCATGATGAAGCACAGGAACAGCCTAGTGCACCCAGAAGGTACTGTGAATGCTTTTGAACTGTGGTGTTGGAGAAGACTCTTGAGAGTCCCTTGGACTGCAAGGAGATCCAACCAGGCCATTCTGAAGGAGATCAGCCCTGGGATTTCTTTGGAAGGAATGATGCTAAAGCTGAAGCTCCAGTACTTTGGCCACCTCATGAGAAGAGTTGACTCTTTGGAAAAGACTCTGATGCTGGGAGGGGTTGGGGGCAGGAGGAGAAGGGGACGACAGAGGATGAGATGGCTGGATGGCATCACTGACTCGATGGACGTGAGTCTGAGTGAACTGCGGGAGTTCGTGATGGACAGGGAAGCCTGGCATGCTTTGATTCATGGGGTCGCAAAGAGTCGGACATGACTGAGCAACTGAACTGAACTGAACTGATATGCCCATGCTTCTAGTAATAGCCTTTCTTTTTCTTAGAGAAGAAAACTCTAATCCACACTTGCATACAGAACATTTGGATAAGATTATCCTGGGAGATATAGTTCCCAGATTCTCCTCTGCTATACAGGTATAGCAAAGAAGGGGTTGCAACAGAGAATTTCTAGTATAATCTTTAAATGTTTAGAATAAGAAAAGGTACAAAAATAAATAAATGGAACATTGGTTGGGGTTCATTCAGGGAAACAAATTACTCTTAAGTATTTCAACAGAAAGAACTTAACAGAGGGAATTTGCTAATCAAGGGCTAAACGACTGAAAGTGGAAAATGAGAAAAGTTGGAGGAATCATTACAAAAAGCTGCTCTCACTCTTAGGGGTGGAGAGGTCAAAAGAAGAGGCTGCGATTATCAGAATCTAGAAGCTTCATGGTAGCAGCCTATGAAGTTAGGACTCAAGATTGCAAGGGAGGGTGCCACCTTGCTGGCTGCTGCTGGTTTCTTAGGGGCTTAAAGGAAGGAACAGGGGATGCTCTGAGCAGATGCTGCCCAACCTGTGCTGGTCCTTCCGCAGATCAAAAGAGGTCTTGTGTCATTCTGATGTCACAAATTCCCTCTGTTAAGTTCTTTCTGTTGAAACACTTAAGAGTAATTTGTTGCCCTGAATGAACCCCAACCAATGTTCCATTTATTTATTTTCGTACCTTTGCTTATTCTAAACATTTAAAGATTATACTAGAAATTCTCTGTTGCAACTCTTTCCTTGATATACCTGTATAGCAGAGGAGAATCTGGGAACGGGTAGGCACTGTCCAGTTGCTATTGTAAACTTTTATCCTTCTGCTGCTGGGATAAAAGGCAAGTAGGGTGACCCGATAGGATAATTCAGCAAGCACGAATAGACAAATCCCCTTTTCCTTCCTGCCATCCAGTGTCCCCACTAGTTCCTCCTATTGAAGGAAACAGTAGAGTTTCCAATACAGTGAACTGCCTGTTGTTTGCAGAACTGTCATCACAAAGCAGACTGTAAAATTTGGAACCTAGTACGTGACACAGTATTCAGTGGAAAATTTCAGAAAATAGCAACAGAATAAGTCAAAAGAAAGTATAAGGTAGAAATAAGAGAGGGAAGAGAAGAAACATGTACAATAGAATGGGAACATTTGTTGAAGAGGACCAGCAAAACTAAATTTTTATTCTTTGAAAAAACTAATACAATAAAACTTCAGCAAATTTGAGGCAGAAAAGAGAGGAAAAACAAAACAATATTAGAAATGAAAAACATGTAGCTGAAGATGCAGCGAAGATAACAAATGTAATGAAATGTGAGCAACTTTATAAGTTTGGAAGCACACATCACAGAAAAATATAATTATTACAGTTGACACATAAAGATATAGAAACTTGAATGTTCCTAAAGGAGCAATGAATTCAGAACCGCAGAAAAAAATACTCTCACATACAAAAAGGATTAAAAATGCTAGGCTCAGATCGTTTAAAAAACAGATAATTCTTGTTTCTCTGTTTAATTTTTGTGTCCTTGATTTCAATAAGCATTTCATACATGTTTGTTTTTATTTCATGCCTAATAATTCCAGTATTTCCAATCTTTGAAGGGGGAGGCATTCATAACTATTGTTTATATTTCTGTTAGGTGTTCTGTGATTTTGAACTTACTTTGATTTTAATATGTGTGACGTCCATACACTGAAATGAAGGCATCTTTCTTCCAAAGAGGGTTTGCTTCTATTTCTGCTTCTGTTTTCACAAGTAGCCAGGAAGACACCATTGTAGCCTTAAGGTTTTAGGCTCAAATTAGGCTTCATCACCTGTGTTCTGGCTCTATGCTCAGTGTCCCAACAACTGTGTGCTATGGAATCCAGGCTTCAGGCTGGCTGCCATATCCAAGTCTCTGCTATTCCAGTGTAAGCTCCTCTCTAGTTCTGCAACCTTTTTTTGGTGGGGGGGACCTCATAAAACTCTCCCTTCACTTTGAAAATCAACAATACCTGAAAGAGTTTGTCTTGGATAAAATTTAATTGCAAATGTGGGAGCCAAAGAAGAGATTTAGGAATGTAGGGGGAGCTTCAAAGCTATGGAAAAGTTTTGTTTTTCAAACTAAATTGTGGGTAGAGGAGCCTTATTTTATTTATTAGTATTATTATTTAAGAATAATTATAAATGATACTTTTGGGTAATAGTCATATATTTTATAAGAAGCTGCTGCTGCTGCTGCTAAGTCGCTTCAGTCGTGTCCAACTCTGTGCAACCCCAGAGACGGCAGCCCACCAGGCTCCCCCGTCCCTGGGATTCTCCAGGCAAGAACACTGGAGTGGGTTACCATTTCTTTCTCCAACGCATGAAAGTGAAAAGCGAAAGTGAAGTCGCTCAGTCGTGTCTGACTCTTAGCGACCCCATGGACTGCAGCCCACCAGGCTCCTCCGTCCATGGGATTTTCCAGGCAAGAGTACTGGAGTGGGGTGCCAAACTCCAAACCCCCTAATGTTAATTTCACTAAAATCTCTCTAGGACCTTGAGCAAGCACTCAGACATCAGCAGCAACATTGTGTACAGGGCTACTCTGACTAAAGGCAGTGCACTCCGCACAGATGTGTGTACTGTGGAAGACAGCGCTAGACCAACAGAAGATGGGCCTGGACTGATCTGGGTAGAAGGGAGGAAAATAGTGAAGGACAGATGGTAGTCTTGCAAGTTTGTTCATGAGGTCCCAAAGAGAGGACTCCTGGAAACTTCAATATGAATTTGACAGGGACTTGGGGTGAAGTTTTCATACATATAGTGGGACCAGATCGGAGAAATACCGTACATTTGTGTGTCTACAAACTACTATGGCCCTGGGTTCATGGATTATGTAAATTACACAAAAATGCCAGTCCTGACTCTCCCTCTGGCCTTGAGAGCAACCTTAAAATCTTTGCTTCTGTCTGGTATCATCTGCAGTTGTCTCCTTGTGTTCCAATTCTATACACTTCTCTTTGGTTGCCCAGTAATGTACCATGTAGAAGCAATTTACAAAATAGATCCATGGTGCTTAGAAACATTAATTCCACTCTTACAGGGAACAATTTGCTCTCAGGGTGGGTTTTTTTTTTCATCACAGGCTCAGGACCATTGAGATAGCAGCATAGCAAAGATCTCTGTTAAATTCTTATCTGTGGGTCAGGATATTAAAATGCCATGTAATTGGAACTCCTGTTTAGAAATATTAATAACTATTGCATTGAAAACAAAGCTAGCAAAAAATGAGAAAACAGCAAGCAAGGGGCGTTTGTATAATTTCACTTAATTTTATGTTCTACACAATTTACCAGGCAAAAAACTAAATTATGTTTGAAAATCAGTCATGCAATATTCTGGCCACTTTTCATGAAAATGGATTATCTCTCACAGTTCTCCGAGGCTTTAACCCCATGTGACATAGTAACATTTTAGGACAGAGCTGTGAGCCAGGTTTATGCAGGCATTAGCTAGCCAGGCATGATGTGAGGAGTTCCAGTGCCTGCCCATTGCAAAATGTTAACTCTACCCATGGTCTTGTTTCTGAAAGTTGAATTTACTCCCTAAATGTCTTCTGGAGTTGAAAGGGTTTTAATCTCTGTTTGCTTATCAATAATTTGTTCTTTTTTGTTATCAGTGAGATATATCCAGTTTACAAACCAGAAGAGAATATTTTCTGGTTATCTATCACTTGCTGTTTTCACCTGGCAGACAGTCTAATTCAGAATGACTTTGCTACATGGGAGAGTAGTAATAATAGCAGTGGTGCTTGTTATTATTGCTTGAATTGAAATTTAACCTGCATGAAGTGAAGCAGTGTTCAGTGTTCAGCTCAATAAATTTTTACATGTATATCTCGCCAAGTAACCACCGCCCAGAGGCTTTCCTTTCCCTTTCCTGTCAATACACAGCTCTGTGTCCTCTCCCTGACACACCAAAAGGTAAACACTATTCTGACTTTTATCGCCACAGCCTGGTTTTGCCTATTTTAGGATTTCTTATAAATAGAATCGTTCAGTACGTACTCTTTGGTGTCTGGCTTTTTCAGCTTCGTATTATATGTGTGAGATCCCTTCATGCTCTGGCATTTATCAGTGGCTTGTTCTTTTTCATTGCTGTATACTCTTTTATGACTATGCTACAATTTAACCATTCTACTGTGGGGAGACATTTGGGTTGTTTCTAGTTTTTGATTATTTAAAATATGAACATTTATGTCCATGTAGCTTGGTGGACATAGGCACACATTTTTCACACACACACACACACACACACACACACACATTCACATTTATACAAAGGAGTGGAACTGCTGGACCATAGGGCGCACATCGCTTTAGCTTTAGTAGAAAGTGCCCAGGCTATCTACTGCGAGGGTATTTTTGATGGCAGGTGTACTGGTGGTTCACAGTTTGCCCCTATGGATCGATGCTCTGTTTTTCTCTGTCCTACTCGGTATCCTGAATCATCCTAGTTTCCAGTTTCCTTATACTTTGGCTCCTGATTGGATTTAGTCAACAGGATCCGCAGCATTTGATTGGACAATGGGGGAACAGAAAGAGCTTAGAGTATTTATTCCTTCTGTTGTCTCCCTACTTCACCACCACCGAGAGAGAGGTCCCAAGCTTTGACAGACACAGCTCCTATTGGGCAGTCACTCTTCCAAGACCTTGGCTCTCACTGGCTCTACAAACAGCATTCTTCATGCCCGCATTTTTAGGTTCAGAGGGTGATTATGGAGAACTGCTGATGCTCGTGTTGCACTTCTCCTCCATCTAGCATGGCACACTCATGTTCCTGAAAAAAAAAAGTCATTCTATAAAAATCTAAAACCTTTGAGTATTTTTTTCCCTTATAGGGATTTTAACTGATATAGGGGTTAAGAAAAGATTTTGAGAGATGTCAGAATGTGTTGAAACACATAGAGTTTCCTACTCAGCATGAAAGAATTGGCACAGGAAAGAGATTGTTCTAAATGTAGCTATTTAGGGTAATTTAAGTTAGCAAATATATTGGGTGTGAACCAGAGCTCTGAGTAACATAAAGATGAGGTTCTCTACTTGTAGTTTTGTTGACAAGTAGACCTCAGCTTTGATCTAGGCTGCACATCACTCTGCTGCTGCTGCTAAGTCGCTTCAGTTGTGTCTGACTCTGTGCGACCCCATAAACGGCAGCCCACTAGGCTCCACCGTCCCTGGGATTCTCCAGGCAAGAACACTGGAGCAGGTTGCCATTTCCTTCTCCAATGCATGAAAGTGAAAAGTCAAAGTGAAGTCACTGAGGCGTGTCCAACTCTCAGCGACCCCATGGACTGCAGCCTTCCAGGTTCCTCCATCCATAGGATTTTCCTACTAAGCCTCTATTGTTTTGTCTATGAAGTGGAAAAGATGACTGTGTCTGTTTCAGGTTGATCAGTAGCTCAACTACTACCATGCCTCCAGAGCAGTCAGATAGTAAAGAAAATCAAGGACACATTAAGGTGACACAGTTTTGTAGTAGTCGTGGTCATCGCTTAGTCGTGACCAGCTCTTTGGGACCCCATGGACTGTAGCCCGCCAGGCTCCTCTGTCCATGCAATTGTCTAGGCAAGAACACTGGAGTGGGTTGCCAGTCTCTTCTCCAGGGGACCTTCCTGACCTAGGGATCAAACCTGGGTTTCTGCACTGTGGGCAGATTCTTTATTGTCTGAGCCACCAGGAAAGCCCCAGAAGTTTTGTGGTTTCTTTAAAGGAATGCATCCAGCAGTGGTAGGGTTACCAAGCAGGCATTTCTGAACTACTCAGAATCTTGGAGGCAAGGCCCCATATATCTTCTAACTTCAGTGAAGCTACAACCACCAAGCATAAAGAGGCTTGCTTCTGGTATAGTGGCTAAAACAAAGCAAGATTTGGGAGCCAGAACCAAGTAGGAATCTAGACTTTGTCTCTTATCGGCTTTATAACCTTGAGCTAGTGATGTACATTCCTCAGTTCTCACCACTGTAAAGTGATTCTTCTATCTTTTATAATAACTGTTATTATGGTACATAAACATATTTATGAAAATGATTTTTCCTATCCAAGCTGAGTGCTAGTATAAGCTGTTGGGACATACAAAGCTGCTAGTAGAGTTGTGGGTACACTGCTATCGGGGTAATATTGAGAGTAGATGTGCCAGGGATAGATATTAAGAGTACACGTGTCAGGGACAGGGATGAAGCTGTGTGGGAAGATAAGATACCTAAGCTGAATAGACACGAAGTCTAGGAATGGTGGTACTGAGGTCTGACGTGTGTGTATCTTGAATTCTATCCTGGTTCTGGGATAGAAAATTAAAAAGTGTTATGCCTAAGCAGAAGAAATATGAGAGGCAGACCATTAAAGTATGTAACCTACACTGGATTTGTCTGCAGGGATTTTGGGGTTTTACACTAGTCATTTGAATAAGCTCTCTTTTTGCAAATCTAGCACTGTGTTCCTATAATCTTCATTTTATTCATTTTTAGAGACATAAAGTCAAGGTTAATCTCTGTATTTGTATGTGTGTATGTCTTTCTTATGCACACACTGACATATTTCAAAGCAAGCACTGACTTAATTAGCCAGAATGGAAGCAAGGATAAATAAAGGGATTTCTGAGAAAACAAATTCCAGTTTGTTTGTGGGCATGCATACCAAAGTAAAAAAGTTTTGAAGGCAGCTAAGGCTTTGGGCAAATTCTACCAGTACTGAAGGCTGAGGAAATAGGCAAGGAAGCAAACAATGTGATTCTGGCTTCCTGCTGGTGATTCAGAAAATTCTGATTCGAAAATAAGAATTATTTTCAAAGGTCTTTTGACAGAGCCGACAGCTCCTTAGCTGTCAGCCACTCTCCAGAGACCCTAATGAGCTCTTCCTTGTCAGGTCTTTCTGTCTAAACAAGAAATTGCTAGTCTCTCTATCTGCCACCCTACCGTGAATGCACCTACCTTTGCTTTGCACAGTATGAATTATTATTTAATGCAAACACTTGTTCAGGTTGATCAGTAGGTTGTTTTTGTCAACCTACATCAATGTGGTCTTTAATGTGTCAATGACTCAACAGCAGAGTATGCATGTAAATAGCTGGTCAGAAAGAGCTTTTCTGTTGATAAACTAATAGGTATTTATAAAGAAGTTGCTGTAACTGTCTTTAGGAATCAAGATTCCTGAAGTTTTTGTAGATGCTCAAAATATTTATTTTCCACAATAACAGCAAATCATAATAAAGGGCAATAAAGAGGATACCCCAGAGGGAGAATGCTTCTTTAAATATATTTAATAAATCTCATTGCTCTTTTTCTGCAGTATTCAAGATCCTTGCCCAATTCTATGCAAAGAACTTGTGATTTCAGTTTTAGAATTCAGAAACCCACTTTTAAACTGGCTTTTGTTATTAGTTAATACAAACAGCATTATTTCCTAAAATAATTTTTTTGCTGATTTCTTGATAGTCTTTTGGGAAAAAAAAAAAATTCGCTGGCTTCTCTCTTCTCTTCCATGTTAAATGGTGTTTTCCCATCTTCAGTTTTAATATGCCTTCTCAGTATAGCATGGTTGGTCAAGAGAATGCACCTTGGAGCCAAATTCTTCTTGGTTCACTTTCCATATTTGTCACTGCTCTGTTATCTGATGTGTCATCAGTGTATTTGGAGTTAACTCCTACTCTACTCTGTTGTGATGCTTCCTTTTCTTTGATTACAATCTCTTCAAACACATTAATTTTCATAGCAAATTCACTTTATATATTTGAGAAGAAGAGAACCTACCCATTTCATTAAAAAGAGATGAAAAACTAAAATAACAACCCACCCCCCCACCAAATCATTGAACTATGCTCTTTAAAGTTTCCTTCTACAATCAAATAAAGCAATTTGTTGTGTGTGTGTGTGTGTTTAAGGGAAAAAGAGGAGGAGAAAGAAAGAAATAATAAAAGCAATCAGTCTCTACACTGTATAACCTTGAGTTTGGCCTCTGGTATGACTGAGTAATTTCTTACTGATCTAACCCTCTTATAGATAGTAACTCTGGACAAAATTTTAAGAATAATTTTTACTATACGGGAGAATAGAGAATGTTGAGCAAATTCTGGGCAGGAGTTGACCCTTGGATGAATAGAATGACATGGGTAAGTGTTCCATTTTTACATGTGAAATCAGTCTATCTGGCCTGAAAAATGAGAGGGCAGAGATGAAGGGAAGCACAGCTGTAGGGAAAGTGAAGGGAGAGGAAATCCAGGAAAGAAGAGAGCTAGAGATGAGAGGTTCCAGATTCTGTGCATACATTCTACCCAAACCTTAGACCGACTCCTGAACTACACATTTGTGGGGCAGACCTAAAGCAGTCCAACTGAGGATGAAAGAATACAACTGATGTTTTAGTTGCCACTCAAAAGACATAAGTTCCCGTGTGAGAGCAAGAAAATTAATTGCTTGCTAAAATAAGAACAACAAAGATCGTTACTGGATCATTCACTATGTTTAGGACACAATTCAAGATCATTTGAAGTACACAGATTTGGGAAAGTATGGGTCAACCTCAAGAGAAAAGACAGTCAACCAAGACCAATGAAAAGAATAAATCAGATGTTGGAATTAGCAGACTAGGGAACTTAAATCTGCTGTTATGACTAGGCATGATAAAATAAAAGAAAATATACACATAAGAAATGAAAACTAGAAAACTCAGCAGAGAAATTGAAAATATACCAGAGAACCATATGTAAATTCTATAAATGAAAACTTCCAATTTAAAATGAAAGTACACTGGATAGGCTAATTGGAGAATAAAAATGATAGAGAAATAAATTGGTAAAAATTGACATTGAGAGATATGTTATTTATTTTGAGAAACAAAACAAAACGATACAAAACAGAGTTCCAGGGGCCCAAGGAACAGTATAAAAGGGTATAATATGACATATATGTAATTGGAATTCCTGAAGGAGAAGGAAGAATAAGGCAGTAAATATATTTTAAGAAATAATGGCCAAATCGTTAATCAATTTGGTGAAAGACAAATTTTCGGATGTAAGAAGCTGTGATCTTGAAAGGGCAAATGCAAATCAAACTATACCTATGTATATCAGAGTCGTTCTGCTAGAAAGTCAAAGTTGAGAAAAAAATCTTGAGAGTAGCCAAAGGAAACTGACACATATACATAGTGGAACAATGATCAATTTTTGCTAATTTGTTAGTAAAAACTATGAAGGCCAGAAGACAGTGCAACAACATACTTAAGAGTATTGGAACATTGAGACTTCAACCCAGAATTCTATATTCAGGAAGAGAAATACAAATAGCTTTTAAGAAATAGAACAAAATAAAGACCTTCTTACATAAAATAAAAATAATCAGTTACCAAGCAGACTTGTGCTACAAAAATGGCTAAAGGAAATTCTTCAGAATTAAGCGAAATAAAAGCAGATAGAAACTCAGATACTCAGGAAGCAAGTAAGTGCATTAGAAAAGGTCTAGATAAGCATAAAGACTGTTTTATTTTTAATTTCTTTAAAATATATGTGACTGTTTAAAGGAAAAGTTGCAATATTGTCTATGAGGTATTTATTGTATGAAGATGTAATGAATATGACAATTATAATACACAGGACAGGGAAAGGGGTGAATGGACCTATATGGTTGGAAATTTCTGCACAATATTAACTCGAAGAAGACTGTGAAAAGTTTACAGGTGTATATTGTAACTCCAAAGCAATCGTTAAAAAATGATGCAAAGAAGCATAGCTAACAAGCAATGCGCTGCATGTACGCTAAGTCGCTTCTGTCCTGTCCCACTCGTTGCAATCCTACGGACTGAGTCCACCAGGCTCCTCTGTCCGTGGGATTCTCCAGGCAAGAACACTAGAATGGGTTGCCACGCCCTCCTCTAGGGGATCTTCCCAACTCAGGGATCGAATCCCCATCTCCTGCATTGCAGGCGGACTCTTCACCACTGAGCCACCCGGGAAGCCCAGTTAACAGCCAATAAACCCATTCAAATTCTCTTCAACTTTGTATTATGAAATACTTAAAAATACTTTATGTGATACAATTTAATTATGTTTTCCAATTCTGAATCTGCACAGTAGCCTAGGGGGGAAAATGTGCATTTGAAAAAGGCTTAGGATGAATGCTGTTTACTTTGATTTAAAGCCAAACAGAGTATTCATAATGAAGACTTCTGCGGTAGGGTTAGAAGAATTTGTGTTTCAGGATTTTGGTTTTTAACTTCTAAACCCAAACCCATGTGCTCTTTCCCTTGAAATTCTCTTTGCCCTTGTTCCTCTTGTCCCATACTCAGTGTGCCCCTTGGGAGAGGCTCTGTCTCCTCTGTATTCCCAGTCGTATTCCAGCAGCAAATCTAGAAGCTTGTGGGAGGGAAGTGTACGGGAAATAAACAGATGGGCCTGAATTTCCCGGAACACCCATATACTGATATTTTTCTTCTTAAAAGAATAGGTGAAATAATAAATTATTACCATTATTTTAAGCGAAGTATGACTGTTAAGATCACAGATATCCTATCAGTAAGATATCTGCTTATTTCATTTAGAAATGATAAAAATATGCAAATTCCTTTTTTGTTCAGAATATTTTTGATATACCTGTATCTTTCTTTTTATTTTAAACTTTTTTTTTTTTTTACTATTCTGGTCCTTTTATTTTTATTTTAAAGTATCACTTTATTTTTAAACTTTTTATTTTGTATTGGAGCATAGCCAATTAACAATGTTGTGATAATTTCAGGTGGACAGTAAAGGGACTCGGCCATACATATACAGGTATCCATTCTCCCCAAAACTCCCCTCCCATCTAGGCTGCCACATACCATTGGGAAGAGTTCCCTTAGCTATACAATAGGTCCTTGTTGGTTATCCATTTTAAATGATATATCTGTACCTTTGAAGTGAAGTGGAGTGAAAGTTACTCTGTCATGTCTGACTCTTTGCAACCCCATGGACTATACAGTCCATGGAATTCTCCAGGCCAGAATACTGGAATGGGTAGCCTTTCCCTTCTCCAGGGCATCTTCCCAACCAGGGATTGAACCCAGGTCTCCTGCATTGCAGGCAGATTCTTTACCAGCTGAGCAACCAGGGAAGCCCCTGTATCTCTACAGAGCCATATTCATATTCATTTACATATTCATTTACATGTTAGTCTTCTATATCCACAAGTTCTGCCTCTGCAGACCAACCAATCCTATATCAAAACTATTTTTTAAAAATCTCAGAAAGTTGCAAAAAGGAAAACTTAAATTTATGTGCACTGTTAACTATTTATCATTTACATTGTATTAGGAATTATAAGAAATCTTGAGATGGTTTAAAGTGTAGTCATCCATCTGAATCTCTCAGGGGTTGGTTCTAGCCCCCGTGGACACCAAAATCCACAGATGTTCCAATCCCTTTTATAAAATGGCACAGAACAATGAGTACAACCAGCCTTCCATATCCACAGATGTGAAATCTGTAGCTATGGAGGGTATGGGGGAGGATGTGCCTAGATTATATGCAAATGCTGCGCCATTTCAGAAAAGGGACTTGAGCACCCTTGGATTTTGGTGTCCTGGGGGCTCCTAGAACCAATCCCCTGTGGATACTGAGCGACAACTGTACATACATAGGTTCAGGATAAGAGCCCCATTTCAACGTAACATAAAACAAAAGAAAGTTTTACTATGATTTCACCATGGATGGATGTCATAGTTGGACTTCATTACGAATGGTTGGAGGTTGTGAGTAAATTTGAGTCTGCATTTAACAGTCTACCCAGAATTTTCTTCCTCTTTATGGAGTAAGAGAGGAAGATGTTTCCCCCTCTTGTGGAATAGTTCCCGGGTGTTTCCTGTGGAGAATTAATTCCAGTCTTGGCATAACCCCTCTATCAGCCTCTCCTTGCTGCTTCTCTCCCTATATGGGAATAAGAATTCCAGCTTCAGGCCTCAGGAAAATGGAAATGGCTGAAGTACAAGTAATATCTAAAAGCTGTTTGTGTATTATATTAACCAGGGAATAAGTACACATGAAACTTTTTCAACTGTTTTGTTTTGGAGATTTTTCTCCCCTAAATTCTTTCTTAAGTTAAAAAAAAAAAAACTTTTAATTTTATATCAGAGTATAGCTGATGGACAATATTGTGATAGTTTCAGGGGGACAGCAAAGGGACTCAATCATACATATACGTGTATCCATTCTCCTTGTTCTGGGGATTTTTAAAAGTGGTTTTAGTTGTATCTGTATTCAGCATCGGGCTTCCAGGACTTGCATGATTTTTTGGCTCTGCCAGGAACTTAATTTTCAACTTTAAGGATGCAGTAAAGCTATACATTAAGATCTATAGGAGAATGATGGTTCTTAAGCTATATTACCTGAGATGAAATTGCAGTTCCACCTTTTTCTTAGCTGCTGTAATCTTGCATAGCTACTCAGCTTCTTTAAGCCTTGGTTTTCTAACCTTTAAAATGGGGTAATGATAGTATCCATGCCATAGGTTAATTGTACATATTACATCAAATGAATCATTTGAAGTATTCAACACAATGCCTGGCACAACATAAGCAATCTATAAATGTTCATTGTTATTATCATCACATTTCTGCCCATTTGACTTTTTCCATTTCAATAAATTTCCTCTCAGTCTCTTTGTAAAGAAACCAAAATCACTGTTAGCTCATCCCATCAAGCATCCATTAATAATGCAGACAGACAGGTTCATGTTTTATTGCCAGAGGCCCAAATTAGCCATAACCATCTTATCCAAAAGAAAGGATAAAAGTCAGCAGGTTGAATTTTCTCCAAACTTCAGCTTGTAGCCCAGAGCATCTTGGATCCTCAGCTGCTTCAAAACAAACCAACGTTTAGCTGATTTAAAAAGAAAAAAAAAAAAAACATATATATATATATACACACACATATATATAGGCTACTCTCGTTCAATAACTAAGGAAAGTAAAAAATGTATTCTTAAGTGGATTATTGTGCTACTCTTGATTTATAAATGTACTAGAATAGAATATGTAAAAATATTTATAAGCCGATTTCATGTTTCCTAAGTCACCTTGCTTATTTAACTTCTATGCAGAGTACATCATGAGAAACGCTGGGCTGGAAGAAGCACAAGCTGGAATCAAGATTGTCAGGAGAAATATCAATAACCTCAGATATGCAGATGACACCACCCTTATGGCAGAAAGTGAAGAGGAACTAAAAAGCCTCTTGATGAAAGTGAAAGAGGAGAGTGAAAGAGTTGGCTTAACGCTCAACATTCAGAAAACGAAGATCATGGTATCTGGTCCCATCAGTTCATGGGAAATAGATGGGGAAACAGTGGAAGCAGTGTCAGACTTTATTTTTGGGGGCTCCAAAATCACTGCAGATGGTGACTGCAGCCATGAAATTAAGAGACGCTTACTTCTTGGAAGAAAAGTTATGACCAACATAGATAGCATATTGAAAAGCAGAGACATAGCTTTGCCAACAAAGGTCCGTCTAGTCAAGGCTATGGTTTTTCCTGTGGTCATATATGGATGTGAGAGTTGGACTGTGAAGAAAGCTGAGCACCAAAGAATTGACGCTTTTGAACTGTGGTGTTGGAGAAGACTCTTGAGAGTCCCTTGGACAGCAAAGAGATCCAATCAGTCCATTCAGATGGAGATCGGCCCTGGGATTTCTTTGGAGGGAATGATGCTGAAGCCGAAACTCCAGTACTTTGGCTACCTCATGCGAAGAGTTGACTCATTGGAAAAGACTCTGATGCTAGGAGGGATTGAGGGCAGGAGGAGAAGGGGATGACAGAGGATGAGATGGCTGGATGGCATCACTGACTCGATGGATGTGAGTCTGAGTGAACTCTGTGAGTTGGTGATGGACAGGGTGGCCTGGTGTGCTGCGATTCATGGGGTCGCAAAGAGTCGGACACAACCGAGTGACTGAACTGAACTGAACTGAACTGAAGCTTCAGCAATACGTGATCCGTGTACTTTCAGATGTTCAACCTGGTTTTAGAAAAGGCAGAGGAACCAGAGATCAAATTGCCAACATCCACTGGATCATCAAAAAAGCAAGAGAGTTCCAGAAAAACATCTATTTCTGCTTTATTGACTATGCCAAAGCCTTTGACTGTGTGGATCACAATAAACTGTGTAAAATTCTGAAAGAAATGAGAATACCAGACCACCTGACCTAACCTCTTGAGAAACCTATATGCAGGTCAGGAAGCATCAGTTAGAACTAGACATGGAACAACAGACTGGTTCCAAATAGGAAAAGGAGTATGTCAAGGCTCTATATTGTCACCCTGCTTATTTAACTTCTATGCAGAGTACATCATGAGAAACGCTGGGCTGGAAGAAGCACAAGCTGGAATCAAGATTGTCAGGAGAAATATCAATAACCTCAGATATGCAGATGACACCACCCTTATGGCAGAAAGTGAAGAGGAACTAAAAAGCCTCTTGATGAAAGTGAAAGAGGAGAGTGAAAAAGTTGGCTTAAAGCTCAACATTCAGAAAATGAAGATCATGGCATCTGGTCCCATCACTTCATGGCAAATAGATGGGGAAGCAGACTTTATTTTGGGGGGGCTCCAAAATAACTGCAGATGGTGGCTGCAGCCATGAAATTAAAAGATGCTTGCTCCTTGAAAGAAAAGCTGTGACCAACCTAGACAGCATATTAAAAAGCAGAGACATTACTTTGCCAACAAAGTTCTGTCTAGTCAAAGCTATGGTTTTTCCAGTGGTCATGTATGGATGTGAGAGTTGGACTATAAAGAATGCTGAGCACCAAAGAATTGATGTTTTTGAACTGTGGTGTTGGAGAAGACTCTTGAGAGTCCCTTGGACTGCAAGGAGGTCCAACCAGTCCATCCTAAAGGAGATCAGTCCTGGGTGTTCTTTGGAAGGACTGATGCTAAAGCTGAAACTCCAATACTTTGGCCACCTCATGCGAAGAGTTGACTCATTGGAAAAGACTCTGATGCTGGGAGGGATTGGGGGCAGGAGGAGAAGGGGACGACAGAGGATGAGATGGCTGGATGACATCACCGACTCAATGGACTGAGTCTGAGTGAACTGCGGGAGTTGGTGATGGACAGGGAGGCCTGGTGTGCTGCGATTCATCGGGTTGCAAAGAGTCGGACACTACTGAGGGACGGAACTGAACTGAACTGAATGCTCATGTAAGTATATATTATGTATATACATTTGACAACAAATCACTTATATATCATAATAAGATAGATATAATGGAATTTCTAAAATACAATTAATTTAAAACACATATTTGGCAAAACTCAAAGTTCATTTAGGACTATGAACAGAGAGATGCCATTCTCAATTAGGAATGATTGCTCTGTGATATTGACTCCAAATCTCATTCTTCCATTTTGATTTGATCATCATTTTCTCATCTTTCCTTTGCATCTTGTCCTGATGTCCTTTCGTTTATTTATCTTTCAGTAAAATTTAACTTTCCTCCTCACAATCAATCATCAGAAGATGTCATTTGGTTATCTGCTCAACTGAAGACAATTCTTTTTTATCTGGAAACTGGTCTTTCATGTATGTAGATACTTTACACAGGAACTATGATTTTCATGTGCAAACCCATTGCCCTGATGAAGGTCAGCTAGACTCTGGGTAGCATTTGCTTTAAGCTGAACCAATCATTTCATCCCAGAGTTTTAGACCTGGGAAGAAATAATCTCTGAATGATAGATAAATAATAATATGTTGACATGTTAAAAGAGTTAAACTCAGGAGCACTAGGAAGCCCATAGGAACAGAGGGCCAGAGAAAGCCAGGTAGTGGAGAACAATGAAGCTGAAATAATGACTTCATTGAAAATATATGGGCATGAGTTCCTGGCAACCTTTGAAGACATAGTTTGTTTCCTTGATAACCAGGTGCATTCTTATTCTATCTATGATGTATTTATTTATTCGTTTATTAACTTATTCATGACACATTTTTTTGAGTGTCTACCAGACATTATGCTAAGCATTTTGCATAGTGAGATAAGGTTATCTCACTGAATTTTAGTTAGAAGCCTAAACTGCAACCAATCAACCAAATAGCAAAGCAATGGGCAACATTTAATATACTTTGACAACATCTCAGGAAATTTTGGAGACTTGATTCTGGCTATCATGCAGACCTTCAAGTGAAATCCCAATCGTATTATGACTACTGTCAGCCAGGTGAGCTTAAAAAAAAGTTTCTATTTATAAAACTCAGAGCTATCTTCTAAGACTGCACTGGTAAGCAGATGATAATCTCTGGCCCTTATTTTGACCTATTTAAGGTTTCATATAGCCACCTGAGAATTTTGATGTGAGAAAGAACAGTCACAAGGCAGTGCAACTATGATTTTTAGTTTTCATTTATGAAGCATATTTCCTTCTGGAGAAGGAAATGGAAACCCACTCCAGTACTCTTGCCTGGAGAATTCCATGGACGGAGGAGCTTGGTGGGCTACAGTCCACTGGTCGCAAAGAGTCAGACACTACTGAGCAACTTCACTTTCACTTATGAAGCACAATGACTAGGGGTGTAAAGTTAATGGCACCTAATGACTAAAGGCAAGAGAAAATTAGATCTTCTGACCTACAGCTTCCTAAATTCTATATCTATTTAGCATAATGGTGCAAGTCCATAAATATCTGTCTCTAGGGAAAATATTTTTAGGTTATTCTAAATGTAAGTAAGACGTGGAGAAATTATAATTTGTTCTGCAAGTAGTCAGCTTTATAAAAGAAAGGAACGTGCTTGCTTTGGTTGTAGGTGCTGCCATTTGTCAGGGTGCTGCTGCTGCTTTTATTCACTGAGGAAGCAGAATTGTTTATATTAGATCAAGGCATTATTAACCTTTTACTGAATTTCTCATACTAAATACTAACTGGTGTGATGTGGGTTATTGTTAGAGGAAAGATATAGGTAGTTTCATGCTCACCTGGGTTCCCTGAGTTCATGTTCTTACCACCCATTTAGATTTTTTTAATCCACTGCATGTGTGGCTGACATCATTGCCTATCAAAATTGCTCAAATCTTGTTTTCTCAAAGGAATTTGGCTATACTGTTGAGTTCCATATCCCTCCTCTGTCTAAATCTCACTTAGAATTAAGTGCTAATTCCTTTTCAGACCTGTAAGACTATCTCTGATATTGGCTCAGTCCTTCTTTCAGTCTTACTCTTCCCCATGTTTCCCCTTGGCCTCAAATAGGTGCTAAAACTTGATTAGAGAAAAATACGTGTATTCGTTTGTTGGAGCTGCCAGAACAAAATACTACAGACTCAGAGGCTTCAGCAGCAGAAATGTGTTTTCTCTTGGTTTTGAGGGCTAGCAATCTGAGATGGAGGTTTGGGCAGGGTTTCCTTTGAGGCCTCTCTCCGTGACTTGTAGATGGCCAACTCCTCTCTAGGATTTCTGGTGGTCTTCCTTCTGTGCACGCCTGTTGTCTTACTGTATCTCCTCTTCTTTTAGGACGCCAGTCATGTTGGATTAGGCATGTGTGTGTGCTAAGTCACTTCAGTCTTGTCCAACTCTTTGTGACCCTATGGACCATAGGCCACCAGGCCTCTCTGTCCATGGGATTCTCCAGGCAAGAATACTAGAGTGGACTGCCAGGCCCTCCTCCAGGGGATCTTCCCGACCCAGGGATTGAACCCATGACTCTTATATCTCCTGCACTGGCACGTGGATTCTTAACCACTGGTGCCACCTGGGAAGCCCATTGGATTAGGACCCACTTGAATAACTTAATTACCTCTTTAAAGACCTTATCTCCAAACACAATCATATTCTGAGGTACTGGGGAATAGGACTTCAACACACAAATTTGGGGAGAATATAACTAAGTCCATAAGAAAAATGCTCTTTAGCCATTGAGGAATATACTGTGGGAAGTTTGGACAGGCCGTATTAGTCATAAGGTACTTGGGAAGAGGTAACAGAAGTGCAATGACTCACAGAAGTTTTGGCTGTGACAGAATGTTGAGCACTTGTGCTCTTGGCTGCGTAGACTCGAATGGGAGGTTTCATGATTATCTTTTCCAGAAGATGGTCTCTGGGGAGTCAAAGTGGGAGAGGAGTCTAACAGAGGAGGACAGATCAGTATATACGATCAGCGGGCTGCCAGCACAGCCCCGAATCTCTTTAGAAAGTTGAAACTCACTTCAGGGGTTTTGGAAGGAAACTGCCTCTCATGTTCTAATCAGAAAGCAGGCCTTGTGAAAAATGATGGTGTAAGAAAATCCTTTCACTTCCATTTATCATAAACTATTCAATGAAATGACTATGCAAATAGCGAGCAACATGATGGATTAGGATAATATTATTAAGGAATTTAGAAACTTTTTTAGGTAGTTCTTGGGAAATGTTTTTGATTAAATAAATGCCACATTGTCTAGCCCAGGCAAAGATCCACAGGATTTATCATATTATTGAAAGGAAAATAAAAAATGGAGAATTTAATGTTCTAAAAGATTTAATGAGGCTGCCCCAACTACCAATAGTAGCTCATTTTTAAGTTAACTATTTGCTCATGTGGGAAAACAATGAGCAAAAACAAATATAAACAAAACAATGAGTTTTTAAAACAAAACAACAGCAAGATAATGACTTCTGTCAGAGCAGTGACTAAAATGTCCTTATTTAAAGAGAAGGAAACTGTGAGGACTTACTGCTTAAAGCTGGAATCGAGCTTTATTTATATTGTTCATGGAGAAGTTTGAAAAGTTCATTAGGATTGATGTTTTCTCTGAAAAAAACAAAAAGCAGCAGCAGATCAAAGACATTTCCTGTATCTTTAGAATGGTTGATTCATACATGTTGGGACAAGGCACAGAAGTGAATTTTCCAATTTCTATGGACATAAGTTTGCTATGATTCCTCTATGGAACTTTCTTCCTTTCTTGCCTTATACCCTGTGTCCTAGCTTGAGCCATGTTTGGATTAAGAGATATTTGATGAAATATACCCCAAAGAGTTAATTGTTTCTAAAAGGGTTATTGAGTCTTTCCTCTAAAGATTCTCTCTTATTCAACTGAGAGTATTGGTTATGACACAGGCTTCGTGAGGCAGGGATCTGAGCTCTTGAGGCTGGGACTACTACAGGAGAAATTGCATAATTTTGCCTGAAAACCGTCAATAGTGATGCCGAAAGCTCGGCCTCTCTGCACCGGTGCCAAGTTGAATTTCGGGGACAGAATTTTGGATGAAGCAGAAAAGATGATTATCATTTGTTTTCCAGACAAAGGGGGACACAGTAGGCTCCTGCCTTCAAAACCTATGGGTCCCAACCCAGAAGGATCTGGAAAGGAGTTCTATAGCAATAGTTCAAGGGTGAGGTGCTGACAGGACTAGGGTATGTGCAGAGCCTGCACTCCCTTAATCTCCTCTCCGATGGTCCTCTTCTCATCTCCAGGAGTCTCTCTGTTCTCTAATCTTGCCTCTGGTGGTTTCCTGGCTGCTCCTCCCTTGATTAGCAACTGTTTGAAGATGCACTTGGGAGCTCAGGGAAGGTCAGGTGGCTGAGTCTTGCTTGTATGAAATGTGGGACAAAAGGGCTTTTGTGCCCAGGAGCCCCACAGGGTACTTCTTGGTTTCAGTAGTAAACTCTGGTTCCCCAAATTCTTTGAGGGGAAAGCAGAACAGCTATGATTTCTGAGCTGTGCAACAAAGTTGTGTGGATGTCTGGGAGAGGTCCTTTTACTTTTAGTATGAGAACTTGAATGCAAATTCTTCACTGTGTAAGGAGTTGAGATACAAACATTTCTGAGAGAAAAATGGCTTCTTAAAAATATCCATAACAACTAGGCATGCCCTGGGATTTGTTGGCAGAACAACTCAAAATTTAAGACTTGTACATTAATTCCTGGGGGAATTTGATTAATTTTAGATGGTTTTCTAGATTTAAACATATGGGGATGATTTTAAAAATTACATCTGACCTAATTTATGCTGAGCTATAAAAAGAGTAATATAGGTTCTTATAATATTTTTTTATTAAGGCATTTACATCTACTGTTGAGACTTCATATTGATGAGTTTGATGGGCTGATGAGTTATGATGCAAACCATTAGGGCAATTAAACTCTTCTAGAGACATGGTTCTGAGAAATTATTTACTTACAATCAGGCAACATAAAATCTATTTTTCTAATATTGGACTAACATGAACTAGTGTCGTCAATAATGGTAATATTTAAGCAGCGCATACCCCAGAGTAGAAAAGTATATCTTCTGATTTTCTAATTTTAATAAAAAGTTTATGCTTAATTCTAGTCTCTATATTATTCATTGCCATGCATCCTAGACAAGCAAATAAAATCTGGTTATTAACACATCCTCCAAATGGCACCTCAATGACCTTTGGGACCTTTGGCAAGTCATTCATCCTCTCTGCTACTCAGTGTCTTTATCTTTCAGATAAGTTTCCAAAATAGACTTTGTTTTGGTTAGTCTAGGGATTGCCCAAGTGTTTCCATGCTTTCAAAGCTCCTCAGGTGTTTCTGTTATACAGTGTAGGCTGAGTACCACCCACCTGGATAATGTTTGTTTTCTAGCTCACTTATTTTATGATCCAGCAGTGGTCCTATTATAATGGTAGATCATCCACCTTTACAACCGGAGATAAAATTTGTAGAGTTTTGTCATGGTGAGAGTTTGGAAGTGAAGGTTGGAATTTCACCCTGCTTTCTGTATGAGACTCTGTAAAAGCTTGCATGTGACTTTGGTAGAGGGGCTTATGGTAGAGGGGTCTATGAAGGAATGGAGCAAGGATGAGAGAGTTGAACTGAGACAATTCTATGAATTCCAGGGAGTGAAAAATCACTGAGAGAAAGTAGCAAGATTTGTGCTGAATGGTCAGCGTTGCACTTTTCAGGTATGATGACACTTACCTAGGAGAATCTGCAAATTCTGGGATTTTGCAGAAAAGAAGTAAACTAAAATATCTGAGTATATTCATTGATATTAGTGAATAGTGGGATCACACAGGCCTATGGATACAAAGGAAACACACAGTGGAGTAAGAAAAGAAACTAAGAGTCCCCTGTCTCTGCAAACTCAACCTGCTGCTTTCCACAAGTAGGCACTGCTTACATTTTGTTGTGAATCCTAGCCAATGTTTTCTTTGCATTAACAATTCTGTAAAATATTCATGAAGCCTATCCACTGATAATGCTTTTAAAAATAAGATTAGAATCATCATATTATGCTATTCTGTAACCTTTTCCCTTTGCCCATTCCCCATCTAATATATTGAAAAGATATGTAATATATGCTGAACCATGTTGTAGCTCATTCTGTTAGGGGAAGCACACTGATTGAAACTGCCCACTGGCCAGGCACCAAACTAACCATTTGCTTGAATTTTTTTATGACAGGAGATCCTGATAAGGAATAAGGAACTAATAAGCCACCACCAACCAAAAGAGTTCGGGAAAGGTCAAAACGAGACCCCTCGTGTCCGTCCACTTCCCAGAATCCCTCTTGCTAGCATCCATCTTGGCTGAGCAATGCGTGCACCACCAGGAAAGACTCTGAATTAGAATGATTGGCCAAAGACCACTCAGAAACTAATCCCATCACCATAAAACCAGAGACTGTGAGCCATGTGGCAGAGCAGTTCTCCTGGGTTCCCTTACCCTACTGCTCTCCACCCGGGTGCCCTTTCCCAATAAAATCTCTTGCTTTGTCAGCAGATGTGTCTCCTTGGACAATTCATTTCTGAGTGTTAGACAATTCCTTTAAATGCTGTTCAGAATTTTGGGTGAAGGTGGTGGGTGGTGGTGGGGGTGGTGGTGGGTAACATAATGCTATAAACTAGTTCTTTCATGGTGAATGTTTTAATCATTTCTAGTTCTTTGCAGCCATGAAATATTCAGTAGTGAATATTGTTCATATGTATGATCAATCGGGCAAATTAATATTTCTGTAGATTAAATCCAGTGATGTAGAATTCTTGGGAGAAATGGATTTATTTAGAGGGTAGGTAAATTTCCAAATTGTCATTCCAAATTGTGATATTATTTGATAAGGCCATCAAGTTTCTGTTTTGTCACAGCTATACCAGTCTGGAGAATTATCAATGTTTTGGATCTTCACCATTTTGATAGGGGAATTGTTACTTTGCAACTTCAGTTTGCATTTCTTTAATTATCAGTGTAATGGTTTTTAAATAGGAACATTTACAAAGCGACTCCCACTCACCTACCAACAACAACAGAAAAGATGACGTAAGTTTTCTAGTTAGATGGTAATGAAAGAAAACAACTGAAAGGATATATTGGAGGAATTTAGGCAGAATGCAGGCATTAATTTGCATTTTCTAATCAGAAATGCATTTATTTTTCTCTTTGTCCTCTGTGGCTCTCCAATTTGAATATTCAGCAGGAGAAGAAGGCTGACTGAATACTTAGCTTTAACAACAATAGTTAAACATATTCCTTTTCTTATGATTCTGCTGCAGCTTTCTAAAGGTGAACATTTCAAACAAAGTAAATCTTAATTTTGAATTCAGATGGCTCACCGCTGAAGTCATTACCAACACAGCAGAAATGAGAAACTTTAGTATGTCTTACCTCTATAGTCAAATGGGCATTTTTAAAGAATATTAGCATGAAGTGGGCCCTGGGCATCAGTTCCATCGTCTCTTTTCCAGCCTTGTCAAAGCCAAGGTGAATGGCTACCCTGTACAGAAAATGGCCCTCAACATGAACTTCCTGGGCTGGCAGGCAGGCACCATGTTTTCCAAAATGGTTTGTCCTGGAACATTTGCTCTCTCTCCAGGCTCTCCTTTTCCCATTTTCCTGTCCTCCTCTCTCTTATCCTTTTAAGTTTCTCACTAGCACAACACCCGCTCCTGCTTCAGGGAGCAAGCTTCCTCGACCAGAGCAGTCACACATTTGTCTCCTAGGATTCCCATTAAGAGGAGCCCCAATTCTCCTTGCGCTGCAGACTCACTCCCCTCCCCCTCCTCTGTCTCAGCCTCAGGCTCTATGCAGTCAGGCTCTTTCCCTTTGTCCTACATTAGTTTATCAAAAATCTGGTCCCTTTAGTCAACCGTGAATGTCTGAGAGCATGCACTTGGAACAGGCCACTGCTCTTGGAGCCAAGCCGAGTGGTATGCACGATGAATTATGAAACCTTTTCCGGACAAGTTCAGAATCTCTTGGTTCTGCCAGGGCACTGGACCAATGAATGGGAACATGTGTGACAAATCAGAAAGTCTTTCTTGGGAAATGCTTGGGAGGAGAAATCTACAATCTGCTACTGTGGCAAACTGAAGGCCTGATGAAAATCCTTCAGGGATGACCTGGAAACAAGACACTTCTTACTTATGGTTTAAATTTAGGGACGGCTTAAGGTTTAGCTAATATAGTCTAGGTTTGATTTTTAAAATACCCACGACAAACTCTGTTTCTGTGTTTGGTTTTATATCTTATCTCTGTGTGTGAGTTAAATTATCCACTGATACCTGTAAACATAAATACTAGGTTGATGAGATACATTCATAAATACCACATGACCTTTTGCATGCTCTCTATCTCTAGGGACTGGCTGTGCAAGACTCAAAGTCACGCTGCTAGGAGGGTTTCCATTCTGCCCATCTGAACACTCTGGGTCTAAGTTTTAAACATATGTGACAAGTTCAGCCACCGTGAGATTTTCTCCCCTCAATTCTTTTTTCTTGTTATCACAAGACTACAATCCCAGATTTGTTAAGCCAGGTGTTTTCAGTATGAGACATATACTTGCACACATGAGCACTCCTCACATTTCTCAACACTCATGAATTATTCAACTGGGTTTTTTTCTCTATGCACTGTATACACGTTTCTCTTTTCTCCCTCCTACCAGAAAGGAGGAAAGAGTTCTCTCTTCCTCTTCTTTTTTTTTTCTTTAATATTTCCTCTTTTTACTAGTACTTTTTCAAATGGAATATTTTTTAGCATCATTTTAAAAATAGCTTGACACACACATCTACTGGCTCTGTCCTTGTGGATCAAACCCAGGTCTCCCACATTGCAGGAAGATTCTTTACCAGCTGAGCCACAAGGGAGGCCCAAGAATCCTGGAGTTGGTAGCTTATCTCTTCTCCAGAGGATCTTCCTGACCCAGGAATCAAATCAGGCTCTCCTGCATTGCAGGCAAATTCTTTACCAACTGAGCTATCAGGGAAGCCCTACAATCTATCAATCACCTCTGTCTATCATTACCCTCTGTCTCCTTGATAATGGGATAAAGACATTCTAAATGTATTGAATTTTGGCCCTCTCTTGATGCCCAATGAGAAAAGAGGATCATATTACAGCCCTTGGCTTCATTCATAGTAGCTATTTCAGCTTAGTATATATTTGTTGAATTTAAATAGGCATCCTATATTTAATTTGGTAACTCCAGTTGGTACCCTTTCCCATGCCTATTCCTGAGTCATAATACTTGTCTGTATCCTTTAACAAACATAGAAGAAAAAATAGTTGGACAATAAAGCCTCAGAAAACTGTGAGCTTTGTGATGCATCAACTCTATGGGTTCTGTTCCCTGTTGTACCCTCAGGGCCTCCCACCCTGGAAGTGCTTCACAAATATTTGTCAGATGAACTCAAATGTGGCAGATACTGAGCAAATTGTTTCCCATGTATGTCTCTGCTTTATCACTGTGGTAGTGGTTTGCCAGTGAGTATGGCTGTGTTGCAGTTAAACTTTATACTCTGTCCTCTACATCTATGGGTTCTGCATCTGTAGATTCAACCAACTGCATACCAAAAATATTAGAAAAAAAAATTCAGAAAGTTCTAAAAACAAACATTGAATTTGCTTCACACTAGCAATTATTTACGATACTATTTACATTGTATTTGCAACTATTTATATAGAAATTATATTGTATTAGGTATTATTATAGGTGGAGATGATTTAAAGTATTTGGGAGGATATGCAAATATAAGAGTCATATTTTGAGAATAATCAAAATGTTCACTTAAGAAGGCTCTCTTATCTTTCCTTGCTATTCTTTGGAATTATGCATTCAGATAATTTTCTCCTTTGCTTTCACATCTCTTCTGTTTTCAGGTATTTGTAAGGCCTCCCCAGACAGCCATTTTGTCTTTTTGCATTTCTTTTTCTTGGGGATGGTTTTGATCACCACCTCCTGTACAGTGTTACAAACCTTCAGCCATAGTTCTTCTGGCATTCTGTCTACCAGATCTAATCCCTTGAATCTATTGGTCACTTCCACTGTACAGTGATAAGGGATTTGATTTAGGTCATACGTGCATGGCCTAGTGGTTTTCCCTACTTTCTTCAATTTAAGTCTGAATTTGATAATAAGGAGTTCATGATCTGAGCCTCAGCCAGCTCCTGGTCTTGTTTTTGCTGACTGTATATAGCTTCTCCACATCTTTGGCTACAAAGAATATAATCAATCTGATTTCAGTATTGACCATCTGGTGATGTCCATGTATAGAGTAGTCTCTTGTGTTGTTGGAAAGTGTATTTGCTATGACCAATGCATTCTCTTGACAAAACTCCGTTAGCTTTTGCCCTGCCTCATTTTGTACTCCAAGGTGAAGCTTGCCTGTTATTCCAGGTATCTCTTGACTTCCTACTTTTGCATTCCAGTTCCAGATAATGAAAAGGAAACCTTTTTTTGGTGTTAGTTCTAGAAGGTCTTGTAGGTCTTCATAGAACCATTCAACTTCAGTTTATTCATCATTAGTGGTCGGGGCATAGACTGATTATACTGTGATACTGAATGGTTTGCTTTGAAAATGAACCGAGATCATTCTGTTGTTTTTGAGATTGCATCCAAGTACCGCATTTCAGATTCTTTTGTTGATTCTGAGGGCTACTTCATTTCTTCTAAGGGATTCTTGCCCACAGTAGAAGATAAAATGGTCATCTGAATTAAATTTACCCATTCCTGTCCATTTTAGTTCACTGATTTCTAAAGTGTCGATGTTCACTCTTGCCATCTCCTCTTGACCATGTCCAGTTTATCTTGACTCATAGACCTAACATTCCAGGTTCCTATGGAATAATGTTCTTTACAGCATTAGACTTTACTTTCACCAGCAGACACACCCACCATTGGCTGATGTTTCCTCTATGGCCCAGTCTCTTTATTCCTTCTGGAGTTATTTCCCCACTCTTCTCCAGTAGCATATTAAATACCTGTTGACCTGGGGGGGTCATCTTTCAGTGTCATATCTTCTTGCTTTTTCATACTGTTCATGGGATTCTCAAGGCACAAATGCTGAAATGTTTTTCCATTCCCTTCTCCAGTGGACCATGTTTTGTCAGAACTTTCCACCATGAGCTGTCCATCTTGGGTGGCCCTACACAGCATGGCTCATAGTTTCATTAAGTTACACAAAACTGAGAAAATTAGAGATACAAAGGAAACATTTCACGCAAAGATGGGCACAATTAAGGACAGAAGTGGTGTGGACCAGAGGCAGAAGATACCAAAAAGAGGTGGCAGGAATACACAGAAGAACTGTTAAAAAAAAAGATCTTAATGACCTGGATAACCACATTGGTGTGATCACTCACCTAGAGCCAGACATCCGGGAGTGTGAAGCCAAGTGAGCCTTAGGAAGCATCACTATGCACAAAGCTAGTGGAGGAGATTGAATTCCAGCTGAATTATTTCAAATCCTAAATTATGATGCTGTTAAAATGCTGCACTCGATATGCCAGGAAATTTGGAAAATTCAGCAGTGGCCACAGGATTGGAAAAGCTCAGTTTTCATTCCAATCCCAAAGAAGGGCAATGTCAAAGAATGTTTAAACTAATGCATAATTGCAATCATTTCATATCCTAGCAAGATAATGCTCAAAATCCTTCAAGCTAGGCTTTGACATGTACAAGCTGGATTTAGAAAAGACAGAGGAACCAGAGATAAAATTGCCAACATCTGTTGGGTCATAGAAAAAGAAAGGGAACTCCATAAAAACATCTATTTCTATTTCACTGGCTATGCTAAAACCTTTGACTATGTGGATTACAACAAACTGTGGCAAATTCTTAAAGAGATGGGAAGATGATGCCACCTTACTTGCCTTCTGAGAAGCCTGTAAACAGGTCAAGAAGCAACAGTGACAATCAGACATGGAAAAATGGACTGGTTCAAAATTGAGAAAGGAGTATGTCAAGGTGGTATACTGTCACCCTGCTTATTTAACTTATATGTAGAGAGCATCATGCAAAAAGCTGGGCTGGATGAAGCACAAGCTGGGATCAAGATTACTGGGAGGAATATCAATAACCTTAGATACCACTCTACGATACTACCAGCTGATACCACCCTTACGGCAGAAAGTGAAGAGGAGCTAAAGAGCCTCTTGATGAAAGTGAAAGAGGAGAGTGAAAAAGTTGGCTTAAAACTCAACATTCAGAAAACTAAGATCATGGCATCTTGCCTCATCATTTCCTGGCAAATAGATGGGGAAACAATGGAAACAGTGAGAGACTTTATTTTCTTGGGCTCCAAAATCACTGTGGACAGTGACTACAGCCATAAAATTAAAAGATGTTTGCTCCTTGGAAGAAAAGCTGTGATAAACCTAGGCAATGTATGAAAAAGCACTTTCCTGATAAAGGTCTGTATAGTCAAAGCTATGTTTCTTCCCCTAGTCCATGTACGGATGTGAGAGATGGACCATAAAGATGGTTTTGCACCAAAGAATTGATAGTGTTTTTGAACTATGGTGCTGGCAAAGACTCTTGAGAGTCTCTTGGACTGCAAGGAGAGCAAGCCAGTCAATCCTAAAGGAAATCAACCCTGAATATTCATTAGAAAGACTAGTGCTGAAGCTGAAGCTCCAATACTTTGGCCACCTGATGGTAAGAACCGAATCATTGGAAAAGACCCTGATCCAGGGAAAGATTGAAGGCAAGAGGAGAAGGGAATGATGGGATGAGATGGTTGAAGGGTATCGCTGATTCAATGGACCTGAGTTTGAGCTAACTCGGAGACAGTGAAGGACAGAGAAGCCTGGTGTGCTGCAGTTCATGGGGTCACAAAGAGCCAGACATAACTGAGAGACTGAACAAATGAATGAAGTCAAAATGTGACGGAAAGACATGCAGTGAGCAAAGTTGTGGGGAAAACGGTGCTTGATGGTGATAGACTTGCTTGATGCAGGGTTGCCACAACCCTGCAATTTGTAGAAAATGTAATATCTTCAAAGTGCAATAAGAGAAGCACAACAAAATGAGGTATGCCTGTATCCTCCCATTTTATATAAGGCACTTGAGCATTCATGCATTTTGGTATCTTTCAGGGCATTGTGGAACCAATTCCTAGTAAACACCAAGGGATGATGTATTTATATTAAAAAAAAATTGACAGAAAATACAAATCAAAACTACAATGAGATATCACCTCACATTGATCAGAATGGCCGTCATTACAAAATCTACAAACAGTTAATGCTAGAGAGGGTGTGGAGTAAAAGGAACCCTCTTGCCCGGTTGGTGGGAGTGTAAACTGATACAACCACTGTGGAGAACAATGTGGAAGTTCCTTAAAAATCTAAAAATTGAACTACTGTGTGACCCAGCAATCTCACTCCTGGACATACCCCCAGAGAAAACCATAATTCAGGAAGACACATGCACCAACCACCGCGTCCACTGCAGCACCGCCTACAATAGCCAGGATATGGAAACAAGCTAAACAACAGAGGAGTGGGCAAAGAAGGCGTGGCACATATATAAGATGGAACATTCCTCAGCCACAAGAAGGGATGAAACTGAGTCATCTGTAGAGATGTGGACAGACCTGGAGACTGTCACGTAGAGTGAAGTAAGTCAGAAAGAGAAAAACAAATCCTGTATATCAGTGCATATATGGGTAATCTGAAAAAAAAAACAAAACAAAACAAAACTGGTAGAGACAATTCTATTTCCAAAGTAGAAATAGAGACACAGACCTAGAGAATTAAATGTATGGATACCAAGGGTGCAAGGAGGGGTGGGTGGGATGTGAGATTGGGATTAGCACATATTCACTATTGATACTGTATATAAAATATGCATCTAATGAGAATGTACTGTGTAACACAGGGAACTATTCAGTGCCCTGTGGTGTCCTAAATAAGAAGGAAATCCAAAAAAGAGAGGCTATATGCATAAGTATGATGATTCACTTTGCTTTACAGTAGTAACTAACGCAACATTGTAGAGCAGCTAGAGTCCTGTAACAGTTAAAAAAACAAAACTCCCCCCACAAAAAACAGGTGATGGACTGGATTTGGCCTGCAGACTGAAGTTTACTGACGTTTGCCAGTGGCCCAAGTTCCTTCCCCAAATGTGAATGTGATGCTGATCTGTCTCTCCTGCTTCTGGATGGCAGAAGTGGCAGGGAGGAGAGTAAAGAGAGCTCTGAGGATGAATACAGACCATCTCTCTCCACCACTCCCTATCCACCAACAATTCTAGAGAGAATATGAATATCTTCCTTTTAATTTAACATCCTCAAGAAGTCTCAGTTTAAAGGTGATTGTTTAAGTGTCACAAATAATCAATAGCAAATAGTGTCAGAAATGAGTTAGTGCTTTTCAGTCTTGTTTTGTTTTGTTTGGTTTGTTGTTATTGTTAATAAAAAAATAAATTGCGATCACCAAGTGGGACAGCTCTCCATGAGAGTGTGTCATTCTTTGCTTCCAGAAAAACATTTCCTGTGGGAAATGGGTCAATGACTCACATGGAGTCTCTTTAGGGGTCAATCAGTGAGTTGCTAGTCTCTGAACATTACCCAGGGACCCTGTGGTTCCAAATAATACATGTCTAGACACCGAAAACTCATGAAGCCTCATGAGAAATATGGAGTCTGAAGGAGGTGAATAGCGAGGGTGTAGATTGTGATTGTCATTGAAATCTAAAGGAATCCAAGAGAAGCTTCTTGCTCAATAATCTGCACTGGCCATAAGAGAGAGGGGTCAAACACTGTTCAGCCTTCATTTTGAGAGCAATGGGAGAGAGATTCACAGTGCAGATGTAATGGGATCACACAGGCAAGGCAGTGAGAAGCTGTCTGTGTGTGGGGGTGGGGGGCGGGAAGGGGCTGCTGCTACTGGGATCTGAAAGAGTCGCGCCTGCCTAGTTTTGTCTGTTATCAGAAATTCACTGGTACAACCTGTCCCACCAGAAAGAAGGAGTTTCTATGAACACAGCTGCTAAATGGCCTTGTGTAGCTGCAAATAAATCACAAAAGCAGAAGCAGAATGTAAAGAAAGAAAAGGCTTTACTTAGTGTCAAAGGAATTTATTTGGGATCGCCAGTTCTTCCTTTTTTTTTCTTTCCTTTTTAAACAATTTTTTCCCCCGGTTTCTTTAATTCTTCACATGTTCAGGCATGAAGTGTTTTCCTACTTTATAAATGGCTCTCTTTTTTCATACCAGAGAAGGAAATTTTTTTTTTTTGTATATATGTTTGTCCATTCTGTGCTTACCCTCTTTTCTCCATGAGCTACCTATTCCTTCTTCAACCACTGTTCATCCTTAATAACTTAGCTCAGAGACTGTGCCTATGCTGGTCATCACATTCATGGAATGATAGGGTGATTATCTAATTGTGTGAGCTCTTTGTATTCCTTCCCTTCTATTATACCATGTTTTTTTTTTTTTTTTATGAGGTTAGCCTTCAGTAGAACAAATAAGATTTGAAACTAAGGCACAGAGAGGTTAAATGTGGCCAAAGCCAGGGAGATACAAAGTGGCAGATGGAACATTCTGGCCTGAACGCTTTCCTGTTCCCCAAACTACTGCCTCTTCAGATTAACCTACTTTAAAAGTTCAGGAATGCCTGGCCATCTGTGACAGTCAGTTCAGTAACAACAGTATTCAGTGTTTTCTATGGAGTTTTTCATATTTCTGCCTATTTTCACTCTTCCAGCCAAGGCAACCATCTGGTTCCTTAGAGAGAAACCCCAGGTAGAGCTGATGGAGCATATTCCCTGGATGCGCCTTGTACTATGCTGGCTTTTTTTCCTGAGCCTTTCTCATGAGAAGGATCTTTCTCCCTGGTGCATGCCCCAAACAACCCATCTCTGAAGCCTAATCCCTCTTATTTGTTCTCCCTCTCCATAAAACCTCAGAAATTGGAGATTCTCTGTTCAGCATCAGGGTGTTCTATCACACAAGCTGTTAATGTAAAAATGTGTGTGTGTGTGTACACACACATATACAATATATCACTGAAATGGTCTTAAGGGTTGACTGCTATTAATAGATGTTCAAGCTGGATTTAGAAAAAGGCAGAGGAACCAACATTGCCAACATCTGTTGCATCATCGAAAAAGCAAGAGAGTTCCAGAAAAACATGTATTTCTGCTTTATTGACTATGCCAAAGCCTTGGACTGTGTGGATCACAATAAACTGTGGAAAATTCTGAAAGAAATGGGAATACCAGACCACCTGACCTGCCTCCTGAGAAATCTGTATGCAGATCAGGAAGCAACAGTTAGAACTGGACATGGAACAACAGACTGGTTCCGAATCAGGAAAGGAGTATGCCAACGTTGTATATCATCACCCTGCTTATTTAACTTATGTGTACAGTACATCATGAGAAACACTGGGCTGGATGAAGCACAAGCTGGAATCAAGACTGTCAGGAGAATATATCAATAATCTCAGATATGCAGATGACACCGCCCTTATGACAGAAAGCAAAGAAGAACTAAAGAGCCTCTTGATGAAAGTGAAAGATGAGAGTGAAAGAGTTGGCTTAAAGCTCAACATTCAGAAAACTAATATCATGGCATCTGGTCCCATCACTTCACGGCAAATAGATGGGGAAGCAGACTTTATTTTTGGGGGCTCCAAAATCACTGCAGATTGTGGCTTCAGCCATGAAATTAAAAGACACTTACTCCTTGAAAGAAAAGCTGTGACCAACCTAGACAGCATATTAAAAAGCAGAGACCTTACTTTGCCAACAAAATCTGTCTAGTCAAAGCTATGGTTTTTCTACTAGTTATGTATGGATGTGAGAGTTGTCCTATAAAGAAAGCTGAGCGCTGAAGAATTGATGCTTTTGAACTGTGGTGTTGGAGAAGACTCTTTAGAGTCCCTTGGACTGCAAGGAGATCCAACAAGTCTATCCTAAAGGAAATCAGTCCTATATATTCATTGGAAGGACTGATACTAAAGCTGAAACTCCAATACTTTGGCCACCTGATGTAAAGAACTGACTCATTTGAAAAAACTCTGATGCTGGGAAAGATTGAAGGTGGGAGGAGAAGGGGACGACAGACGATTAGATGGTTGGATGACATCACCAACTCAATGGACATGAGTTTGAGTAAACTCCGGGAGTTGGGATGGACAGAGAGGCTTACTATGCTGCAGTCCATGGGGTCGCAAAAAGTCAGACACGACTGAGTGACTGAACTGAACTGACTGATAGCAAGAGAAAGATTTTAGTCTCTTCCCACATAAAGGGAAGCCACATAAAAAGCCCATATTTATTTCTGACTTGCTGGTTCTCCTAGTGTTATTTGGGAGAATAGAATGGCTCATTTTATACACACACACACCCTTTTGAAGTTATTCAGTTTAGAGGACGGCATCACTGAGTTAGAGTTGCTTGAGTAGGCTGATACTCGTCATAGCTAGAATTTAGACCAACACTGTCCCACCGGACTTTTTGCAGTGAGAGAAATGTTCTATATTTGTGGTGTGCAAAACAGTAGTCACTAGCCCCTTGTGGCTACAAAATCCTTGAAATATAGTTAGTGTGATGGAGGGACTGCTATTTTTATGTCTTTTAACTTATTAAAATTAATTTGTTTTAATAACCACATAAGGTTAATGGACACTGTTTTGGACAGAGCAGATTTGCAGCATCTGCTCTCATTATTTCCATACAGGGATTTATATCACTCTTATTCTTGACTGTTTGAATGAAAACAGACAGAAGACATAAGCTTCATTTTGTTTTGTTAATATGGACTTCCCCAGTGGCTCAGACGGTAAAGCGTCTGTCTACAATGTGGGAGACCCAGGTTCCATCCCTGGGTTGGGAAGATCCCCTGGAGAAGGAAATGGCAATCCATTCCAGTACTATTGCCTGGAAAATCCCATGGACTTTGTTAATATACCTCTCCATAAACTGCCCACTTGAGAACAACCTTGACAATAATTCTTGGGGGTATCATAAAAGATTGATAAGCTTTTTGAGAGGAAAATAACTTTAAAATACAGGAATTTTCTAGTATAATTTATATATTACAAATATATTTTTTAGAAACTTTCTAAAGTTGGGTTGTATATATGAGGGGAGGTAATTTATCCTTTATGCAGAAGCTCATCGGAAGCCTAGAAGGCTTAGATCCAGGAACAGAGTCCTGAGTGATGGCTGTGGCATGTGACCTTGGGTAAGTTACTTAGCCCTTCAAACTTCTGGTTCTTTTTTTTAGGGATGACAGCAACACCTACCCAAACTATCTCATGGGGTTTCTGGGATTAAATTCTATAAAACAGAAGCAAGCATTCTGTAAGATAGGGGATATTCGTTGAAATTTGAATTATTATTAACATTGCTTCGTGGTCCTTCCAAAGTAATTCAGACTGGGTATCAGTCACAGGAAGGAGAAACTACCTGTCTTCACTCACTCTTATAAAGTAATTCTGAAAAGGAAGACATTGTACTACTTAGCATAGTAGGGCTTGCTTTCACATTAACTCATAGAAATATCTGAGAGAAATATCTGCGATCTTGTCTGGAAAATGGAACCTTAATATATATTCCTTTCTTTGCTGACTAAGGCTTTTCAATGTACAGATTTCCTTTCTCTGCTTTCACAGTAAAATAATATTCCAGAAAAGGATGATAAGCTCTTTGCTTCGTTTCTCATGACTCACCCAATATATTGTTTTGTAATCTCCCATCCTTTGGCCAAAGTCTCCATGGCAAGTGATATCTGCAATCTGGAAAAGTTAAAGACTGAGGAAGCTTTATTATTCTCACATATGGATAACTGTCTCCATATGTGAGAGACACATAATAATTTTATAATAATTTCATAATAACTTCAGACACTTAAATATTGCTTTTCATTTTATTATTTGAGTTGCTGTGTAAACTACTCTGTCAAGTCAACCCCAAATGACAGCAAATTATCCCAGATAGTACGGTGATATTCACCTTCCTTGGTGGTTCATATAGTAAAGAATCTGCTTGCAGTATAGGAGAACTGGGTTCTATCCCTGGGTCAGGAAGATCCCCTGGAGAAGGGAATGGCTACCCACTCCAGTATTCTTGCCTGGAGAATTCCATGGACAGAGAAGCCTGGTGGCTATAGTCCATGGGATCTCTAAAAGTTGGACATGATTGAGTGAAAGACTAGTGATCTCTTCAAGAAAATTAGAGATGCCAAGGGAACATTTCATGCAAAGATGGGCACAATTAAGGACAGAAATGGTATGGACCTAACAGAAGCAGACAATATTAAGAAGAACTATACAAAAAAGATCTTAATGACCCAGATAACCATGAGGGTATGATCATTTACCTACAGACAGACATCCTGGAGTGTGAAATCAAGTGGGCCTAAGGAAGCATCACTATGAAAAAGCTAGCAGAGGTGATGGAATTCCAGTTGAGCTATTTCAAATCCTAAAATATGATGCATTTAAAGTGCTGCACTCAGAATGCCAGCAAATTTGGAAAACACAGCAGTGGCCACAGGACTGGAAAAGGTCAGTTTTCATTCCAAACCCAAAGAAAGGCAATGCCAAAAATGTTCAGACTACCACACAATTGCACTCATTTCACATGCTAGCACAGTAATGCTCAAAATTTTCCAAACTAGGCTTCAACAGTACAGGAACTGAAAACTTCCAGATATTCAAGCTGGATTTAGAAAAAGCAGAGGAACCAGAGATCAAATTGCCAACATCTGTTGGATCATAGAAAAAGCAAGATAATTCCAGAAAAACATCTACTTCTGCTTCATTGACTACCCTAAGCCCTTTTACTGTGTATATCACAACAGACTTAAAGAGTTGGAAATACCATGTGACATTACCTGCCTTCTGAGACACCTGTATGCAGGTCAAAGCAACAGTTAAAACTGGAAATGAAACAATGGACTGTTTCCAAAATGGGAAAGGAGTACGTCAAGGCTATATATTGTCACCCTGCTTATTTAACTTACATGCAGAGTACATCATGAGAAATGCTGCACTTAATGAAGCACAAGCTGGAATCCAGATTGCCAGGAGAAATACCAATAATCTCAGATATGCAAATGACACCACCCTTATGGCAGCAAGTGAAGAGGAACTAAAGAGCCTCTTGATGAAAGTGGAAGAGGAGAGTGAAAGCTGGCTTAAGATTCAGCATTCAGAAACTAAGACCATGGTATGTGGTCCTATCACTACATGGAAAGTAGATGGGGGAAAACTGGAAGCAGTGGAAGATTTTATTTTGGGGGGGCTCCAAAATCACTGCAGATGGTGACGGCAGCCATGAAATTAAAAGACGCTTGCTCCTTAGAAGAAAAGCTATGGCAAACCTAAACAGCGTATTACAAAGCAAAGATATCATTTTGCCAACAGAGATCTGTATAGTCCAAGCTATGCTTTTTCTAGCAGTGAGGTATGGATGTGAGAGTTGAACTATAAAGAAAGTTGAGTGCTGAAGAACTGATGCTTTTGAACTGTGATGTTGGAGAAGACTCTTGAGAGTCCCTTGGGCAGCAAGGAGATCCAACCAGTCATTCCTAAAGGAAATCAGTCCTGAATATTCATTGGAAGGACGGATGCTGAAGCTGAGGCTGCAAAACTCTGGCCTCCTGATGCAAAGAACTGACTCATTAGAAAAGACCCTGATGCTGAGAAAGATTGAAGGCGGGAGGAGAAGGGGAAGACAGAGGATGAGACAAGAGTGAACAACTGAACTGAACTAAGTGACTAACACTTATTTTTAATACTTGGAGAATATCTAAGTGAATTTTCAGTTTTTTTTAATTCAACCCAAAATACTTTCAATAAAAAAGAAGAATTAAACATGGTCAGTTATTGAAGATTTTTAAATTTAAATTTCCCACTTACATCTAAGTTTGTTTTATATTTTCTAATTTCTAGGCCAAAATCTAAATACTCTTTGATTGACAAATAAATGTAATAGTTTTCAAAGCAATTTATTTTGGTTTATATACTTTAATGCATATGAAACAATTGATATATGGCTTATGTTTGTAAGCATTTAATAATGAACGTGCTATTTCCTTCTGAACAATGAGTTAGAGAATCTCTTGGCAATTTGATTTCTGCCATTTTGAGATTATATATTTCATACTTTAACAGTTTAACGAAGCCTGGAGTCTAGGAGTTTTATGAGTTTATCTATAAATATATAATTAGAATATTATGCCATCCTGTAAAATGAAAGCTGAAAGCATTTCACTGTAACTTCTCTGAATGTAGCATCATGGATGAATATTCCAATATGGAATGTTTTACTCTTTAGCATGTATGTAGTAGATCTAAAGTAGAACACACACGTAAGACTCTTGAGAGCACAAAACAAGGAAGGTTCTGTCTCCTTTGCAGTTGATTTTCTGCACCTCAGATATTATGCAAACATGACTAAATGCATATTTATAAAAATTTTTTGGCAAAAACTCTAGAAACCAGGAATCAAATCCACAGCCCACTTGCTAGAGTGATAAAAGGCAAAATGTAAGGGCACTGGTACTATACATGAAGATTTTAACAATTAATTCCTGTATGACTGGAGAAAAATTTGCTACAAGTAGCAAATTTCCTTTGGCAACTGTAGTTCCTTCTATATACACACACAGTTCCAGGAGCACACTGTTATGCATTTGCTTCTTGGAACTACGTAAAATCAGGAAATAATGTATTGAGTCCACTGGGTAATAGGAATTAAAGTTAGGTAAAATTTGGAATTCCAATTCTCAAACAAAACTGAGCACAGAGTTTTCTATTGTAAAGGCCATGTGTTGACCTTCGTCTGGTTCAGTAAAATCAAAGATGGGAACTGGGGATGCAGCTTGCCTAAGCACAGACCCAGGTGGCACTTAGATTATGGGTGCAATGTCCTAAATTGTACTTTAGAACATGAATGAGTCAGCATGCCTCTGAAAATACCCCATACCCAGGGACTGGCTAATTAAACATTAGCAATAGCAGATGATTACAAAAAATATTCAAACTCTCAACAATCTCATCAACAATCCAGGCCAGGACACTTGGGAGGGATTGGTTCACAGGTTGCAGGGTTGGTGAGGGAATGAGTTAGCATTAGTCTTCAGCTCTGAGAGGATGAATCTTATTTTCTTTACACAAGAGATATGTGCCAAATTATATCCTTCTGGGGTCATCTAGGGTTTAACCTAGGAGAGGTCACCCATTTGTCTCTGACTTATTTAGAAGCTGGGGTGCCAGTTATTCAAAGGTCTTTGTTTTATGATGGATTCTGATTGACATTATTTCTTTGTTTGACTATTATCTGAGATGATAGCGCAAAAACAAAAACAAAAAAAAAACAGTTAACTCTTAGATTTAGCCCTGATGACTCAACACTCCAAATGTTAGGAGTGTAATTTGAGAAAAATAGAATATATAATCAAGTTAAAAGAAATTTGATTTAAAAAAAAATCAACATGAGATTGCCAGATGCTGCTACTGCTGCTAAGTCACTTCAGTCATGTCCGACTCTGCGACCCCACAGACGGCAGCCCACCAGGCTCCCCCGTCCCTGGGATTCTCCAGGCAGGAATATTGGAGTGGATTGCCATTTCCTTCTCCAATGTATGAAAGTGAAAAGTGAAAGTGAAGTCGTGTCTGACTCTTAGTAACCCCATGGACTGCAGCCTACCAGGCTCCTCCATCCATGGGATTTTCCAGGTAAGAGTACTGGAGTGAGGTGCCATTGCTTTCTCTGATTGCCAGATGAAATAAATGCAAAAATGCAAATACTGTCCTGCTGAATGAAAAGCTTTAATACAAGTATGACCAGTTTCTCCAAAGTCCTCATTCTAGGAAGCTTTCATAAAAGAAGTCCATCTGTCATTATGTGAATTCTAAAACATCTGTTCCATGCAACAGTCGAGTGGTGTCTGAGGTCTGTGCTATGTCAGGGTAAACTTCACTTTGATTAAAGTGAAAAAAGCATGGGAATCTCAGAATTCAGAGAGGCCCTATCAAACAATTAATACCACCCTTTTCCCCCAAATATATTGCTAAACGCTATGAAAGGATTTGTTGGGAAAGGGTACAAATCATTTTGCACTTCTAGGACTTATTGTATTTCTGAGTAATTTCTCAAGTATTGATGAAGATTTAAATATTACATTTCTTTTTCAGAAACTGAGCTGTTAAATATACATTCAAATATAAGACAGTAAATAAAATATTTTAAAACTATTTAAAAAGTATATTCTGGAAGCAAGCTTTAAATGTTACTATAGTTATTCCTTTTGAACAGATTTGTGTAAGTTATGTTTTTCCAAAAAAAGTCGAATTGCTCATTCTTTAGAATTAGATAAGGATGCTTTTTAAAAAAATCTATAAAAAGCATAAGGTAAAATTATAAAACAATCTCTTGTCAGCCAATCTAACACTTTGCAGCAAACAGCATGGCTTGATTAAATTCTTTTTCATTTGCTCTGTGTGTGTACTTGAATATCAATGATCTTAGTTTTTTAACGTTTTCCTTTTATAATGCTTTATTTAAATGGAAAAAAAAAAAACCAACAATAAGCACCCAGTGACTTTAGAGATTAACTCTGCAAAGTGAGAGGGTTGACACAAAATAGATAAAAGCTTGAAAAGAAAAGGAAGAAAGGAAGGGCCCCAAGTACGTGGTGGATAGTGTTGCACTTCTCATTAGAGAAGAAACATGTGTGACACGTCATGCATTTCATGTCAAACTGGGCAAAGGCTTTGCTTCAAAATGGCATGTGGTTCATTGGGAATCACTTGACTCCCATTCTTATGCTCAAATTAAGTTTTTTTTTAATTTTATTAAAGTGGGGGAAATATACCATCCCTTTACAGACCTCCAGGGAAAGGCCTGGAGGTTTGAGGCTTGAGGACGCTAAACAACCAAATTATATTGTAGGCACAGATTCCATTGTTCAACAGTGACCTACATGTCTAGTGTTCTGTGGGAAGTGCCTCCCCCAGCACTGTACTGTCTGGCCTATTGTTCTGTTCTGATTCAAAAATCTGTTCGACTGTGAGATTTCCCTTCTAGACACAGCGAACGGTGACGTCCTATACCTGCAGAGGTTGCAATGGGAAGACAGGTCATTACTAACATCATGGATGGACTATTCAAAGCACAGTTCTGTGGTTTGCTATTCCTAGGAAACTTGTCCAAATATATATTGGAAAGGTTAAGTGTCAGGATTCCTGTTTGGTTTGCCAGAGCTGTTTTTCACCTTATGCAAAATCATGTGTGTGTTTGTGTGCGGTTGCTTAGTTATATTACGATTCTTTGCGAGTCCATGAACTGTAGCCCACCAGGCTCCTCTGTCCATGGGATTTTCCAGACAAGAATATTGGAGTGGGTTGCCATGCCCTCCTCCAGGGGATCTTCCTAACCCAAGGATCGAACCCATATCCTGCATTGGCAGGTGGATTCTTTACCATTGAGCCACTTGGGAAGCCCATGCAAAATCACAGATGGATGTTAATGTTTCAGGGAATAAGATAATCCATTGTGTGAAATAATGAGCTTCTAGCTTTTATGATATAACACCACTCCAGGATCAAGTCATTTCATGTTTTACTAATAATGATCATAGGCCTGATCACTGTAAGAGTTAATTAATCAAGATGCATAATTTCTTGAGGTCTCAGTTTCTCCATCTGTACAATGAAGATACTAATGCACTCCTAAAATGTTATGAGGATCAAAGGAGAAAATAGGACTACAGACCCACAGTAGGTACTTATTAATAATAAATGGTAGTTACTCTCATTGCTATTAAGCCTTTACCTTGTATAGGACTTTGTCTTTTTGAGAGAGATACAGATGTGAGTGAGTGGAACTCCTTCCCCAGGGAGTCAGGCCTACAAAGAAGCAAACAATACTGTTTGCAGAATGACTCCACTGGGATGGCAATAAATACAGCTCAGCTGCTCTGGATGACATGCTCCCCATGATTATCATGCTCTTATTTTTCTCTGTCAAAAGAAGTAAGATTATAGTTCTGGGTCAGTTTGACTTAAACCCAGGTTCTGGTCATCAGGGCCCAAGGCAAAGTACCTTTTAAAAATCAGAATTCTCCATAAGATGGGAATTTTTAGTATGGTAGCATTTTTCAAAAAGCTATTTACATGTACAATTTTAAGCTGTAAAATTGTAACAGTATTTAATTAATATTTTCTTCTGATTTGTGCTTATGCCTGGGGATAGTACTGAGAAAGAAAGTACTTTAAAATTATTTTAAAGATCGAATGAATAAATAACCCAACACAAATGAACTATCCTTCCTCAGACTGTGATACTTGGAACAAAATTGAAAGAGTGGATTTTTAACATTATAAGTGAGTCAATTTTTTTTCTTCTATTTTTTTCCCCCCTGGAGTTATGTTAGTCAAATTCCCATCTTCTCAATTTTCAAATAAAACTGATACATGTTTCTCTAAATTTCTGAGAGCTATGCTTTATTGACTTACATGTAAGGTATAGAAATTTCCCAAGTGAACTGGCCAAAATATAAAATAAATTATTTGAACTGAAGGCTAATACTTAACTGTCACCATATGACTTCCTTGGAAGTCATCAGCTGTCGGTGACTGTAATTTGTTCCCAAGGATCAACCAGTCACTCCCCAGGGTTCAACAGTTCATCACTGCTAAGCGTCTACAGCTAGATCTGCTTTTCAAACTTGTCAGGAAAATCTTAAAAGCATCATTTTATTATTAATTTTCTCATTATTTCTCATTGTGGCAATTAAGTGTTGGAAGAGTTCAAAACAGTATATCCAGAAAGGAGGGAAAAAAGGCCCATGTTTTATTCTAAGCGTGGAGTGGAAATAGTTGATTAAGTCTTGCTTCACGATCCTCATACACCAGGGATCCGGGCTCAGGCTTGACACCAAAGCTCAAACAGAACTTCCCAGCTTTCAGCTATCCTTTCTAGAATAATGCAGAGAAAAAGGAAACTGAAAAATTAGTCTTCACCTCTTTAAGGTTCTCTGTCCTTTTATCTATATGCTTCACATTCTCTCCTCCATCAGCCCCAAAGCTATGTTCATAATAGGCTTCTAATCTCCCTATCTGGGTCTGGCATTCCACTGAAGTGAACAATTTCCTATTGCTCTCCTGGCTATTGTCTCCCTTTAGAGACAAAAACATTGATGGTAGGACAGACATCTTGTATGTGTCTAGTATTTTGGGGAACTTTCCATTTGCTTTGCCTCAGTGTCATCTTCTACAAAATGAGCCAGCGGGTTCTTCAAGTCCTAACCTTGAAGATGGGGGAAGTTGGTGCCTGGACTGCTGCAACCTGAATGTCTGACTTGAAGCCTTTTTCTAGCACCTACTACTGTTGTGATCTTGTCCAGCGCCTTATCTTTAAAAGCTTCAGTTTTCTCATCTGTGGTATGCATGTGTGAATGCTCAGTCGTGTCCAGCTCTTTGTGACCCCTCAGACTGTAGCCCACCAGGCTCCACTATCCATGGGATTTTCCAGGCAAGAATACTGGAGTGGGTTGCCATGTCCTTCTCCAGGGAATCTTTCCAACCCAGGGATCAAAACCGGCAGGTGGATTCTTTTCCACTTAGCCACCTGGGAACCCCTATCTGTGGTACACCCCATGGACCATAGCCCACCAGGCTCTTCTGGCCATGGGATTCTCCAGGCAAGAATACTGGAGTGAGTTGCCATTTCCTCCTCCAGGGGATCTCCCTGACCCAGGGATCGAACCCACACCCCTTATGTCTCCTGCGTTGCAGGTGAGTTCTTCACCACTAGTGCCACCTGGGAAGCCCTCCCGTCTGTGCTATGAACCTAATAATAATTCCTTGTTCAAAGTGTTGTTATGAAAATTAAATCACACACACATTAATAGAAAAGTATCTGGCATATACTAAACGCTCAGTAGCTGTTGTTAAACTACCTGGTTATTAAGGCTAATCATAATTTCTCCTCTGAACTACCTGGTCTAGGAGCAATGTCCACATTCATATATAATTATAGTAAACTTGGGAAAAGTCTGAGGTCAAACATTTTGTACTGTCACTCATACTTTCCTCGGAGAAGGCAATGGCACCCACTCCACTACTCTTACCCAGAAAATCCCATGGATGGAGGGGCCTGGTAGGCTGCATGCAGTTCATGGGGTCGCTAAGAGTCAGACATGACTGAGTGACTTCACTTTCACTTTTCACTTTCATGCATTGGAGAAGGAAATGGCAACCCACTCCAGTGTTCTTGCCTGGAGAATCCCAGGGATGGGAGAGCCTGGTGGGCTGCCATCTATGGGGTCGCACAGAGTCGGATGACTGAAGCGACTTAGCAGCAGCGGCAGCATACCTTCTGATGATGTAGGTTGGGATAGAGAATGGATTGTTGCAAAGTTAATTTGAGGATTAGCACACAAATGAAACTGCTACTCTCCATTTGGGTAAAAACATGCCATTGCTAGGATATTCTGTAACACTTGTGTGAACTGTGATTGTGTGTTTGTGTGCATACTGGTGGGTCTAATTGTAAGGAAATGAAGAGAGTGATCTGCTTTTGAAAGTCACACTATTACATTTCTGTTTGAATACATTCATCAACATTCCCACCTCAACACTTTATTTGGGGGGGAATAAGTTCAAGTGCAGGGTTAACTTGTTTGGCCTCCTTACTGATAAAGAAAGCATGATTAATTTTTGTGTTTACAAGGAGAGAAGGGCAGAAAGTTTTTCCTTACCTTTGTTATCCCTGTGACATCTACTGACCTACACCTAGCAATTCTCTGGAACAAAAATATGTAGAAGAGAATAGCAATGAGCAGATAGACATGAAGGAAAAGGTACAGGAAGACAGATTGGGTGGGAAGTGCATTTTACAAAATATGAAATGGAGTGTTTTATTTATTTTATTTTTACAACAACAAAAAAGGCATTACTTAGAGGAACTATAATTTGAGATTGGTCCAGGAGCCAAGTAAGACAGAATCATCAGAAGATCTTCAGATCTTGTCTCCTTTTAACCAAACTTCTTGTTTTGTCTTCACCAGGAAAAGATGCTACTCATTATTGAATGTGTAATATATGCTGGGTATAGTTCTAAACACATCACCTGCATCATGATTTAACTTTTTTTCTTACAATAATTCTAACAATCCTTTTCTGTGGGCATTCAGTTCCTGTTTTACAGATAAGGTTTAGAAAATTCACAGAATTTTCACAGAGCTGATAAATTGAAGATTCAAAGTTTGTACACATTTCTACCTGGCTCTGAAGCTTGTAATCTTAACTGTTGAGGATGATGTCCATGGAATGGGTGATGGTTAATTTTATGTGTCAGCTTGACAAGGCTGCAGTACCCAGATATTTGGTAAAACATTTTTGTAGCTCTTTCTGTGAAGATGTTTCGGTATTTTGAGATGAGATGAACATTTGATTCAATAGATACTGAGTAAAGCAGATTGCCTTCCATAAAGTAAGTGGGCCTCATCCAGTCAGTTCAAGGCCTTAATAGACAGGCTCTGACTTGGACTGCAACTTGGCTTTCCCCTGGCTCTCCAGCTTGCTCGCCCACCTGCAGCGTTCAGTTTTGCAGCTTCCATAATCATGTGAGCCAATTCCTTAAAATAAAACCTCCCTGTTTGTACACATCCTATTGGCTCTGTTTCTCTGGGGGTCTCTAAGTCCATGGGGTCTCTAAGAGTCAGACACAACTGAGCGACTGATGCTTCCTCTCTTTGTCTGGGTGAGCTGGCTGAGAGATGAGCCAGAGTATGCTTGCCTGGTGCGTCTTTGTAGGTCAGGGGACCCAGGCGGACAGGAAGAGGCTATGAGCTTTCTCAAGGTGTTGGCACAGTGGCTAAGAGAAAATGAATCTTATTTTCTCCAGTGCATGACAATACTTCTTATTCCCTGGTTTACTGGCATAAAATGGGCTTCGCTATTTATTTAGTATTTAGTAAATCCATTCCAGTTTATCTTGGGAATATATTCAGAAATTAGTCTGCAGTTAGTACATATGTAAAATAAATACAAACACATATATGATCTCTCTCTCTCTCTCTCTCTATATATATATATATATATATATATATATATACACACATATACATGCTAAGTACCATAATAGGTCTATGTCCAAAAATATGTTATTTTTTTCTGTTCAAAAACAACTCTAAGAAACAAATTTGGTGATCTTTTTCAGATGAGGATACTAAGACTCAATGGTAATTAATAACTTGCAATGGGTAAGTGGAGGAGCTGGTTTTTAACTCAGATTTGTTCTGATTTCTAACCATATCTTTTAAACAAATATAATAAACACCTCTTTTATACATTATGTGCCTCTGAAAGTAAGGACAACGATCTAAAGTATGAAAACTGAATAAATACTAGTTTATTTTAAGAGCTTAAAGTAAATATGATATTCCTAAATAAGTCCCTGCTATTAGAATAATCTTTGGTGATTTACTTTTCCTAAACAGTTGACCTGATTTAGTACAATAGCTATCTAATGCTATTTTAGCATAATGATCTTATGTCTATTAAATCATATTGTATTTATAAAGTTTACATTTCATAATGTCATTTTTATTTATTAACTTTCAGAGGGATATGAAAAAACAAACTCAGCTATACAAAAATCAATTCCAAACCTAAAATGTTTGACGAGTGAAAAAGTATCCCTCCATTTGAAAATCAAAAATGGTTTTTATTTATCAGTTGATCTACCTACTTCCAAAAGAGATGTTACTATACAGTAAAGTATGATGATTTTTTTGTGTGTGAGATTAATTTATGAAAGCAAAGGATTATCTGGTTTGCATAATATCCATTTTATTTGTTCTGTGTCCCATCGCAAATGATCTCTGGAGGCTCTGGAATTTAGTTTAGTCAGTCATTGGTTCATTATAAAACTCCACTGACAAAAGTTAAAACTAGCAAAGGAAGAGAAGCAAAATGTAAAACCTTTTGTAAGGACTCCTTGATACCTTCCAAATCATGAGAGTATATTTTTATATGCTGTGTTTCATGTGCCATTTTATGAGAAAACCAATGCTAGCCTCAGAAGCATCTACCAACATAAATGAGACCACCAGGTTTGAAAATGTATGGCTTAACACAGTATCGGAGAAGGCAATGGCACCCCACTCCAGAGTTCTTGCCTGGAGAATCCCAGGGACGGGAGCCTGGTGGGCTGCCGTCTATGGGGTCACACAGAGTCGGACACGACTGAAGCGACTTAGCAGCAGCAGCAGCAGCAACACAGTATAGTTACTAATACTTAACTCCAACTCTGGAAGGCAATATTATCTCTCTATCCTATGAAATTAGTATGACTGACCAAACTAAGTCCGAAAAAATCAGATGAGGTTTAAAAAAGTCAGACTGCGGTGGGCAGATAACTTTAGTACAAGTCTAAAATAGAATCAAGAACACTGGAGCTGTTCTACTTCTGAACATGGAGATGTTTTGCCAAGAAATGTTTCATCATCGCTATAATGAGTGCATTAGAAACTGGGGAAAGTGTTGGAAGGTCCCTCAGTGAGGTGGCTGACAAGGTGGATTCTTCTCTGTGGCACTCACCCCAGGTAACTGGGGTACTATCAAATTTAGCTCATAAGTGATTCAAAGAAGTTTGAACAGAGGAAATACTCCCAAACCCCATGGAACGTGACCCCCAGCATAAGTTTTAGTACAGTCTTGGTTTATTTCCAATAAGTCTTGACTTCTTTTCCCATCCTCCCTTCCCCTCCAGAGCTAAAAAAGTTCAATTCAAAATAAAGAGCTCACTATGAGCACCTACATTGATCCAATTATCTGCTAACTGTTTGAGCCTAGTTAATTCAGTGGCTAAGGTTCAAAAACATGGAGCTGAGTTAAACGTAATGGCAACTTTATATTCACAACATTTTGTAAGCTCAGAGAAACAACTGGATCAAAATATTTTAATTCATTTAAAGTTTAAGTGGATTTTAATATTACAGATGTTCTTTGTAATTCTCGGCAAGTTTATTTGAATGGTACAAAATAACTAGAGGAGAGTTTTTGGAAGAAGAATGTGCTTAAGTGATACCAAATGATTAAGCCTGTTGAGTTACCAATTGGCGTGTGGCACAGGCTTCAGAGCTTTATGGGGGAAATGAGCCTGGCCCACATGTGGTGTATTTCTGCAGAACTTACCCGCATCTTCTTTCTGCTAAAAAATAAGACGACTATTGGAAAAAATGAAAAAAGACATATCCTCTTCGCTACATCATTCAAAGAATAAAATGAATGTGATTGTAAGGCAACAGGATGTGGGTGTCTGACTCACAATGCAAGCAGGCCGCATGATGCGATGCTGACATCAGCAGCTGCGGGGACGTTTTCTTGGGTTTCACACCAGCAGCAGCTGAGCCTGCTCCCTCGAGTCGCACCGCATATTGCATCCGGCACGTCTCTGGGGCTCCGCGGCGCTCGCAGGGCCCTGCTGTCCACAGTGTCTTAGGGCAAAGCTGACATTGCCCAACTCTCCTCCCTCTCCCCCTCTGTGACCTGCCTCTTTTGCTACGCCTTTTCACAGAGGTCCTGCTCCAGGCTGCCCGGAAGAGCAGCAGATGGTGGGGAGAGCGGAACTCACCAGCCATCTATTACACCTGAGATAAGAGCAGCCTTTTTTCCCTTCCTTGTTCCAACCTGTTTCATATTGATGGAAAGATGTTGCTCCCTAAAGCACAGATGAGGCCGGGAGATGGACTATGTGCTCGCTTCCATCCTGCGGAACCCCATCTCGTGCTCCATGAGACCCCCGCAGTGCAGATTCAGTTCTTTAGGTGACACAGGTCATGTTCTGCCTCTTATAATTACTGTTTGTGTGCAAACCTTATGCCTCCTCCTTGAAACAGGGAACATGACCCCCTAATCTTTTTATTGTCCATGGCAGCTATAAGAGGCCCTCAAAACAAATATTTGTTAAACTGAAAAAACTTTAGAAGCATTTGATGGGAAATAATAGGTGCATTAACCCAACAACAATGTACTGAATGGCTTCTATGTTCTAAGCCCTGCCCTAGTTCTAAGTGTCATGAATGTGAATAATGTAAGTGCTTGGTCTCAGTTAAATGCATATGAGAGAGAGAGAAAGAGAGAAACAGAGGGGGATAGGGGAGAGAGGGAAGGAGGAAGGAGACACAGAAAGAAAGAGAGAGAGAGAGAGAGCTCACAAGGGGTGGTGGAGTACGGAACAGAAAGGAATGAAGTCTGCCCGGGACAATCGGTCAAGGCTTCCAGGAAAGGACTAGTTGATCCGGGTGCTGAAGGGTGGGTGATGTTCAACAAGAATAAAGAGGCAAAGTGCACATTCCTTGCAAAACCACAGTCAATAAGAAACTGAGGAAAAGTTCAGAGTGACTGAAGCATTGAGAAGAGTAAGGAAGGAAGGGAGAGAGAGGAGGGGATATTTATTTCCTATTGCTGCATCGCAAATAACCCCCAACTTAGTGACTTAAAACAGCACATGGTTATTGTCTCAAGGTTTCTGTGGGTTAAACTGAGTTCTCTGCTCAGGGTCTTACCAGGCTGAAATTGCAAAGTTACCTGGGTCTATGATCTCTTCTGAGGCTGTTTCCAGTTTGGGGCTATTGCAAATAAAAGCCGTTATGTACATTCTTACATATGTCCATCTTGATGTGTACATATAGTTTTCTTGGATAAACATATAGAAGTGAGATTGCTGAGTCAAAGGGCAAGTGTATATTTAAATTTGCTAGAAACTGCCAAACTTCTTCCAAAGTGCTCAGAGCATTTTATACGCTCATCAGCAGTTTATGAGTTACAGTTGCACTACATCCTTTCCAGCACTTGGTATTGCCAGTCTTAATTTCAGCCATTCTGATGGGTGTGTACTAGCGACTCACTCTGGGTTTCATTTGTATTTCCTGGATGACTAATGACATTGGGCAATAATATTTAGATGTGGAATAACATTGCTTAAGTGAACAGGCTGAACTGACCCTGGTTCAAATCCTTGCTCTACTCTTCCCTGGCAAGATTCTTATTTTATTTTTTAAATTGAAATATAGTTGATTTACAATGTTGTGCTTGTTTCTGGTGTACATCAAAGAGATTCAGTTATACCCACACACACATATTTCATATTCTTTTCCATTATAGATTATTAACAATACTGAATATAGTTCCCTGTGCTGTACAGTTAGACCTTGTTGTTTACCTGTTTTACATATAGTATCTTGTACCTGCTAATCTCAAACTTCTCATTTTATCCATCCCTACCCCACTCACCTTTGGTAACCATAAGTTTGTTTTCTATGTCTGTGAGTCTGTTTCTGTTCTGTAAATAAATTCATTTGTATTATATTTCAGATTCCACATATAAGTGATATAATATGATATTTGTCTTTGTCTGACTCACCTCACTTAGTATGATAATCTCTAGGGCCACCCATATTACAAATCGCATTATTTCATTATTTTATACAGCTGAGTATATATATGTATCATATTTTCCTTATCCAGTCTTATGTCAATGGATCTTTAAGTTGTTCCCATGTCTTGGCTGTTGTAAATGGTGCTGCTATGAATACTGGGGTGCATGCATCTTTCCAAATTAGAGTTTTCTCTGGATAAATGGGCCTGGCAAGATTCTTGACTTCTTTGCAAAAGAAATAAAATTATAGTATCTTCTTCATGGAGTTGGATAGATTAAGTGAGATAATACCCATAGAGTTCTTAGCAAATTACATGGCCCAATAAAGAGTAGTTTTACTATTCATAAAGACGATTTAATGAACTAGGCTCACTGACACACAACTAGTCAAGTAGGTGATTTACCATTATTTTTAAGTGAAGGGAATTAAGGGAGGGAATCGCTTGTACACACGAAGGCTGAAATTTCAAATACTCCTTTCTCATCTCAACAGATGGCATAACTCAGCCCCTCCTCATACCAGAACACCCTGGACTGATCCAACTTTATTACATGTCTCAGCCCACTTCTCTGTGATGAACAGATGTGGATTGCAGGGATACAGCTCCCTTTATATATTTACCCTAATGTTGTTCTGCAGAAACACACTGCCGGGGCCATCCATTGCTCTCCTTTCTCTTCATCTCTACTTCCCTCTTTTCATTATTTTCAACATGCACAAAGTAAAAGATTTTTAAAACTGAGGGAAAGGAAAGCAAACATGATTCTTGGTAGTATCTATTTTGGAGGTGGGAGTGAGGGAGGTGTAACCTTTTGGGGGAAAAATAAAAGGAAGAAAGATGAGTTCTTTTTTCCAAATGTCTACTTGGTTAAATTCACTGGCATTTCCATAGGGGTGACATACATCTCCCTGCCTCCACTCCCCAACAGAATGTGGGATGTATCAGACCACCCAGGATCTTGGAAGAGGGAATGAATAATTTAAAAAATCTCCCTGATGATTTTGATGTCCTCCTGTTCCCACCTCTTATGTCTTACTGAGACCCACTTGTAATTAGAAGAGAGGAGGTGAAGGACAGAGCCAGAAACTGTCCAAAAATGTGAAAAGAGCATTAAAAGCAAGTGGCCAGTGGAATGGGAGCAAAACCAAGCAGAGGTTCCTGTGCAATTAAAGGAAGTAGGAGTAGCAACATTATGAAATGCTTCAGAGAAGTGAAACAGAATGAGGAATAAAAACTGATCACTAGACTTGGAAGTCGAGGTCATAGGTGATGCTTCTCAAAGGTCCCTTTGGGTATATTGTTGGGGGCAAGTGGAAGGGATGAAAGCTAAATTTTATTGGATTAAAGAGTAAGAGGAAGGTAAGTAAATTCCTATTTCTCCTTCAAGAAACGGTTGAAAAAATAGGAGGTGAGACGAGAAAAAAAAAGACTACAGAAAAAAAAAAAGCTGACATAATTGTGAGCAAGTTATTCCTCTGGGACTCAGTTTCTTTCTCTATAAAATGGGGATAATAACAGTACATATCATGTGGGATTCTGTGAGAATTAAATGAAAAGGTAGCATATGCCTACAACAGTTTTGGGAACATGGAAATACTCAAAAAGTGTCAACTAACTCATTGTATTATTGAAGGAGAAATAGAGCAACTCTTTTCTTCTTATCCCAAAGCATTGGGATTATCAAATCTGCCCTTTTCCATGGTCTGGCCTGCTGTTCCATTTAGGTGCCTCCACCAGATGTCTTCATTTCTTGGTGGCTCTGACGCTAAAGCATCTGCCTACAATGCGGGAGACCTGGGTTTAATCCCTGGGTCAGGAAGATCTGGAGAAGAAAATGGCAACCCACTCCAGTATTCATGCCTGGAAAATCCCATGGACGGAGGAGCCTTGTAGGCTACAGTCCACGGGGTTGCAAAGAGTCGGACACGACTGAGCGACTTCACTTTCACTTTCACCAGATGTCAGACACACTATACCCCTAATTCAATTTCCAATTGCTTCTCAGCTCAGCAGAGCCACAGGAAAATTCTTTAATCTTTGAAAGGACTTTTTTTTCCCCGTCAAGTAGGTACAAGACTAGGATAACAAAAAACACAACCAGTGGGGAAGTTACAAGAGATCAGAAAAGAAATGGTATTTGTTCTCATTGACCTTCATTTCAAAATAAATTGAAACCAGCCCTCAGCATTTCAAGTTTTTCCCTTTTCTCTCCTCTTCGTCCCTTGTCTCCCTGACTCTCTCTCTCCTTCTTGTTTTACAAGGTTTCCCAATAACTCTACTTTATTACCTTAAAAAAAAAAAAAATCCAGGGGCTCAGCTTCTTCTTTGGCACTCCCTGCCCTTTAAAAACACCACAGTCATAGTCTGGTTTCCTCTATATTTGATGGGGGGGGACTGGGGGAGTGAGAGAAGCACAAGTAAACACAGGTATTATATTGGAAGAGGGCTTCCCTGGTGGCTCAGCAGTAAAGAATCCGCCTACCAGTGTAGACGATGCAAGAGACGCGGGTTCGATCCCTGGTCTGGCAGGATCTCCTGGAGGAGGAAATGGCAACCCACTCCAGTATTCTTGCCTGGAGAAGCCCATGGACAGAGGAGCCTAGCAGGCTACAGTCCATGGGGTCAGAAGGAGTCAGACATGACTGAAGCGACTCAGCACACACACGCACATAATGGAAGAAGGCAGTGTGGTGTCCTGAAAGGAGCACTGGTTTTCATAACAAAAGAGCTGAACCCCCAGCTACAATGCTTGCTAGATGAGGCCATGACTTTGCTTGTGCTTTCATTTCTTAATTATTAAACGTTATTGAAATGAGACCTATAACATGACATACCTCGTGGGGTTTAGTGAGACATACATGAAATCACATGAACGAGCCCCTGGTAGGGTGAGACCTGTATGTACATACCAGCCACTTTCCTCCCCAGGACGAAAGAAGTGTAATCTATACATTAGAGAATAACTTGGCTGCATTGACCCCAAAGTGGCTCCTGCCTCATGAAGAAAAAAAAGAAAAAAGCACTAGTATTTTTTTCTGGCAGGAGTCATTGAAGGGGAATAAATCTATTTCAAGTAATGGTGAATAGAACCTTTGAGACTGCTATAACATCCTGTGGTAAAGTGCGCATTTATATAAATGAAAGTAGAGTTTACCAATGCTGAAACGTAAATGAAACATAAAGGAAGCACGTACTCACCTAGGAATGGAAGGCCAGGGGAGGGTGTTAAATCTTAAATGGTAGTCCCCTTGGGTTCATATACTGTGAATTCTATATGCTATATAGTTGAAGTGGGAATTTTTCTATATTTCTTAGAGGGCCATAACATGGGCTAGTTAAGTGCTTTTATTTTGTTTCACCTTGAGTGTACAAAAGCCGTCATGTGTATAGTAAACAGTGCTTTTGCTGTGCCAATATTGTTGTATCAACACCCTTGCTCTGACACCTGCTGCTGACTTGCCTCAGAGGTGGGGCATTCCACCCCCATTTGGAAACAGGAGGGGGATGAGGTTTCACAACGGGGCTGCCTGCTCCAGCTGGTCCTCTTACCACGACATGAGTCTGCCTGAAGGATTGCTTGCTTACTGTGTCTTTCGAATGATGGGGTTTCCAAAACGAGAAGTGACAGGACTGGACATGAAGACTGACTTCAGACTCCCTGCCCAGGCCTCTGTAGCCACTAATTCTGAAAATGCCATGTCACATCCATGTGGACAAACACCCATGCCAGCCTTCATCAGGAAAGCTTTTTTTCCAAAGGCATACCTGCCCCTAGCTGGCCATGCCTTTCTACTCAAGGGCGTAGCTATAGGATTCATTAACTAAAACCAATTAATTAATACTGATTTTGGTCATTGGGTTAGGCTATGTTGGCTTGTTTTTATACTTGTATGGACTTTTAAGACATAGGAAAAGCGGATAAATGTTCTTGCTGCTCTATTCTATGATGTGGAAACAAGAAATGTCACTTTTTTCTATCATAGCAAAATTCAGATTGTAGACCATCTGTCCACAGTAAACCCAGAATCCTTACAAGCTAGAGGAACGTTTCAATGAGAAATTGATTATGCTTGGGCCTAGGTGACCAAAGGCAGTTAGTTCCTATTTTGTTGTTCTGTCACTAATTTGTGTCAGACTCTCTGTGACCCCATGGACTGCAGCAGGTCAGGCTTCCCTGTCTTCCACTATCTCCCAGAGTTTGTGCAAGTTCACGTTCATTGAGTCTCTGATGCCATTCAACCATCTCATCCTGTCACCCCCTTCTCCTCTTTCCCTCAATCTTTCCCAGCATCAAGGTCTTAATGAGTTGGCTCTTCGCATCAGGTGGCCCAGGTATTGAGCTTCAGCTTTAGCATCAGTCTTTCCAATGAATATAATCCATTGTTCCTATGGAGATGAATTACAGTCCTACAGTTCCTACAGAGATGCATTTTCACCATGAAGGAATCTTGAGCTGAGGATGACAGCTCTGAGTAATTCCACTGGTTATGTGAAATGAGTGTGTACATTTTCTGTTGATCAGGCAACTTCTAGCCCATGTGAGAATTCACATTTAAAAAATAAAAGATTTTAGGTGTCAACTTGATTGGGCTAAAAGATGCTGAGATATCTGGCACAACATTATTTCTAAGTCATCATTTAGCACTTCAGTTGTGGGGCTTTTCTCTTCATTTTGATCTGCAAACATTGGCCTCTAAACTCCGCAGTGTGTGAAACATCAGCTTATTTGCTTTCCTTGATACTGATCTGACCATTGTTCACGAAATTCTCCTGTCAGTACAGTTAAAGAATATCTTGATATTTTTTAAAAAATAAAATATTTTCTTTAGGTGCTTCTGGAGGGTGTTTCTGGAAGATATTAGTATATGAATCAGTAGACTGAGTAGAGAAGTTTACCCTCACCACTGTGGTTAGGCATCATCCAAACCACTGAGGGCCTGAATAGAACAAAAAGGCAGAGAAAGGGAAAATGTGCTCTCTACCTGGCCTGGGACATCCACTGTCTAATGCCCTTGGACATTAGTGCTCCTGGTTCTCGGGTCGTGGGACGCAGACAGGGGTTTCTCCTGGGCTCCAGTTCTTAGGCCTTTGGGTTTGCATGGGAATGACACGACTGGCTTTCCTTGGCCTCCAGCTTGCAGAAAGCAAATTGCAGGACTTTTCAGCCTACTGAATCATGTGAGCCAAATCTCTACACACCTATATACTTTTTCTATATATTGATCTATTCCATTGGTGCTGTTTCTTTGAAAAACCTAATATACCCTGCAAGTGAAAGCTTTGCTCCCTCTGCACTGAGGCACTAAGGGTTGTCCTGGAAAGAATCCCTGGTACTTGAATGGTGATCAGCTTCCCAGGTCAGTCAGTAGCTCAGTTCAGTAGCTCAGTCATATCTGACTTTTTGTGACCCCATGGACTGCAGCACTCCAGGCTTCCCTGTCCACCACCAACTCTCAGAACTTGCTCAGACTCATGTTCATTGAGTTGGTGATGCCATCCAATCATCTCATCCTCTGTTGTTCCCTTCTCCTCCTGCCTTCAATCTTTCCCAGCATCAGGGTCTTTTCCAATAAGTCAGTTCTTCACATCAGGTGGCCAGAGTATTGGAGTTTCAGCTTCAATACCAGTCCTTCCAATGAACATTCAGGACTTATTTCCTTTAAGATGGACTGGTTTGATCTCCTTACAGTCCAAGGGACTCTCAAGAGTCTTCTCCAACATCACAGTTCAAAAGCATCAATTCTTCAGTGCTCAGCTTTCTTTATGGTCCAACTCTCACATCCATACATGACTATTGGAAAAAACAAAGCTTTGACTAGACAGATCTTTGTTGGCAAAGTAATGCCTCTGCTTTTTAATACGCTGTCTAGGTTGGTCATAGCTTTTCTTCCAAGGAGTAAGCGTCTTTTAATTTCATGGCTGCAGCCACCATCTGAAGTGATTTTGGAGCCCAAGAAAATAAAGTCTCTCACTGGTTCTATTGTTTTCACATCTATTTGCCAAGAAGTGATGGGACCAAATGCCATGATCTTTGTTTTTTGAATGTTGAAGTTAAGCCAGCTTTTTTACTCTCCTCTTTCACTTTCATCAAGAGGCTCTTTAGTTCCTCTTTACTTAAGGGTGGCATCATCTGCAATCTGAGGTTATTAATATTTCTCCTGGCAATCTTGATTCCAGCTTGTCTTTCATCCAGCCTGGCATCTGGTATGATGTACTCTGCATGTAAGTTAAAGAAGCAGGGTGACAATATATAGCCTTGATGTACTCCTTTCCCAATTTGGAACTAGTCTGTTGTTCCATGTTTGGTCCTAACTGTTGCTTCTTGACCCACATACAGATTTCTCAGGAGGCAGGTAAGGTGATCATGTCTTTAAGAATTTTCCACAGTTTGTTGGATCCACATAGTCAAAGGCTTTGGTGTAATCAATAAAGCAGAAGTAGATGTTTTTCTGAAATTTTCTTCTTTTTCTATGATCCAACGGAGTTGGCAGTTTGATCTCTGGTTTCTCTGCCTTTTCTAATTCCAGCTTGGACATCTGGAAGTTCATGGTTCATGTACTGTTGGAGCCTGGGTTGGAGAATTTGAGCATTACTTTGCTAGGGTGTGAGATGAGTGCAATTGTGCAGTAGTTTGAACATTCTTTGGCATTGCCTTTCTTTGGGATTGGAATGAAAACTGACGCTTTCCAGTTCTGTGGCCACTGCTGAGTTTTCCAAATTTGCTGGCATATTGAGCGCAACACTTTAACAGCATCATCTTTTAGGATTTGAAATAGCTCAACTGGAATTCTATCACCTCCACTAGATTTGTTCATAGTGATGCTTCCTAGGGCCCATTTGACTTCACATGCCAGCATGTCTCGCTCTAGGTTAGTTATCATACCATCGTGGTTATCTGGGTCATGAAGATCTTTTCTGTATAGTTCTGTGTATTCTTGCCACCTCTTCTTAATCTCTCCTACTTCTGTTAGGTGTATACCATGTCTGTCCTTTATTGTGCCCATCTTTGCATGAAATGTTCCCTTAGTATCTCTAATTTTCTTGAAGAGAAAGAACCTGCCTGGTAATGTAGGAGACATAAGAGACTTGGGTTTGATCCCTAGGTAAGGAAGTTCCCCTGGAGTAGGAAATGGCAAGTATGCTTGCCTGGAGAATCCCATGGGCAGAGGAGCCTGGTGGGCTATAATCAAGTGGGCCTTGGGAAGCATCACTATGAACAAAGCTAGTAGAGGTGATGGAATTCCAGTTGAGCTATTTCAAATCCTAAAAATGACACTGTAAAAGTGCTGTCCTCAATAGGCCAGCAAATCTGTAAAACTCAGCAGTGGCCGTAAGACTGGAAAGGGTTAATTTTCATTCCAATGCGAAAGAAGGGGAATGCCAAAGAATGTTCAAAGTATCGCACAATTGCACTCATCTCATACGCTAGCAAAGTAATGCTCAAAATTCTCCAAGTCAGGCTCCAACAGTACATGGACCATGAAATCCAGATGTCCAAGCTGGATTAGAAAAGGCAGAGGAACCAGAGATCAAATTGCCAACATCTGTTGGATCATAGAAAAAGAAGAGAATTCCAGAAAAACATCTATTTCTGCTTTATTGACTGTGCCAAAGCCCTTGACTGTGTAGATCACAACAAAATGTGGGAAATTCTTAATGACATGATCACCTTACCTGCCTCCTGAGAAATCTGTATGCAGGTCAAGAAGCAACAGTTAGGATGGACATGGAACAAGAGACTGGTTCCAAATTGGGATAAGAGTACGGCAAGGCTGTATATTGTCACCCTGCTTATTTAACTTACATGCAGAATACATCATACAAAATACTGGGCTGGATGAAGCACAAGCTGGAATCAAGATTGTCAGGAGAAATATCAATAACCTCAGATGACACCACCCTTATGGCAGAAAGTGAAGAGGAACTAAAGAGCCTCTTGATGAAAGTGAAAGAGGAGAGTAAAAAAGCTGGCTTAACTTCAACATTCAAAAAACGAAGATCATGGCATCTGGTCCCATCATTTCATGACAAATAGATGGGGAAACAATAGAACCAGTGAGAGACTTTATTTTTTTGGGCTCCAAAATCACTTCAGATGGTGGCTGCAGCCATGAAATTAAAAGACGCTTACTCCTTGGAAGAAAAGCTATGACCAACCTAGACAGCGTATTAAAAAGCAGAGACGTTATTTTGCCAACAAAGATCTGTCTAGTCAAAGCTTTGTTTTTTCCAATAGTCATGTATGGATGTGAGAGTTGGACCATAAAGAAAGCTGAGCACTGAAGAATTGATGCTTTTGAACTGTGATGTTGGAGAAGACTCTTGAGAGTCCCTTGGACTGTAAGGAGATCAAACCAGTCCATCCTAAAGGAGATCAGTCCTGAATATTCATTGGAAGGACTGGTATTGAAGCTGAAACTCCAATACTCTGGCCACCTGATGTGAAGAACTGACTTATTGGAAAAGACCCTGATGCTGGGAAAGATTGAAGGCAGGAGGAGAAGATGACAGAGGATGAGATGATTGGATGGCATCACCAACTCAATGAACATGAGTTTGAGCAAGTTCTGGGAACTAGTATTGGAAAGGGAAGACTGGCATGCTGCAGTCCATGGGGTCGCAAAGAACTGGACATAACTGTGTGAACTGAACTGAGGGTTAGCTAATTTTATAAATAAATATGTAAGCATTTGCTTAATATACATATTTATTTATGTGTATTTACATATATTTATATACATATAATGTATATGTGTAAAATACAAACATGTATAATATATCTACCAAATACAAAATACATAAATATATGTATGTACAAAATGAAAGGCTCGTAAATTCCCTGTTAACAAGAGTTAAGTTCTAAAAGAAGTAAATGTTTATAACTCAGAATGTTAGCAGTTATTTTCGTAACCTATTGTTAGTTTGGTAGCAATCCATTATGTTTTAGGGTAAGGTAATCACCCTGAACTAATCACGGAAACTATTACAGAAGCTACCCATTTCAGTGTTTTCCTTTTCATTTATTCCCCTGCTCACCTCTCCCATTTAATCTTTAGCTGATGCCTCTCCCAGGCCCCTGGACTTCCAGTCCAGAACCAGCACTTACAAAGGGATCCTGTTTGGGTGATATTTGGGATTTTGCAAATCCAGTTATGAAGTGAGTGGGAAGCTGGGTCTAGTGAGTGGAGAAGCTTCCTTCTCCAACTCAGTGGCTTCCCCTATAGTGATCACTCCAGGGAGCAATGGACAACAGTTTTTCCCAGGAGCTGGGGACAGGGAGCCTAAATGCAAATCTCCTCCTGGTGACTCAGAGGCAGTGAACTTGTTACATGAATAGCTTTTCAATAAGTTTCATGTTTTTCTATTCTGTTTTAGTATTTGGTCTATCATCCTGAATTTAGAGTAGAAAATGTACATTAGGCTGCTTTTCAGTTTTACAGAAAGGTGAATTCATCCTCTTTTTCAGCTTGAGAGTCAGGACACATCTGTCTTCAGAGGCAAGCATCAGTAGTGGAAAGGACATATGACTTAGTTTAAATTTTCCATCTGGCTTTTCATGGCTGTGTGCTCTCAAGGATATTTAACCCCACTACCTCTTTTTTTCTCAGCCAATAATACCTGCTTGTAAAGGTTATTTTGAATTGCTGAAGAAGTATTAGAAAGTGCTTAGCATGGTATTGGCTTATACTGCTGCTGCTGCTAAGTCGCTTCAGTCGTGTCCAACTCTGTCCGACCCCATAGACGGCAGCCCACCAGGCTCCCCCGTCCCTGGGATTCTCCAGGCAAGAGCACTGGAGTGGGTTGCCATTTCCTCCTCCAATGCATGAAAGTGAAAAGTGAAGTCGCTCCGTCGAGTCTGACTCATAGTGACCCCATGGACTGCAGCCTACCAGGCTCCTCTGTCCATGGGATTTTCCAGGCAAGAGTACTGGAGTGGGGTGCCATTGCCTTCTCCAGGTATTGGCTTATAGTTAGTCACGTTTCTCTCCACATCCTAGTTTCCATTCCTTCCTGACTCTTCTTTTAATTCTGAAAATGTTTGTCAAGGGGAAGAAGTCATTTTCCATAGTCAAGCTTTTGAAGACGGTTCTTAGGCTGGCAATGATTGTGAAGCATTGTGAAATGTTGTGGTTAGTGCCATGATTAATTAATTACCTTATCCTAAGACCTCATGGGATATAGTGAAGGACAGGGAAGCCTGGCTTGTTGTAGTCCATGGGGTCACAAAGAGTCTGACATGACTTAGCAACTGAACAGCAACAAAAACTTCTTCCACTGGAGCACTTAGAACACCGCCTTCTAACTGCATGGATACTTCATCTGGTTTCCCTGTTAGACTTAACACATCTTGAGAAAAATTCTGTGTGTCTATAGCAAATAGAACAGTCCAAGAACATGATAGGCATAGAAGAAATAATTCAAACAAATGGACAACTTAGATGAGGTCAGTTCCTATGCCTTTTGTATTATTGTTACTTCTGATAAAGTAACAATCATGGGGTGGTATTAGATGAGAATATGGACTGCTCTTCATTATTTAGGATGTGTGAAGTTGGCACAGAGGGATCTGGTACATACAGTAAGGTCTTCATTGAGACAGAGGAAAAAGATGAAAACAACATGCTCTGAATTGTAATAATTAGAAGAGGGAAGAGGCTAGGGAATTAACTGGAGACCTTCAGGGATTCTTCAGAGAGTCCTCCCTATTTATTCATAGAAATTTCAGGGACATTTTCTTATGGAAGGTTTGATTTTCATTAATACAATTCCAGGCAAAATTAGCTTTATTTTAAACACTGAAATTATATTTTAAATACTGGAACCATATCATTAATAGTGAGGTATGATGTCATCCTTGCTGAGTTTAGCTATAATTCATGATGCTTTTGGATCTTTGACAGACCCATGAAGCTGCCTCCTCCCCACTGGCTATTACATGTAGTCTCAGTCTCATAACACAAAGAGCTAAAATCTTTTCACATTTCATAGTAGGTTATCACTTGGATTCTGATGCAATATATTGTATAAACTACTGAGAGGAATCGGGTGTAATTTAACTTTGCAAATTAAAATTCAGATACAACCAGATATTCTTATAAAAACGTGTAGGAGGGAATGGTATCAGATCCTATTTTCAGTTTATCATAACGGTCCTAAAAGTTCATCTCTTTGAGTGGATCAACAGCAAATGCTAAGAAAGAGAAAGGGGAAAGTTAGCATATTTGACAGAGTTGGAATTATTATCCTGTGATCCTATAAAAGAGGACTGGAAGCTGACCAAGAGTTGAGAGACAGAGCAAGGAGACCTGCCTGCAAAGCTGACAGGTTCCTTTGCCTGTATGATACAATTTAAATCCTTTCATTTTATGATTATGATTATGATTATTTTTTATTTTTAGCAGGCTTTGTTCAGTGCCCTAAAACCTTATGATAGCTCCTTATTCTTATTCAACAAAAGGCACATTTCCTCACTTGATTCTATTCTTGCCTGCCTCCTGGAGAAATTAACGGAGCAAACAGCACTTCTTTATCAAACAATATGCCAATTTTCAAAAGCACATGCCATCCACCAAACCTTACTGAATAACAAAGACTCCTGTCGAACAGTTTGCACTGTCATTCTTTTGCATCCACACTGCATACAATGCTCTGATTGAGGGCAGGACAACTGGACATAGATGCTCACCTGAGAGTGCTATTCAGGGTATGCAAATTCTCTCCCAGTAGTCTGAGTACAGCCCATTGGGAGGGTAGTACTGTGACAAAGCATATTTGAAAGAGGATGGTCAACCATGGATATTACCATGCCCATATGGCCACTCAAGGCTTGACTATATAATGCTTTTTCCTGAAAAACAAGTTGGCAGCCATATAGAATTTGTTGTTAATATTTGATGCAGGAAGGGGCTGCTATCCAATCTGGACTGAGTGAGGAGTGAGTCCGGGCACAGTTTTTGCTCTTTTTCATGGCTATTGTCCTGTCTGTAGCCAAGGCGGAGCTGACATTCAGGAGATGTAACAGTCGAGACTCCCCAGTAGCAGCCGGGGGAAGCTTGGTCCATTCTTCACTGACTGCACAGCGAACACTATTAAAGGCAGGGGAAGCCATTTGTTCATGAATATACATTTGATACGTATAAATGCTTTGTGCCATGAATATTTATCTCTTTCATGGATTGCAGCTGCTGTGTATTGAAAACTATTAACAGGTTGGAAACCATCCTTTAGAAACCTATGCCTGCCATTTGTATGCAAAATCATGTCTGGAAATTTATCTTTTCCCACTCTCTCTTTTGTGGGAAAGATAGAATACCACTGGGGCTTAAAGTGAAGTTGGTCCCTTAGTAGACAGAGAATTTGATAAAAATGGGAGACTGCTTTCGTGAGTGGAAGTGAGTCAGTTGTGTCTGACTCTTTGCAACCCCATGGACTATACAGTCCATGGAATTCTCCAGGCCAAAATACTGGAGTGGGTAGCCTTTCCCTTCTCCAGGGGATCTTCCCAACCCAGGGATTGAACCCAGGTCTTCCGCATTGCAGGCGGATTATTTACCAGCTGATCCATATATATATATATATTTTTTTTTTTTCCAACTTAAATTATTTTAGTGATTTTATAACCAAGGGAGATTTTATTTATCAACTGGCATTTGGGTTTTGATGAATATTCCATTGGTAACAGAGGTGAAATAACCAGATGTTAAACTGTACAACTGTGAGGGTGAAGGGTGTCAATTTTATTACTAAGATGGGATTCTTAGGCCTGTGGAACTTGGGGAATTTAGTGTGGGATGTACAGTTTTTCAGACTCTGATATTTTATATTCCCTCATGAGCTCTATAATCTAGTCACTCTTTTTTTTTTTTTTAATTTTAATTGGAGGATAATTGCTTTACAATGTTGTGTTGATTTCTGCCCTACAACAAGGAGAATCAGATCTAGCCACACCTAACTCTTCTACACTTCTCAAACAACAAACCAAGCTCTTTCATGCTTCAGGGCATTTGTTAATTCCATTCCCATTGTCTGAAACATTTTTCTTTCCTATAATTCTGATCCTTACTGGATCTCCTCTTAGCCCCTTTCTCTTCAAGAATCAGTTGAAGCACTTGTATTTTGTGATACAAATCTTCTATGACCTGAAGTTGTTGTTATTTGTTGCTAAGTCTTGTCTGACTCTTTGTAAACTCATAGATTGTAGCACACCAGGTTTCCCTGTCTTCTGTGTCCTGGAGTTTGCTCAAATTCATGTCCATTCAGTTAGTAATACTTTCTAACCATCTCATGCTCTGATGCCCCCTTCTCCTTTTGCCTTCAATTTTTACCAGCATCAGGGTCTTTTACAATGAGCTGGTTCTTTGCATCAAGTGACCAAAGTATTGGAGCTTCTGCTTCAGCATCAGTCCTTCCAATGAATATTTAGGGTTGATTTCCTTTAGGATAGACTAGGTTGATCTCCTAGAAGTCCAAGTGATTCTCAAGAGTCTTCTCCAGCACCACAGTTTGAAAGCATCAATTCTTTGGTGCTCAACCTTCTTTGCAGTCCAACTCTCACATCTGTACATGACTACTGGAAGAATCACAGGTTTGACTACACGGACCTTTTTTGGCAACGTGATGTCTCTGCTTTTTAATATGTTGTCTAGGTTTACCATAACCTCCCTTCCAAGGAGTAAGCGTCTTTCAATTTCTTGGCTGCAATCACCATCCGCAGTGATTTTGGAGCCCAAGAAAATAAAATCTCTCACTGCTTCTACTTTTTCCCCTTCTATTTGCCGTAAAGTGATGGGGCCAGATGCCATAATCTTTGGTTTATGAATGTTGAGTTTCAACACAGTTTTTTCATTCTCTTCTTTCACTCCCATCAAGAGGCTCTTTAGTTTCTCACTTTCTGCCATTAGAGTAGTATATCTGCATAGCTGAGATTTTTGACATTTCTCCTGGCAATCTTGATTCCAGCTTGTAATTCATCGAGGCTGCCATTTTGCATGATGTACTCTGTACATAGGATCACCAGGTGCATCAGTGGCAAAGAATCTGCCTGCCAGTGCAGGATACGCAGGGAACAAGGGTTCAGTTTTTTGCTCAGGAAGATCCCCTGGAGGAGGAGATGGCAACTGACTCCAGTGTTCTTGCCAGGAAACTCCTGTGGACAGAAGAGCCTGCTGGGCTGTAGTCCATATGGGGCACAAAGAGTCAGGCATGAGTGAGCATGCAAGCACGCACTCTGCATATGAGTTTAATAAGCAGGTGACAATATACAGCTTTTCCATACTACTTTCCCAATTTTGAACCAGTTGTTCCTTGTTCAGTTCTAACTGCTCTTTCTTGACCTGGATACAGGTTTCTCGGGAGACAGGTAAGGTGGTCTGGTATTCCCATCTCTTAAAGAATTTTCCACAGTTTGTTGTAATTCACCTAGTCAAAGGCTTTAGCATAGTCAGTGAAGCAGAAGTAGATGTTTTTCTGGAACTCCTTTGCTTTCTCCATGACCAATGAATGTTGGAAATTTGATATCTGATTCCTCTGCCCCTTTGAAACCCATCTTGTATATCTGGAAGTTCTTAGTTTATGTACTGCTGAAGCCTAGCTTGAAAGATTTTTAGCACAACCTTGCTAGCATGTGAAATGAGTACAATTGTACAATAATTGGAACATTCTTTGGCATTGTTCTTCTTTGTGATTGGAATGAAAACTGACCTTTTCCAGTCCTGTGGCCACTGCTGAGTTTTCCAAATTTGCTGGCATATTGAGTGTAACACTTTAACAGCATCATCTTTTAGGATTTGAAATAGTTCTAGAATTCTGTCACCTCCAATAACTTTGTTCATAGTAATGCTTCACAAGGCCTACTTGACTTCACACTCTAGGATGTCTGGCTCTAGGTGTGTGACCACACCATCGTAGTTATCTGGGTCATTAAAACCCTTTTTGTATTGTTCTATGTATTCTCATCACCTCTTTTTAATCTCTCCTGCTTCTGTTAAGTCCATACCATTTCTGTCCTATATCATGCCTGTTCTTGCATGAGATGTTCCTTTGATATCTACAATTTTCTTAAAGAGATCTCTTGTCTTTCCCGTGCTATTATTTTCCTCTATTTCTTTACATAGTTCATTTAAGAAGGCCTTCTTATCTCTCCTTTCTATTCTCTGGAACTCTGCATTCAGTTGGGTACATCTTTCCCTTTCTACCTTGCCTTTCACTTTTCTTCTTTCCTCAGCTATTTGTGAAGCCTCTTCAGACAACTACTTTGCCTTCTTGCATTTCTTTTTCTTTGGGATGATTTTGGTTACAGCTTTCTGTGCAATGTTATGAACCTCCATCCATAGTTCTTTAGCCATTCTGTCTACCATATCTAATCTCTTAAATCTATTGGTCACTTCCACTGTATAATCTTTAAGGATGTGATTTACATCATACCTGAATGGAAAATTCTGAAAGAGATGGAAATACCAGACCACCTGACTTGCCTCTTGAGAAACCTATATGCAGGTCAGGAAGCAACAGTTAGAACTGGACATGGAGCAACAGACTGGTTCCAAATAGGAAAAAGAGTATGTCAAGGCTGTATATTGTCACCCTGCTTATTTAACTTCTGTGCAGAGTACATCATGAGAAACACTGGGCTGGAAGAAGCACAAGCTGGAATCAAGATTGCCGGGAGAAATATCAATAACCCCAGATATGCAGATGACACCACCCTTACGGTAGAAAGTGAAGAGGAACTAAAGAGCCCCTTGAGGAAAGTGAAAGAGGAGAGTGAAAAAGTTGGCTTAAAGCTCAACATTCAGAAAACGAAGATCATGGCATCTGGTCCCATCACTTCATGGGAAATAGATGGGGAAACAGTGGAAACAATGTCAGACTTTATTCTTGGGGGCTCCAAAATCACTGCAGATGGTGATTGCAGCCATGAAATTAAAAGACGCTTTCTCCGTGGAAGGAAAGTTATGACCAACCTAGATAGCATATTGAAAAGCAGAGACATTACTTTGCCAACAAAGGCCCATCTGGTAAAAGCTATGGTTTTTCCAACCAGTCCATTCTGAAGGAGATCAGTCCTGGGTGTTCGTTGGAAGGACTGATGTTGAAGCTGAAACTCCAATACTTTGGCCACCTCATGCAAAGAGTTGACTCATTGGATAGGACCCTGATGCTGGAAGGGATTGGGGGCAGGAGGAGAAGGGGACAACAGAGGATGAGATGGCTTGATGGCATCACCGACTCTATGGATATGAGTCTGAGTAAACTCCAGGAGTTGCTGATGGACAGGGAGGCCTGGTGTGCTGCAATTCATGGGGTCGCAAAGAGTCGGACACGACTGAGCGATTGAACTGAACTGAAATGAATGGCCTAGTAGTTTTCCCTACTTTCTTCACATTGAGCCTGAATTTTGAAATAAGGAGCTCATGATATGAGCCACAGTCAGCTCCAGGTCTTGTTTTTACTGACTGTATAGAGCTTATCCATCTTTGGCTGCAAAGAACATAATCAATTTGATTTTGGTATTGACCATCTGTAGAGTTGTCTCTTGTGTCATTGGAAGAGGATATTTGCTATGACCAATGTATTCTCTTGGCAAAATTCTGTTAGCCTTTACCCTGCTTCATTTTGTACCCTAAGGCCAAATTGCCTGTTTCTCCAGGTATCTTTTGATTTCCTACTTTGCATTCCAATTCCTTATGATGAAAAGGATACCATTTTGGTGTTAGTTCTGGAAGGTCTTGTAGGTCTTCATGGAACCATTCAACTTCAGCTTCTTTAGCATCAGTGGTTGAGGCATAGACTTGGATTACTGTGATGTTGAATGGTTTACCTTGGAAATGAACTGAGTTCATTCTGTTGTGTATGAAATTGCAACCAAGATTGCATTTTGGATTCTTTTGTTGATTATGAGGGCTACTCAATTTCTTGTAAGGAATTCTTGCCTACAGTAGTAGATATAATGGTCATCTAAATTAAAGTCACTCATGCCTGTCATTTTAGTTCACTAAGATTTCAATGTTCACTCTTGTTATCTTCTGCTTGACCATGTCCAATTTACCTTGATTCATGGACCTAACATTCCAGGTTCTTATGAAATAATGATCTTTACAGCATCAGGCTTTACTTTCACCACCAAACACATCCACAACTGTGCATCGTTTCTGCTTTGGCCTATCCATTTCATTCTTTCTGGAGCTATTAGTAATTGCCCTTTGTTCTCCCCCAGTAGCATATGGGACACCTTCTGATCTTGTGGGCTCATCTTCCAGTGTCCTGAATTTTTGCCTTTTCATACTGTCCATGGGTTTCTGTATGTAAGAATACTGGAGTGGGTTTGTCATTTTCTCCTCCAGGGGACCATATTTTGTTGAAATTGTTCACTATGAGTTGTCCATCTTAGGTGGCCCTGCACAGCATGGCTTATGGTTTTATTGAGTTACGCAAGCCTCTTTGCCACAACAAGGCTATGATCCATGAAGGGGCTTCTATGACCTACACTTCATCTTTAGGCTTCATTCTTGTTCCTTGAACAGCCCTTAAATAGACCCTACCTTAAACAAAACAATATGTTAGTTAAATGAATAGATAAATGTATCACACATTAAAATGAATAGATAAATGTATCACATATTAAAATGAATAGATAAATGTATCACACATTAGTGATGAAGCTTTTTTAGTTATCTGGTACACCATCCAGGAATCACTAGGTTGTATCTCAAGAATGTAATATGTTCAATTTTGTTTAAAATAGATTCAGTGTTAACATATTACTTGGGAAAACTCTTTTATTAATCAGTGGTTCAGATCTCTACATGTTCTGGTCTTACTCACTTCCCATTATTCAGGCTAAAAATAAAGCTTTTTCAGAGAATCCATTTGTACTCGGTTAACCAATTCCATGCTACTTTTGGGCTCATGAATTAAATTATATTTAGGGTTACATCCTTTCCTAACTATTTGTATTTGGCCTTAAAATTTCTTCATTTAGTTTCTCAGTCAAGATTATTACTCTTGTCTGGATTTTATCCAAGACTGCTGTCCTCTTTCTAACCATAAAACTTACATTTGAATTGAGAATTCAAGTGTTGTTTGAGGAAAATTCTTAATTCCAGTCAATAATTTTAATCAGTAAAATATAAATTATTATGTGCTTCTAATTATATATATTAATATAAAGAGTTCCTAATAAGATTTTTTTGGGCACTTCTCTCTCTCTCTCTCTCTCTCATATATATATATATATATAGTCTCTGTTTAGACTACAGATCTTTGCAAGTCATTTACATTTGCATGTCATTTACTTCTATGTATATCTATCATCAACATCATCATCACCACCGAAATCATTTGTCTTAGTTCTTTCAGGTTGCTGCAAGTGGCTTATAAACAGCATTTATCTTTTACAATTCTAGAGGCTGGGAAGTTCAAGATCACAATGCCAGCAGATTTGATGTCTAATAATGATCCATTCTTGGTTTATAGACAATGACTTCTTGCTGTGTTCTTACATGGCAAGCTAGGCAAGTGATCTCTCTGGGGCCTCTTTTTTTTTTTTTTTTTGCCTCAGAATGTGATCTTCTTTATTATTTTTTTTAATTTATTTTTTATTTTACTTTACAATTCTGTATTGGTTTTGCCATACATTGACATGAATCCACCACGGGTGTACATGCAAGGACACTAATCCCATGCAGGAAGGCAGAACACTCATGCCCTAGTTATTTCCCAAATGTCTCACTTCCTAATCTTGTCACCGTAGGCATCGAATTTTTAACATGAACTTTGCGGGGGGTGGGTGGGGGGGTGGGGGTTGGGGGGGAGGGACACAATTATTCAATCTATAGCATTGTCCTCTCTCTCTATTCAGTTTGTGTGTATCAATAGATCTCTTTATATATTTAAATAACTTATGACCACCACTCTCAAAAGAGAAATGAGGAAAGCCAGGAAGCTCTTTACTTGGGGACCAATTATTATTCCTTTTATTTCTCTAGCCTTTCCTCTTTCATGTCTAGTTTTTAGCTATTTCATTGTTCATTAAAATGTCCTCCAGGGGAAAGAAGATGAGTTCTTAGCATCACGTACGACAGGCTGTGCTCTAGGGATACTCATTAAGTGTCTGTTGACAATGCCGGTGACGATGATAAAATCCAAAGCAGTTAATTGGCTCTGTACCTGTTAGTAATCTCAATGAAACTTAGCACTAGACATAGGTTAAAACAGCTGGAGGATTTTCTGTGAATAGGGATGCTCTTCTTATGGATAGGGATACCCATGTAGAGGGCTTTTATCTCTCAATTTCTCTCAACTTGGAATGGAATAACAGAGTAAGGCTAGATCTGGTAAAGGCAGAGCAGACAAGTATGTCTGTAGTATTGCAGGATTGTGAGAAGGCACTATCTGCTCACACTCTTCCTTCACCCACAAAGGGTAAACCCACAGCTTATCCTTGAGCTAAGACATCCCTTCTATTTCCCCCTATTTGGGTATGCACAAGACACTAGAAATAGGAGGTTTTCAACCTAGAGAGAAGGAAACCTTTCAGCTAATGCTTGAAGGATGTGTAGAAGTAAGTGAAATGGACTGGAATGTCTGGCGGAAAGCTCTCTGTCTCTTGTCTCAGCTAAGACAGGCCAAGTTCAAAGTCCTGAAAGAGTGAAAGCATGAAATTATAAAATATCTACGGAGAAGAACCCAAAGCTAAGAGACAAGCTTCACACACTAGGCAATTTCCTCTGGGGCCACTCTGTGTAGCCTGAGATGTGCTCTTCATTTTCATATTTCAGAGCTTTACCCTTTGTTTCTCAAAGATTTTGAACTGTTTTCTGTATTTAATTGCTGTAACAATTTTAGATGTTTATTGATGCTAATGGTGAATACAAGTATAAGTAGAACTTTATTCCCTAGAGTATACACATTTCCCTTGTACAATATTTTTCATTATGTTTTTGAACCCCAGTATAGTCTGGGGTTACAGGAAAACCTACCAACTTATTTGCTAAGTAATGATACTATAAGTATGCCCATTTTATTTAAAAGTTAAGTTTTAGAGATTCAAACCAGTTTTCTAAATCTGAGATCAGTTTCACACACACAAAAATATATATGGTTGTGCTGTGAGATTTTGAGAGGAAATTTATTTAAAAGAATGTTATTTTATATTACCCACAGAGTACATGTTAAAATATGTCATGTTTATTTCAAATGTCTTTCCTGCATGAAATAAGCCTATTCTTGGGAAACACATGTCTCCTGCCTCACCTACTTCAGGTTCTTGTCACTTTTCATCTCTCTCTCTTTTTTTTTTCCTTAAAATTTTGTGAAGCCTATGGCTTTCAATTTCTATAAGACCTCCAAAATGCTAACTGTATCCCAAATTTGTGATTTTATTTTCTTTGCCTAAAAAAAGAGCCCAGATACACACAATGAGCCTACTTATTGGAAAAGACTTGAAGCTAGGAAAGATGGAAGGCAAAAAGATAAGATGTGGCAGAAAATGAGATAGTTAGATAGCATCACTGACTCCACGGACATGAGTTTGAGCAAACTCTGGGCAATAGTGAAGGACAGAGGTGTACTGTGGTCAATGGGATTGCAAAGAGTCCGACATGACTTAGCGACTGGACAAAAACAAACCACACACACACACACACACACACACACACACACACACACACCCCCCATAAACAAATTCCAGAGGTTTCCACTAAAGGAAATACAGAAAAGAGAAAAAAGTGGGGTGTATGTCGGCATTTAGACAATAAATAACATTCTTCTCTTTCCTGCCTGAGTTTGAAACTATCTAGCAAACAGGACTAAGGATAATAATCAAAATATCAACTTTATCTGATACAAAAATCTGGATCGGAGAATGACTTACATATGTGACAGAGAGACATTAATTTTATACACCAGGCAGAGGTAGAAAACTCACAGTGTTCCTGACATGAAAATAGTGACGGGAGTGGGGTGTGTATGTGTGTGTGTGTTAATCACTCAGTTGTGTCTAACTCTGTGCGATCTGCCAGGCTCTGCTGTCCATGGAATTCTCCAGGCAAGAATACCGAGTGGGTTACCGTTTCCTTCTCAGGGGATCTTCCGGACGCAGGGATCGAACCTGGTTCACTTGTGTCTCCTGCATTGGCAAGCAAGTTCTTTACTAGCTGAGCCACAAGGGAAGGCAGGAGTGGTATGTGCCCCTGTAACTTTTATAGCAACAAGAAGCACAGATAGCACCTTCCTGGAGGGAAAGCTTGCTTCCGAAAGTTACAAGAGGGAGCTACGTGGAGGATTCCTGTTCCTTCTTTCAATTTATCCATCACATAAAGAAGAGTGAGAGAGGGCACGGACTGTTTCTTCAGCAGTGGGCCCTCCATAGGGAAACCTTAAGACAGGAAACAGGAAGAGCCTCTCCTTTTGACACGTAAGGGCTCCTATTAGCCTCACTGTCTGAATTCAATTAGGCCATTTGGATTTTCTTTAAGCCTTTGGCAAGCTTCATGGCCACCCTGAACTATTCTTGGTTTGCTTATGCCTTTCAAAATTATCCTTAGGAGAGTTCTGAGAGCCTGGCTCTTGGGAAAGAGTACATTTTGTTCCAAATCTGTTCTTAGCTAAGCCAGAATGGAGCCAGATCTGGGTGCTTTCAAAACAGAACCTCTATATTAGTCACAAAAATTAGAGGCAATAAAACCTATCAGATCATCTACTCCCTCCTCATGTCAAGCCCAGGGAAGGCGGGCTGCTAATTATCTTGAATTTACACTGTTTATCGGAAGAGTAACTAAATCAAGCTTCCTCAGTAACAGACGCTGAGGGGTTCACTATGTGTCAGCATACATATTCAGAAACATATCCAGAGCACATGGAGAAGAATATACTCCAACAAAAGAAAAGTGCACTGACTCATTTTCACCACTACATCAATTTAATTTCTTAGTCAACTTCCTACCCAGCACTCAAATCATACCCACTTTTTTAATGTTCACTTTTATTTTGTTGAAATTATTCTCATCAGAATCATTATCTTCCAGGTAAGATTTTCAATGAAAATCAGTTCTTGCTAATCAGGTTTTTTATTCATATCAACAATTGGAAATTTTGTTTTATGGACGTCCTACCGAGTCCACTTATTCTCAGTCAAATTCTGCAGAGAGAAATTTTATAAAAACGTTTTGCTTTCGTCAGTTTTTAGTCAACAACCAATTTTACCATATGTAGTTTTTGTTTTGCTTTGTATGCTTATTTTTATCATTAATATTCATTATGAATTGGATAGAGCAAAACAGTTTGTATTTATTTCTTAGCCAGTTTGTGAGAAAATACTAAAAATTCACCAGCTATTGCAGGATTACTGTATGATACGGGATTGGGCTACCGTATTGCTAACCCAACTCTACTATACATTTCTCCATCACTCTGAGTATTATATTTTAAAGCGCTTCATCTCCTGGTGTAGCCAAGAGCATATGAAAGGGCCAAAGGTCTTGTTTTAGTCCATATTTATCAATATTTGGGAGAAAAGAAAGCTAGGAGAGTTAAAACGAAAAAAAAATTCTTTGTTCTCTTTTTTCTTTCTGTTTGTTGTACCTTTGTTCTGTTTTTCTTCTCTTTTCAGCCTTATCAAAGTTTCTCTGATTTATCCTTTTATGCTTCTGTCACTATTCTATCCTCTTTGTCTCCTGTTTGGTATTCTGCCTGCTGTTGGCTTTATTCTTTCTTTCTTGCATCTTCTAAATCTCACTCAGTACCTTGAACATTCTCCTCTGAAGCATTTAGCTGGACATTTATCATCCTACCTCCATCTCTCACCAAGAGCTGCTTTTTTGAGCACTGGATGTTATGTTGATAAAGGCATAAGGAAGAACTTCTTGCACTTGCCACTTCGCATCCCACTTGGATCCAGTCACCATACCAAAAGAGGCTGTGAAAAGCAGCACTGAAAATGATCTTCCCATCTGGGATTGGTTTTATGGGGCAGAGGGATGGAAGTTGTGATCTCAGGATGATTTTGCCAGATCAAGGAACTTGGAATCACCATAGATTTATTGGACAATAAATCTGCATGCTTGGACCTGCATCAGTTGATTTCATCCTTCATGCATTGAGATACAGTTTCTGCCTTTTCTCAACTGTTTAAAATGTTGTGGTATTGGGTTGAGATTTTGCAAGCATTTGTTATTGTCTCTGTTGTTATTTACTACTAACTGTGTTTGCATGTTTGCTTGTCTTATAGTTCAGTGTATAACCATCATCACAGTCTATTTTCAGAACATCTACAAACTCCCTAAAAGAAACTCCAAACCATATTCATTAGCCATCTTTCCTCATTCCCCAACTGAGGAACTACTAATATTCAGTTTTCTGCCTCCATGGATTTGCTTATTTAGGGTATTTCAAATAAAAGGAATTACACAATGTGTGGTCTTCTGTACGTGATTTCTTTCATTTAGCATCATATGTTCAACACTCATTCATTTTAAAGCATGTATCTGTACTTCATTTTTTTATTGCCAAGAAACATTCTATTGCATGAATATGCCACATTTTGATTATCCATTCATCAGTTTATGGTTATTTAGCTTGTTTCCACTTTTTAGTCATTATAAATAATTATTCATAGTAATGAACATTCATGAGTATGCTTTTGTGTGGATATATGTTTTAATTTCTCTTGGGTATCTATCTAACATTGGTATAGTGAAGTGAAGTCGCTCAGTCGTGTCCGACTCTTTGCGACACCATGGACTGTAGCCTAGCAGGCTCTGAGGAGCCTCTCAGTCCATGGGATTTTCCAGGCAAGAGTACTGGAGTGGGTTGCCATTTCCTTCTCCAGGGGATCTTCCTAATCCAGGGATCGAACTCAGGTCTCCCACACTGCAGGCAGATGCTTTACTATCTGAGCCACCAGGGAGGCCCAAACAACATTGATATAGATAGGTCTTATGATAATTCCACAGCCATCATTTTGAGGAACTTTCAAACTATTTTATAAAATGCCTGCCCTGTTTTACACAAATTCATTCTTTTGATTGTGGGCATCTTGTTTTCCCAACACCATTTGCTGAAAAGACTGTCATTTGTTCATTGAATTGTCATGGTGCTCTTGTTCCAAATAAATTGGGTGTAAATGTAAAGATTTTTTTTTCTGGACTGTCAGTTTAACTATATATGTCTAATCTCCTGCCAGCACCACATTGTCTCGATTACTGTAAATAAATTTGAAAATGAGAAATATGAGTCCTAATTTTGCTCTTTTTCAAGATTCTTTTGGTTTCTGAGTCCCTTGACTTTTTGTATGAATTTTAGAATTATTTTGTCAATTATTGCAAGAAAATCAGTTATATTTTGAAAAGGACTACACATTTGGTAGATTAATTGATGAATTGGTAAATTAATTTACTGAGTAGTAATACATTTTAAAAATGTTAAGTCTTCTCATCCATGAAGGTAGGATGTTGTTCCATTTATTTAGATCTTTAATTTCTTTCAGTAATGTTTTATACTTTTCAGTGTGCAAGCATTATACTTTAAAATGTTATTTCTATTTATTTGATATATTTTGCTATTATTGTAAGTGAAATTTTTTTCTTATTTTAATTTTTATATTATTTGTGGCTTGTTATTTTTGTACTTTGAGCTTATATCCAGGTGCAAAGTTGAATTTGATTATTAGTACTAATAATGAATTTCTTTGGATTTTCTATATACAAGATCAAGTCACTTGCAAATAGAAATAGTTTCAATTCTTCCTTAAGGTAGGCTGGAAGTGAGTGACTGGTATTGTATTTTTTCTTACATATTTTCTGCTCATGCACCCAGATTTGCATGTGCATATGGTCTTTTGGATCCTCAGAAATATGTTAAACTCCTCTGTGGCCATCTACTTCTCTATCAGTTCCTTTAAAATTTCAGGTGAGGTCCATGTTTTCCATTGCTGAAATCATAAGCATAAGCAGTTCCTTCTAGAAGTTTGTTATTGTGTTAGAAATGCCCTGGAGATAGGCCTAGGTAAGCTGAGCTCTGAGTCAAATCAAAGAGTCAACATACTCTGGGAACAGAGATTTTCTAGGGCACTGCAATTTTGAACAGGCTATTGACCTTTTTCTTGGATAATGCTTTTACTGGCATTCCACAAGAGGTCAGATTTCTCCATTGTCAGCAATGTCGTCAACTTTTGTCTAGGATGTCACTGAGCTGGGGAGTGAAAGGGTAAGTATAATCTAAGTCAGAATGGCAGATAACCCATTGTCTCACTGAGGTTCAGTAATTTGTTTTTCTATACAGATGGTTTTTATTTTGTTGCTGTCACTAAGTCATGTCTGACTCCTGATACCCTCATGGACAGTAGCCCACCAGGTTCCTCTGTCCATGGAATTTCCCAGGCAAGAATATTGGAGTGGGTTGCCATTTCTTATTCTAGGGAATCTTCCCAACTCCAGGGACCAAATCTATGTCTCCTGCATTGACAGGAGGATTCTCTACCACTGAGCCATCTGGGAACCTATATGTAGAGTATGTCAGGTGAAATGATGGGCTGGATGAATCACAGGCTGGAATTAATATTTCCAGGAGAAATATTAACAACCCCAGATATGCAGATGATACCACTCTAATGGAAGAAAGTGAAAAGGAACTAAACTGTCCCTTGATGAATGTGAAAGAGAAGAGTGAAAAAGCTGGTTTGAAATTCAATGTTTAAAAACTAAGATCCTGGTATCTTGTCCCATCACTTCATGGCAAGTAGAAGGGGGAAAAGTGAAGCAATGACCGATTTTATTTTTGGGGAGGCTCCAAGATCACTGCAGTTGGTGACTGCAGCCATGACATTAAAATAAGCTTGCTCCTTAGAAGAAAAGCTATGACAAACCTAGGCAATGTATTATAATGCAGAGACATCACTTTGCCAATAAATGCCTGTGTAGTCAAAGCTGTGGTTTTTCTAGTAGTCATGTACAGATGTGAGAGTTGGATCATAAAGAAGGCTGGACTGGAATCATATGGAAACTTATTCAGAAACATGACTGGTGCCCAGGCTATAATGACTCAAATGTTGGGCATGCCTTGCATGGGTGAGTAGAGCTTATACGTGTAAGTTCTTGGGTTTCTCATAGAATGAGATTAGTTTCAAGAGGAAGCATCCAAGTCACTGTAGATAGTTCCATCATACTGTATTGATCAAAGGAATCAAAAGCTCATCCAGATTCCAAAAGAGGGTTCACAAACTCAGCCTTTTTACAGACTGTAGGAAGGTGCTGTTGCAAAAGAGCATGTGGGTGGCAGATACTGTGTGGATATCTATTGAAAGCACAATTGTCCACATTCATTGCTATGCAGTTACTTTTTTAACTGTCTATCATCTCATCTGAAACTCAAGTTCAAGGAAGTTGACTTAGGTCTCTCTATATCCCCAATGCCAAGTAAATGTTTGAACTGAAGGCTTAAAGGCTGGAGAGATGTAAAGAAGAAATGTGAGAAGAAAAAGGAACTTGAAATTGACTAATTGTATCAGCTTTATAATAAGTGAGGATTTCTTCTTGATGTAAAAACAGCTTGGTGTGAGGATCTATGTTTCTTTAACTTACTTTTCCTTTCTGCGTTCAGTTTCTTTTTCATTCAGCCAAGATGGGAATAGTCATCATTTCCAAGGCTCTGTGCCATTACCCTCAATTACCATTTTGTTTTTAGCTTTATTCTGGCAAAACTGTGCCCCTGGCCAACCTAACCATTCATCTCTCTGTATTCTACAATGAATTATCGATCACTGCCAGATAAAATTCACCCAGGCTTCTAGGATACTGCTGTGAGCTCACAGTTGATGCTTGTATTAGTTTGGACAGGTTTATAGATTGATCAGGCTTCCTTCCTGACTATAGTTCTCTCATTTCTCGTCCTAAGGCCCAGGCTGAAGGGGCATTGACTACCTGAGGCATGTCCTTCTCCTGATGGGGGTCAGAAACACCAGAGACACCTTGAGTAGAAATAAACACCGTATTTACTACTTAGAATCAAAACTGGCACACTGTCCTTTCAGATGCACTCTACCGTCCAAAGAAAGACTAAGCCCAACAATATGAAGCAAGTATATTCCTTATGTAGATAGAGGCAAACAGTGGTACACTATATTTCAAATTTTTACTGGATCCTCTCAGTGGTCTCTCATCCTTTCTATGTATCTCCAATTAGTGATTTTTATAATTCTCCTCGAAAGTCATTTACAATTTCATTCAGGATCTCAATCTCTCCATTAACCTACCTTATTCTGAGTAAAACAATCACTCTCCAACTTCAAAGATAAATTAGAGATTTTTCAGCAGGAACTTTCTTAACTTTCAGTGGATCCCTTATAATAGTCACTTCTCTGCATGTTCCCCTCCAAGCTTAGTGGAAATCATATCCATGGTTCAGTTTAATGCTATTCCTTTCACCTCTTTTCTGGAGCCCAGCCCTTCTGATCTTCTTTGGTTTGACACTGTTAATTATATCCTCTTATAATTTTAAATTGTTCTTCTCATCTTATTAACAGAGTAGTTTTGAGACAGTATAAACTATGAAAGCTATCAAAAATTCAGCCATATTGTCTTATCATATGAATATTGGAAATATCATTTTAATATAGGAAAAGCATGAAAATAATTAAGTATAGAATGAAGCAGTAGATTGAATGAATAAACCAAGTGGTATAGACACCTATGTGGAAGGATTTAAACCGACAGGGGAAATGAATTCTTTAAATTTTATTTTCTGTGGCACAGCAATTATAAAAAGAGACTCCAAATGAAAGCTATGGTAGTTAGTGAATATTCTTGGATGCCTTCATCTCTAGGCTTTAAGACAATTGAAATCTCTGGCTGCTAAGCCAATGCTGTGAGCTGATGATGAATTAGTTTTCTGTTGCTGAGTAACAAATTACCATCATATATTTATGGGCTTAATACATATTTTTATTACCTCAGTTTCTATAGTCTCAGTGCTGTTTAACTGAGCCCTTGTCTTGGAATTTTATTTTATTAATTAATTAATTTCTTTTAATTGGAGAACAATTACTTTACAATATTGTGATTTTTTTGCCATGCATCAACATGATATCAACATGCATCAACATGCATCAACATGATGATAGGTATACATGTATCTCCCTCATTCTGAATCCCCCTCCCACCTCCCTCCCCATCCTATCCCTCTGAGCTGTCCCGGAGCACTGACTTTGGGCGCCCTGCTTCATGCATTGACCTTGCACTGATCATCTGTTTTACATATGGTAATACATGTGTTTCAGTGGTATTCTCTCAAATCATCCCACTTTCACCGCCTTCTGCTGTGTCCAAAAGTCTGTTCTTTACCTCTGTGTCTCCTTTGCTGCCCTGCATGTAGGATCGATGGTACTATCTTTCTAAATTCATATATATGTGTTAATATACAATATTCGTCTTTGTCTTTCTAACTTACTTCACTCTGTATAATAGGCTCCAGGTTCATCCACCTCATTAGAACTGACACAAATGCATTCATTTTTATAGCTGAGTAATATGATATGTACCACAACTTCCTTATCCATTCATCTGCCAATGGATATTTAGGTTGCTGCCATGTCTTAGCTATTCTAAATGGTGCTGCAATGAACATTGGAGTACAAGTGTCTCTTTCAATTCTGCTTTTCTCTGGGTATATGGCCAGCAGTGGGATTGCTGGGTTGTATGGCACTTCTATTCCCAGGTTTAGAAAATGTAGGTCAGAACTTTGATCTCCTCTGAGCCTTGGGATCACTTTCACAGCTTACACTGATTGTTGGCAGAGTTCAATTCCTTGTCGTTGTAAGACTGAAGTCCTTGTTTTCTTTCTGGCTGTGGTCTGGGGACTGTTCTTAGTCCCTAAAGGCTGCCCTCAGGTCCTTGCCACATGGTCCTTTAGACAGGCAGCTCACAACATGATTGTTTGCTTCTTTATGCTGCAGGAGAATCTATCTTGTTGTGAAGCTCTCTTTTAAGAAAAGCTTAGATTCTATTTTTTAAATTTACTTTTGTTTTTAAAGACTGTATAGTTTTTTTTATGCCTACAATATATATATTTTTTTTTTCGGTGAGCTATGCAGCATGTGGGATCTTGGTTCCCCAAACAGGGATCAAACCTATGCCCTCTGCATTGGAGTGTGGAGTCTTAACCACTGGCTTCCAGGGAAGTTCCTAGATTCTAATTTAAAGACCCATTCAGGCAAAGTTCTCTTTTGTTTATCTCAGTTTGGTACCTCAATTATATCTACAAAATTCTCTCTATTGCCATGTAATATAAAGTAAACACAAGAATGAAATCTTATATTCATGAATCTCATCCACACTCAAGAGATTATAGAGGTTGTATATGCCAAGGGTAAATCTTGACCACCAACTTAAAATTATTTCTATCACAAATCAAAACCTCCAAATTACCTTTCAAATGAAATTCAGAATTCTTAAGGCTGACATAATTGTTTTTTTAATGAATATTTGCCTTTTCTTCTGACAGAGGAAGGTAAATAAAAGCTTTAAATTTGTTTTCATTTTTGTGCTTTGTGACTTTTTTTTAAGTAAAAAAAGATCTTTTACTTTTTATTTTTTACCTGTTACTCTGGAAAATTCATTTGCTTCTCTTGTGTTAGATCCTTTCTTCTTGGGTTATGTCTTAATTTATTTTGTTTTAGTCATTCTGTTTGGTTTTATACATCCTCTGCTGCTGCCGCTAAGTTGCTTCAGTTGTGTCCGACTCTGTGCGACCCCATAGATGGCAGCCCACTAGGCTCCTCTGTCCCTGGGATTCTCCAGGCAAGAATACTGGAGTGGGTTGCCATTTCCTTCTCCAATGCATGAAAGTGCCTCTAGTAGCCTCCTAAAAGTGAGTTAAGGAAAGATACACATTTTTAATTCATATTCATCTAAAAATCTTTATCCTGTTTTTATGCTCCACCTAGCCTGGCTGGATATAAAATTCCAGATTGAAATATTTTTTTCCTTGGAATTTTGAAATCATTGGTCCATCCTTAAAAAAAATTCCAATGTGATTATTAAATCCTGAGTCATCCTGATTTTATTCCTTAGTTTGTAACATATTTTAATCTTTCTGGAAGCTTATACAGCCAGATCTTTGTCTTTAGTGCTCTAAATTTTCACAATGACCTGTCTCACTGGAAGTCTTTTAAAAATTCATAGATCTGACAGGCTATAGTTTATAAGAATCACTTTCATTGATTGATTTTAAAATAACAGATTTGAATATTCAAACTTGGAAGTGTGAGAAATTTATGGTTTAGACTCTTTATGGTGGCTTAGACTAAGGCAACTATGGTATCATAGGGAGGTGGATATATTTAAGATATGTTTATGTATTGAATAGACATAATATAAGACATAATACAAAGACAAAGCCTTTGATGGTGTGGATCATAATAAGCTGTGGAAAATTCTGAAAGAGATGGGAATACCAGACCACCTGACCTAACCTCTTGAGAAACCTAGATGCAGCTCAGGAAGCAACAGTTAGAACTGGACATGGAACAACAGACTGGTTCCAAATAGGAAAAGGAGTACATCAAGGCTGTATATTGTCACCCTCCTTATTTAACTTATATGCATAGTACATCATGAGAAATGCTGGGCTGGAAGAAGCACAAGCTGGAATCAAGATTTCCAGGAGAAATATCAATAACCTCAGATATGCAGATGACACCACCCTTATGGCAGAAAGTGAAGAAAACTAAAGAGCCTCTTGATGAAAGTGAAAGAGGAGAGTGAAAAAGTTGGCTTAAAGCTCAACATTCAGAAAACGAAGATCATGGCATCTGGTCCCATCACTTCATGGGAAATAGATGGGGAAACAGTGGAAACAGTGTCAGACTTTATTTTTTTGGCTCCAACATCACTGTAGATGGTGACTGCAGCCATGAAATTAAAAGATGCTTACTCCTTGGAAGAAAAGTTATGAGCAACCTAGATGGCATATTCAAAAGCAGAGACATTACTTTGCCAACAAAGGTCCATCTAGTCAAGACTATGGTTTTTCCAGTAGTCATGTATGAGATGTGAGAGTTGGACCATAAAGAAAGCTGAATGCTGAGGAACTGATGATTTTGAACTGTGGTGTTGGAGAAGATTCTTGAGAGTCCCTTGGACTGCAAGGAGATCCAACCAGTTCATCCTAAAGGAGATCAGTCCTGAGTGTTCACTGGAAGGACTGATGCTGAAGCTGAAATTCCAATACTTTGGCCACCTGATGCAAAGAGCTGACTCATTTGAAAAGACACTGATGCTGGGAAAGATTGAGGGCAGGAGGAGAAGGGAATGACAGAGGATGAGATGGTTGGATGGCATCACCTACTCAATGGATATGAGTTTGGGTGGTTTCCGGGAGTTGGTGATGGACAGGGAGGCCTGGTGTGCTGTGGTTCATGGGGTTGCAAAGAGCTGGATATGACTGAGTGACTGAACTGAACTGAATAGACATAAACCAGCACATAGAGTGTTTTTATAGATGACATCCTGACTTTTGGAACATGAAGCAAAGGGGGAAGGGAAGCACATTGAAAAGGAGAGCAAAGATACAGTTGTGTGTGAGACCGCAGTTGAGTATATAGGTCTGGACTTAAAATAGAGATCTAGAAAAGGCATACATTTGGAATCCACTGGTATTGATATCATATTTAAAATCATAAGAGTAAAAAAGTGAAGAATTTAGCAAATGTAGATGAGAGAAAAGAATGCCCAGGTAGAGCTGTAGAGAAGTCTAACAATGAGGGGTAAGTAGCAAAGGATGTAGAGAAGGCAGTGGCAACTCACTCCAGTACTCTTGCCTGGAGAATCCCAGGGGTGGCGGAGCCTGGTGGGCTGCCATCTATGGGGTTGCACAGAGTCGAACATGACTAAAGTGACTTAACAGCAGCAGCAGCAAACGATGAGCCAAGAAAAGTATCTTGAGAAGGAGAGAGTAAAGAAATAGGAAGGAAACTAGGAAAGAAGGAATTCTAAATGTCTAGAGAAGAGATTTTTCAGAGGAAGGAATAATTAGTGTGTTGAATTTTGCTGAGAGGTCTAAACAGTTTGAGAAATATCCATTATGTTTAGCCAGAGGTTGGTCATTGTGATCTTGGTAAGAGAAGCTTTAGTAGTGTGCTGAGTGAAGACAGAATGGGATGTAAAAAGAAGCAATTCTTAAAGTTACTTGGTTCTGAAAAATAATTAAGAAAAAGAACGTAATTAGAGTGAGTTATATGGTCAAAGCGGAGAAGGCAATGGCACCCCACTCCAGCACTCTTGCCTGAAAAATCTCATGGACTGAGGAGCCTGGTGGGCTGCAGTCCACGGGGTCACTGAGAGTCAGACACGACTGAGCAACTTCACTTTCACTTTTCACTTTCATGCTTTGGAGAAGGAAATGGCAACCCACTCCAGTGTTCTTGCCTGGAGAATCTCAGGGACAGGGAGCCTGGTGGGCTGCCGTCTATGGGGTCGCACAGAGTCGGACACGACTGAAGCGACTTAGCAGCAGCAGCAGCATATGGTCAAAGGACTTCTTCAAGGTGCTAGTGGAAAAAAGAGAGATAGAATCAAGAAGAGTCAATCATGAGGAATTACTACCAAAGAAAAAGTGTTCCTAAAAGAATGGAAGGGAATGGCGTCTACAACACAGGCAGAGAGTTGAGTTTTAGAGAGGGAAGTCACACTAATTCTGTAGTTACAGGCGGAAGAGTGGGAAAGGATGTATCCAGACATGTTTTGTGAATTTCATTGGGGGAAAATGAGAAAGTCTGTATTTGGTGGCTACAACTCATAGAGGAGGGTGAAAGCTATTTGGAGAGATCTGGAGAGATTGCTAAGTGGTTCTGAGAACCCTATTGAAGTGGGTAATCACGAATTTTTAATTATGTCAATTATATTAGTTATATAATTTTCTCTTAAAACCCAAACTCCTTTGCCTAATGATTCTCAAATGAAGATCTGCTTCAGAATTACATAAGAATCTTTTCCTTCAACTTTTTCCGAAGTTGAACTTCAACTGAGACCAAACGATTCCAAATGTCTGGGTATGAAAAATAACATGTCTTTTAAAACCTCCAAATATTTATTATTTGATTATTATGCACAAGATCACTTTTTTGTCATGATATACATGGCTTTTCATGATTAGGCTGCTTTTGATGTGTTCATCTTTACCCCCTGCTACTCTTTGGTTTGAATTCCTAAACTCCATAATAAACCACATGTTATGGGGGCCCCGAATTGTCCCATGATTTTGCATCATTTTATCAATACTGACCCAGAATGGAAAGCCAAACAAGCAGCACATCTTAATTAATCATCGAGAAGACTTAATTCTGCATCACTAGTTACAGAACACACATCAGTCCCTCCATTCTTTTCTGTATCTCTCTCCCTGATAGGGGTCTGGTCTGCATTGTCTAGATTCGTTTGTTAAAGGCAGTAGTTCAGAAAATAACAGTTGTGATGGAAAAAATGTTGAATGCATGGCAGCTCTGGTGCAAGTACAAAACCAAACTCATGAGTCTCTTCCATATATTTTGGAACCAGGTCACCGGTCGAACCAAGATGAGAGGAGAAAATCAAGTCCCATGAAAACTAAGAGGGCCTGATATCTATAAAGAGACAAAGCACCAAAAAGGCATGTTATTTCAGAGACATAGAGAGGACAGAGGTTTTAGAACATGGAGAGACTAACCAAATGGGTCAAACGCTGCAGACAGTCATGTCAGATAAGAACTGAGAATCACTCATCGTCGTGGGAAATATAAAAGCCCTTGGAGACCTTTGCAAGAGCAATTCCAATGGGCACAAGAAACAAGAGCCAGATCACAGCAGGGTGAGGAATAAATTGGTTATTAGGAAATAGAGACCTCTTGTAGCATGAAATTCTTTAAGGAGTCTGATAGTAAAAAAGCAGAGTAGTATGGGGTCACAGAGAAGCATTTCTTTATTCAAGACCGGAGAAACTTAACTCTCTATATACACATAAACATGTATATCAATTTTAGGGAAAGAAACAGGAAAGAGAAGAAAAGAAAATGGAGAGGGTGAAGGAGAAGATGACAGGAGTAAAGAGCAAGAGGAAGACGAGGAGGAGGAACAGGAAGAGAGAGAAGAAGAGGAAGAGACTGGGTGACGGTGGGGAGGTGGTAGGGTAACTGGGGAGACAACATTCCTGAGGAGAAATTGGAATTTGCAGGAGAGAGAACTTCAGAGAGAAAGAAGACATCTTCTTTCACTAAGAAAATGAGGGAATGCTGAAAGGATGCAAATAGATGAAACACACTCTAGGCTCTAGCAGACAAAGATAGAAAGAGCTGTTGTTTGTAGTCTCTCACCTTGATCAAGTTAAAGAAAACTTTCATAAGTAAGAGTGGGGGAAGAGGAATCAAATCTGGGTTTTGAGGAGGAAGAACACTTTGTAACATGTCCTCTGAGGGAAAAGTGAAAGGGAATGGTGATGGCACAAGGAGATATAGCTTAGGAATAACTGAGGTTGGAGACCATGAAAGCGAATTATCTCTGATGATGTGATTTTACTCTAGCAGCTCTCAGTGTCAAGAACTATGCTTGTATATTATAGATATTTATATGATATTGTTACTTAAATTTTAATGATGTACAGTAATATCATCTCATGAGATAGGGTTTTTTTTTTTTTCAAAACTATAATAAATGCCAATTTCATTCAACCAGAGACACTACTAGAAGGATTTATCATGAAGTCCACGTATGAAATGATCATGAAATATGTCATTTAAGAAATGTTGCAAATTGTGCTATGGAAACAGCACAGCTCTGCAATATAAGCAGCAATGCCCTCACCAGCTGTTGATTTTGCCTGCAAGATTTAAATCACTGCATAATGGCTGCTGATGCTGGTATGAAGTGTATCTAATATAATCTCACAAGTTCTATGAATGATTAAGTATCCTAGGTTTGAGAGGTTGGGGTAAATAGGTACTTTATTACTGCACATGTTTGAACCACACAAACTTTCATAAAACATCAGACTTATGTTTGGATTGCTTCAAAGTAGGGAAAAAAAAATAGCTCCTTCAATAGTATGTAGGAAGGAGGCTGACTGTATAAATGTCTTCTTTTTTGCCCTAAAGCCGCTGTCTTCATCTTGGCATCTGTGATATTTTACCATCCTTGAAAGCTCCAGGTCTGTTTTCTTCTTCATGTTTATTATTATTTTTTCTTTACTTATCTCTGAAATGTAGAGGATCTCCAAAGTTATACCTTTTTTTTTTTCTTCTATACTCTATTAATGGTTTAATCACTCCTCTTTGTCTTTTCCCATTGCCTGTACGTTGTATGTTTCCTTCTGCGGCCTGTATGCTGTCATCCAGAGAAATGGGCCATAAAAAGTCGAGACTATAGATCTGAAATTTAGGAGAGAAGTGGAGGCTGTAAAAGCACACTGAGTGAAGAATATTTACTATCTTTCCTTTTGACAAACTCCTACAAAGCTCTGTAGATCCAGCTCTAAAAATACTAGCAAAATAATAATAGTAAATTAATTAATGAGTTTTTCTATATATAAGCACTTTTCTGAGTCTTTTATTCTTTAATTTCATATTAAACTGTCATTTTGCTTATTTAAACATTATTTTTTCCAGTTTTATTGAGATATAAGTTTAAGATGCACAGCATAATGACTTATATATATTATGAAATGATTAACACAATAAATTTGGTTAACATCTATCATCTTCAGTTCAGTTCAGTTCAGTCACTCAGTCATGTCCAACTCTTTGCGACCCCATGAATCACAGCACGGCAGGCCTCCCTGTCCATCATCAACTCCCGGAGTTCACTCAAACTCATGTCCATCAAGTTGGTGATGCCTCCAGCCATCTCATCCACTGTCATCCCCTTCTCCTCTTGCCCCCAATCCCTCCCAGCATCAGAGTCTTTTCCAATGAGTCAACTCTTCGCATGAGGTGGCCAAAGTACTGGAGTTTCAGCTTTAGCATCATTCCTTCCAAAGAAATCCCAGGGCTGATCTCCTTCAGAATGGACTGGTTGGATCTCCTTGCAGTCCAAGGGACTCTCAAGAGTCCTCTCCAACACCACACTTCAAAAGCATCAATTCTTCAGCGCTCAGCTTTTTTCACAGTCCAAATCTCACATCCATACATGACTACTGGAAAAACCATAGCCTTGACTAGACAGACCTTTGTTGGCAAAGTAATGTCTCTGCTTTTGAATATGCTATCTAGGTTGGTCATAACTTTCCTTCCAAGGAGTAAGCATCTTTTAATTTCATGGCTGCAGTCACCATCTGCAGTGATTTTGGAGCCCCCCAAAATAAAGTCTGACACTGTTTCCACTGTTTCCCCATGTATTTCCATTATCTTATAAAGATACAAAAAAAAAAAAAAGAGAGAGAAAAATGTCTTTCCTTGTGATGAGGACTCTAAGGATCTACTCTGAACAACTTTCCCATGTATCATGTGTGCGTGCTAAGTCACTTCAGTTGTGTGTGACTCTGTGCAACCCTATGGGCTGTAGTCCCGCAGGATCCTCTGTCCATGGGGATTCTCCAGGCAAGAATACTGGAGTGGGTTGCCATGCTTGGATCTTCCCAATCCAGGGATTGAACCCATATCTCTTATGTCTCCTGCACTGGTAGGAGGATTCTTTACTAGCGCCATCTGGGAAGCCTTCCATATATCACGTAGTGTCAAATATAGTCATGTTGTACATCACATCTCAGGTACTTATTTATCTTATAACGGAAAGTTTGTAGCTTTTGACTATCTTCATTCAATTCTCCCTTCTCCTACCTTCCACTTCTGCGTTCTGAGTATGTTCACTTTATCAACTCATCTGATCCAACCCCAAACTTGATGGTATTATTTTAAAATGTATTTTTAATTGAGGATAATTACAATACTGTGCTGGTTTCTGCCATACATTAACACGGATCAACCATAGGCATACATCCTATGTCCCAACCTCTTGAGCTTCCTTCCCACTTCCCACCCCACCCCACCCCTCTAGATTGTCACAGAGCCCCAGTTTGAGTTCCCTGAGTCATACAGCAAATTCCTACTGGCTATTTATTTTACATATGTTAGTGTATTTGTTTCCATGCTACTCTCTCCATTCGTCCCAACCTCTCCTTCCCACCCATTCATCCCCATGTCCATAAGTCTGTTCTCCATGTCTGTGTCTCCACTGACGCCCTGCAAATAGGTTCATCAGTACCATCTTTCTAGAGTCTATATATGTGTTAATACACGATATTTGTTTTTCTCTTTTTGACTTACTTCACTCTGTATAATAGGCTCTAGGCTCATCCACCTAACACTGTCTCAAATGAATTCTTTTTATTGCTTAGTAATATTCCACTGTACAAATGTGCCACAGTTTCTTTATCCATTCATTTGTCAATGGATATCTAGGTTGCTTCCATCTCCTAGCTATTGTAAATAGTGCTGCAATGAACACTGTGGTACATGTGTCTTTTTCAATTATAGTTGGTGGTATTATTGTGTTTACTCATATGCGTATATCTAACTTCCCTAGACTTTAAACTTTTAAGAAGAGAGACATAATATCATTTATATTTTTATCCCTTAGAGGGCTTCTTCCTACTTCTTGCCTGCTGTTCAGTTGCTAAGTCGTGTCTGACTTTTTGTGACCTCATGGACTCAGCACATCCAGCTTCCCTGTCCTTCACTATCTTTTGGAGTTTGCTCAAATTCATGTCCACTGAGTTGGTAATGCTTTCCAACCATCTCATTCTGCCACCTTCTTCACTTTTTGCTTTCAATCTTTCTCATCATCAAGGTCTTTTCAATTGAGTTGGCTCTTTGCATCAGATGGTCAAAGGACTGAAGCTTCAGCTTCAGCATCAGTCTTTTCAATGAATATTCAGGGTTGATTTCCTATAGGATTGACTGGTTTCGTTTCCTTGCTGTTCAAGAGACTCTTAAGAGTCTTCTCCAACACCACAATTTGAAAGCATCAATTCTTCGGCACTCAGCCTTCTTTACAGTCCAACTCTCATATTCATACAGTACTACTGGAAAAATCGTAGCTTTGACTATATGGACTTTTGTTGTCAAAGTGATATCTTTGCTTCTTAATACACTGTCAGGTTCACGGCTGCTTGCATTAAATATGTGATAAACACATATTTGTTGAAGAACTGAATGAATAAGAGAAAAGGAAAAGAATGCACATAATAAAAAATTGAAAACCATTAATTCTATACTTAAAAATAATTCTTTTTCATGTATATTGTGAGTTGTTTAAAGACAGGATTTATTTGATTGTTTCTGTCAAAGTGATAGGCACATGGTAGTTCAGTTCAGCTCAGTCGCTCAGTCGTGTCCAACTCTTTGCGACCCCATGGACTACAGCATGCCAGGTCTCCCTGCCCATCACCAACTCCTAGACTTTACTCAAACTCGGGTCCATTGAATCGGTCATCTCATCCTCTGTCATCTCCTTCTCCTCCCGCCTTCAATCTTCCCTAATGTCAGGGTCTCTTCAGTAAGTCAGTTCTTTGCATCAGGTGGTCAAAGTATTGGAGTTTCAGCTTCAGCATCAGTCCTTCCAATGAATATTCAGGACTGATTTCCTTTAGGATTGATTGGTTTGATGTCCTTGCAGTCCAAGGGATTCTCAAGAGTCTTCGCCAACACCACAGTTCAAAAACATCAATTTCTTAGCACTCAGCTCTCTTTATAGTCCAACTCTCACATTCAAACATGACTACTAGAAAAACCAAAGCTTTGACTAGATGGACCTTTGTCAACAAAGTAATGTCTCTGCTTTTTAATATGCTATCTAGGTTGGTCATAGCTTTTCTTCCAAGGAGCAAGTGTCTTTAATTTCATGGCAGCAGTCACAATCTGCAGTGATTTTGGAGCCCCCCCAAAATAAAGTCTGTCACTGTTTCCACTGTCTCCCCATCTATTTGCCAAGAAGTGATGGGACCAGATGCCATGATCTTAGTTTTCTGAATGTTGAGTTTTAAGCCAGCTCTTTCACTTTCCTCTTTCATTTTCATCAAGAGGCTCTTTAGTTCTTCTTTGCTTTTTTCTTAAGGGTAGTGTCATTTGCATATTTGAGGTTATTGATATTTCTCCTGGCAATCTTGATTCCAGCTTGTGCTTCTTCCAGCCCAGCGTTTCTCATGATGAACTTTGCACATAGGTTAAATAAGCAGGGTGACAATATACAGCCTTGACATACTCCTTTCCCTATTTGGAACCAGTCTATTGTTCCATGTCCAGTTCTAACCATTGCTTCTTGACCTGCATACAGATTTCTCAAGAGGCAGGTCAGGTGGTCTGGTATTCCCATCTCTTTCAGAATTTTCCACAGTTTGTGGTGATCCACACAGTCAAAGGCTTTGGCATAGTCAATAAAGCAGAATTATGTTTTTCTGGAACTCTTTTGCTCTTTTGGTGATCAGTGGATGTTGGCAATTTGATCTCTGTTTCCTCTGCCTTTTCTAAATCCAGCTTGGACATTTGGAATTTCATGGTTCATGTACTGTTGAAGCCTGGCTTGGAGAGTTTTGAGTATTACTTTGCTAGTGTGTGAGATGAGTGCAATTGTGTGGTAGTTTGAGCATTCTTTGGCATTGCCTTTCTTGGAATTGGAATGAAAACTGACCTTTTCCAGTCCTGCAGCCGCTGCTGAGTTTTTCAAATTTGCTGGCATATTGAATGCAGCACTTTTACAGCAATCATAGATACTCAGTAAATACTTATTGATTTATTGGTTAAAATCTGTATTTTACCCTGAAGAGTGGAAAGCTAAAGAATGTATCTTCTAACTCAAAGTTAGAATTCACTGAGTACTTACTGCCTATCTTCACATTAATTGTGTCAAGAATTTGATTCTTTGGATGTGTGTTCGCTGAGTTTGAATGAGTTTGAATGAGTATACCGAGTATACTACTGAGTATATGAGTATACTGCTCCATTGCTAAAGGTGCATTTGCCATGATGACTAACCACTTATGTTTCAATCTGTTTCTCTTCTGTTCCAGTCATCTACCACCCTGGCACTATTGTGCAATATTTTTTGCATTGACTGAAGACAGTTTGTTATAAATATAACAGGTGCCTTGAACCAAGTTGAGCATTAACAGCAGACACTTTTAAGTCAAAATATATACTATAACCAATTTGTTGAAGAGATTCAATTTATTTAATGGTTAATTTCTGTTTATGGAAAAATCATGAAAGTTTACACTGGTTAAAATGGAGAAATAAGACATTCAACTAAATGATACTATTTTTGTTTGTTATAAAACCATGCAATAAAAAAATGTAAGAAATCTAAGGATTATTGTTCAAACTGACAAAGTAAATTTGTGAGAGGATATTATTTGCAAGTGAAATATCCTTTTTTCCTGAAAAGCAACCAAACAATTCTATGTTGATTAGTACATAACAAAAATACATTTGGAATGAGTTTCAAAAACAAATCAATTCTTAATTTTTGCCAAAATTGATAGCAAATTGTCATTACAAAAGGAAATCTCTTTATTTTGAGAAGATAGTAATTGAGTTTTGACTATATAATTACATTTTCCCCCAGTAAGGCCATATAGTCACTTAAGATATGAATATGTTATCATTTTACCTGAAGAGATGCAGGGGGCCCTCACACAAGGTAGTATCCCTAGAATTGGGGTGGCGACCACATGTATCTCATGACCCTGCGATTCTTTTAAATTCTCTTCTCAACTTCCTACTCTCGCTTTCCTGATACATAACAAAGATGAGAATATTTGTTAATACTGGATAACCAAGTTGGTAAATATGCAACATATAAGATCATCTCCTACAACCTTTTGGATATGATGCTAATTAATTAATGTTTTCATGACGGAGTACATTAAATGAATTGTAGATGTTGTCTTATCCACCTACGCATGATGATGTCAGTATAAAAGTGATTTATAGATTCCTTAGAAGTTTTTAGACTACTTGGATTCTTTTATAAATGACATCTTTTAGGAATCAAATAAACCCCTGTATCATAGGAAAGGAAAATATAGCTTTTTTGCCTGGTCTCTAATGTTGATCTGTGTATTTTGGTCCCCAAATAAGCACAGACATATTTGAAGACACAGAAAAAAACTTTACACTCAACTAAGAACAAATCTTAGATCTAACATAATTCAATTCCATAATTCACATAAACTTCCAAGAAGTTGCAACTAACTTCCATATATGAATGAGAGGATCAGTAACATTCAGAAGTCATTCTTTGTGTTTGCACTTTAGTTCTGGAATTTCTGGAGTTGCCACATAGTCAAAGTGTAAGTAAACAGCAGAGGCAAATATAATAGATCTACCCTACAGGTCGTGGCTCAGAGGTTAAAGCATCTGCCTGCAATGCAGGAGACCCGAGTTCACTCCCTGAGTTGGGAAGATCCCCTGGAGAAGGAAATGGCAACCCACTTCAGTATTCTTGCCTGGAGAATCCCATGGAGGGAGGAGCCTGGCAGGCTACAGTCCACAGGGTCACAAAGAGTTGGACATGACTGAGCGACTTCACTTCACTCACAGGTCAAACAATATGGATAGAAAGCCTATAAATTTATTATTTATGAAAAAGCTAATATTCTAGAAACTGAATTAGGAAGTGTTTGGTCAGAAATACTTTCTTACCCAGTATCAACTATTCTTTGTTAGGATAATTGCTTCAAACAGATAACTGCTTCATACAGTTGTCTAATGGACCTATGGAAAATCCATTAAACAATAAGCATGTGTAAAGATAGCTACCTTAGTTAGTAATCAACTTGTCATAAATCATGACTTCAAGAAAATGCCATTTTACATTCATCTGATTAAAACAGTGAAAAGTTTAACAATGCCAATTAATGGAGAGATGTAGATCAATAATGTATCATCCATGGTTAATAAGAGGATAAAATGGTAAAACCAGTTTGGAAATCAATTGGCCACTGTCTTCTGAAAGTGCACATTCACCAGGAGACATGTATAAAAATGTTTATAGCAGCACCGCTCACAATAAGGAAAAGAAAGATAATTTAAATACCTGTGTAAAATCCAAACAGCCATCGAGAGCAGAATGGATACAAAGAATCATTCAAGAATGTGATATGACATAGGAGGAAAATTAATGAATCACAACTATATACAACATGGATGAAACATACCTGTTGCTGAATGACAAGAAAATCTCAGAAGTCGTATATAGCATAATAGGCTTTTTCAAAAAGGAAAAAGATAACTCAATATAAAAAAATGCTTAACCATCTGCTGTTCATAATAAAAACCATTTCTTTTACAAAAAGCTATAATCACCACAGTAAGTCCGGTTAACATGTTAATTACATCTCAAAACAAGAGGAAAAAAACTACAAAAAGCAGTATGATAGATAACTTGGATTGGAGCTATAGACAAGAGGACAGAATGGGGAGGAATGAAAAGATACATGTAAAAAATCATCAGTGTTGTAGTTCTTTTCCTGGATGTTGAGTTCACAGATATTTATTATTTGTTGAATGAATGAACTAAGTAAAATAAAAGAGGGTCATGCATGGATCAGTGTTGATAGTGTATCATGACTCATGAATTAATTCAAATCTGTAGAACACAGGTTTGTTTAAAAATCAAGCATGAGAACAAAAACATTTTTAAAGCTATTGCTGATTTTATGTTTTATTTTTAATTTTTCCAGTTGAAGAAATAAAAGGCAGAATGAATCTGATTGTATATACTTATAATACATGTAAACAGCAATTGAATGGATATTCATTTTTGGAAGACTTACAATCTCATGTCATTATGAACAATCACAGAATGTGCAGCACACAGGTAGGTACTTGAAAATCCAGGTACTTCTAAATCCAGATTCTATTAGGATTTTCTTTGGAATGAGAGGATGGGCAGGAATGGTCCCTCAGAGAAATGACATTTCATTAAAATAATATCTAGATCATTCTGTCAGTAAGGATTGAGTCTGCTCTGTGATATTATTCGGTTTTTATCTTTTAATGATGATTTTGTTTCTTACAACCTCGTGTCAGTTTCATTCAGTTCAGTTCAGTTCAGTCACTCAGTCATGTCTGACTCTGCGACCCCATGAACTGCAGCATGCCATTCTTTTTTTCTCCATCTATATTTTTTTCTTTCGTCCTGTTAAGAAGTGACTGCAATCTGTGTAAAGCTAATATTATAACTATTACCTATATTAAGCAATCAGGATCCATGGCTACCTGGACTGAATGAAATGGAAAAACTGGTCAGTCATTTACTTTCTGTGATTTATATCAACTTTATCTGAACAATTTAAACTTCTGAACTCTAAATTTAGAGCTATATCTCAATAGGGAGTTGTATTCTTCATAAATAAAATTCAGAGTCTCTGGTCTCCCATGTTGAATGATTAAATGTCCAGAACAGTCAAAACATATAGCTGGAGCAGGCTGTACATGAGATGTCACGAGGATTAGGCTGTGGTGTATGTGTGTTAGGGGTTTTTTTTGTGGGGAGGGCATGCATAGAGATAGATCTGAATATCTTTGTACACTTTACCCAAGTGACCCTATGAATAGAAGCAGAACAGCACCTTCTGTTTACTTGTTTCTTTCAGGCCTTTATTACAAATGGTAGGTTTTAAAAAAATCTCTTTATGTTCCTTTTGTTGTTGTTGTTAGTGTCCTATTTAAAAATTTTGGCCCCCCAGGACAGGGGTTGTTTCTTACCATTGCATAGCGTGTAATAGTGTCGGCTCCAAGGCTGGGTGGCAAATATATGTTGTATGATTGACGAGCCCTCTCCCATTAGGCAATGAGACTGCTTTTGCAGTTGGTCTCCTTAAATAGCACTACTTACTTGTTAAAAACGTGCTTTCCACATTGGCTTAGATCTTTCATTGGCATAAGCCCTTGGCCACTCTGCTCTGACACAGATCACTTTCTGATCACTCGGCAGTTTTCTGACCTCCTTCTCACAGGGAGACATGTTGACAGTTGCATCCGTTTTCATTCAACAGCACTGTCGCGCCCTACCCCTACCTCTAAACTGCAGTTCTTTGATTCTTTATTACCCATCTAACGTGCCCCAGCCTGGTCTGGGATTCCACAAAAGTCCTTGGCTTTAGATTATAAATAGGGTTGCAACTCAAGTGGAGTCTTGTCTGCCTGTTTACTAGGCTGCTTTCAAGATTGCTCAAACCCAAATAGCCAGGGGAGAGATGGAAACTTAATTTGTTTCAGGCTTCTATGCCTGGAGGCAAAGCAGACTCTGTTTCCCATGAGCAGACTACTAAATGTTTTCACTCTGGGTGAGCAGGAAAGACTTCATGTACAGGACATACAGAGACTTCCCAGCAGGTACAGTTCATACTCAAATAATAGGCTTACCTGTCACACACGGAACAAGACCCATGTACCCAGAAGGTTGAGCAATTCTTTGCTTGTTCAATATGTTAATCCTTAACTCAGTTAAACAGAGGCACTGGCACACACTGCAGAAAGTACAGCAAACACTCCGTGTGCCAAACACGGTGGGACTTTTGCCTGCTCTCCTCTGTCTTCACCTCCACCAGTCTCTACTGGAATAATGAGTTTTAAAGTCCTTTCTGCTGTCCTGGAAGCTGTTATTGTGGAGACAAAACCCTACCATCAGGGCAAACAAAACTGTTATGCAATATTGAAGCCAGTTGTTCGGAAGAAAGACTCTTAGGCGAGAATTAAGTTTGAAATTGTAATGTGTTAAGTGACATAATACGAAAGAATTACTGTTTTGTGATCCATGTAGAAAAAGGGATGGTACACTGAGTGTGTCCCAATGATTTAATTTAATTCAGTTCAGAAATTGTTTATGAACACCAATCATGACGCCTTGAATTAGACTATACGTTAGACACTGAACAGAAAGAGAACAGATTCTGCTTAGGAAGCCCACAGTTTGGATGCTGAGTCACACAGGCCAATGCAACACCTGTGACGAACACAGAGAACAGTATGTAGTAAGCATTTAATAACCTGTGTGCTTTTGTGTTATTTTTGCATTATTATTATTAATGTGACAAGTATCCTATTTCTGCTAAGTGTCAATCACAGGACTGGCTGAATATTTTTTATTACACCTATGGGAGGCTTACTAGAGAAAGTAATATATGAACTGATTCTTGAATAGTGATCCTGCTAGTAGGAAGAGAGGAAGGACATTTAGATGGAGGGGGTGGCATGTACAAAACATCCCTGGCATAAAGGAACAGCCACTTACTTCAGTGGCAAGAAGTGTCTAGATCCCTCCTGGCAGGCGAGGGCACACATGGCAAGAGAACAGTCCACGCTACTCTAGTCCAGACTTATGGTCCTTGTCCAGGATAGACCAGACCAGGATAACGTGAGACAGCATAGACAGAGCGAGGTTTCGAAACACAGCAAACGAATGCATCCAGAGTAAGCAGAAAGCAATGCCAGCGGTCAAGCTTGAAGAGCCAGCTGAATCTGTGGGTGGGATAATGAGTAATTCAGTGAAACGTCAATAGGGATTGGAAGGATGTCAAATGCAGATCTGGAAGTAAGTTGGAAGCGAGGGTATTTCATTTGGATTACGATTGCCACGACTGAAAATAGATGAGACAAGATGGAAAAGCACCACCTAGGAAGCAGTGCAAAATTCAGGTAGGTGATAACGACCTGAAATCAGGCAGTAGTACTGGGTTCAAGTGTGAGAAAAGGTTAGGAAGCAAAATGCATCACTCTCGATAAACAGTGGAATGTGAGGCTAAAAGGATAGGGGTAGAAAATGCTGCTGTGGTGCTCAGGGTCAACACTTTGCAGAGTGTGGGATACAGACTGAACGAATAACTGATTTATGTTGACCCAATAGCTAGAATACATGAGTCTGGAAACCAAAGAGAAGGACCGTTGGCCTCTCTTCATCATCATTCTTCAAGACAAACCCTTCTGTGGATTTATGTTTCCCATCACTTTTGGTTCTGCCAAATCTGAGGTCCAAATTGTTAGTGGGGAGTTAGTGGGCATATAAGTGATCCATTCATTAGTGGACTGAACTTGTAACTCTGACTTGAAATTACCACATCACTTTGTGATCCTCAGGCTAGTGGCCCTGCCGGTAAAAATTCAGGGGGAAATGGCCCTGACAGTAAATAAATATGAGATCTCTTCAGTTCCCAAAGAAAAAAATATAAAAGAATGTCGTGAAAATCTAGAAGATGGAGAAATTTGGTATGATTCAGAAATGAAAGATGAAAGACCAAAAGATGGCAATGCATAAAGATTGATAAGGACAAATAATAGTATCAGAGAGCTACTTATTATTTTATTGCAAGAAAATATTAAAAATAGCCTTTAGAAAGTGTCCTTGTTGGATAAATAAATGTATATCTGTATTTTTGTTGCTGTTGTTCAGTTGCTAAGTCATGTCCAACTCTTTGCAAACCCCTGGACTGTACACGTCAGGTTCCTTTGTCCTCCACTATCTCCCGGAGTTTACTCAAATTCATGTCCATTGAGTCGGTGATGCTATCTAACCATCTCATCCTCTGCCGGCCCCTTCTCCTTCTGTCTTCAGTCTTTCCCATCATCAGTCTTTTCCAATGAGCTGACTCTTTGCATCAGGTGGCCAAAGCATTGGAGCTTCAACTTCAGCAACAGATGCTGTCGTTGTTCAGTCACTCAGTCCTGTCTGACTCTGCAACCCCATGGACTGCAGCACGCCAGGCTTCCCTGTCCTTCACCGTCTCCCAGATCTTGCTCAAACTCTTGTCCATTGAGTCAGTGATGTCATCCAACCATCTCATCCTCTGTCATCCCCTTCTCCTCCTGGCTTCAATCTTCCCCAGCATCAGGGTCTTTTCTAATGAGTCTGCTCTTCACATCAGGTGACCAAAGTACTGGAGCTTCAGTTTCAGCATCAGTCCTTCTAATGAGTATTCAGGATTGATTTCCTTTAGGATTGACTGGTTTGACCTCCTTGCAGTCTTTCAAGAGCCTTCTCCAACACCATAGCTCAAAAGCATTCATCGGCACTCAGCCTTTTTTAATGATCCAACTCTCACATCTGTACATGACTACTGGAAAAATCATAGGTTTGACTATATGGACATTTGTTGACAAAGTAATGTCTCTGCTTTTTGATATGCTGTCTAGATTTGTCATAGCTTTCCTTCCAAGGAGCAAGCATCTTCTCCCCCGTCCCCCCCCCCCACCTGCAGTCACCATCTGCAGTGATTTTAGAACCTAAGAAAATAAAGTGTGTCACTGTCTAGTTATGTTTTATTGGATTTGGTGATATTGTCTCTCACCATTATTTTTAATAATGAAGAAGGAAATAACCCCTGGTAGCAAAATTCTAACACAATGTTTTCTAATGCCACGTGGAAAATATTTTTCTTGCATATTTTCACCTTATTGTTTCGAGTCGTGATACCTTCAGTTCAGTTCAGTTCAGTCGCTCAATCATGTCCGACTCTTTGCGACCCCATGAGCTACAGCACGCCAGGCCTCCCTGTCCGACACCAACTCCCGGAGCCCACCCAAACTCATGTCCATTGAGTCGGTGATGCCATCCAACCGTCTCATCCTCTGTCATCCCCTTCTCCTCCTACCCTCAATCTTTCCCAGCATCAGGGTCTTTTCAAATGAGTTAGCTCTTCACATCCGGTGGCCAAAGAATTGGAATTTCAGCTTCAACTTCAGACCTTCCAATGAACACCCAGGACTGATCTCCTTTAGGATGGATTGGATGCATCTCCTTGCAGTCCAAGGGACTCTCAAGAGTCTTCTCCAACACCACAGTTCAAAAGCATCAATTCTTCAGTGCTCAGCTTTCTTTATAGTCCAACTCTCACATCCATACATGACTACTGGAAAAACCATAGCGTTGACTAGATGGACCTTTGTTGGCAAAGTAATGTCTCTGTTTTGAATATGCTGTCTAGTTTGGTCATAACTTTCCTTCCAAGGAGTAAGCGTCTTTTAATTTCATGGCTGCATCTGCAGTGATTTTGGAGCCTCCCAAAATAAAGTCAGCCACTGTTTCCACTGTTTTCCCATCTATTTGTCATGAAGTGATGGGACCAGATGCCATGACTTTAGTTTTCTGAATGTTGAGCTTTAAGCCAACTTTTTCACTCTCCTCTTTCACTTTCATCAAGAGGCTTTTTAGTTCCTCTTCACTTTCTGCCATAAGGGTGGTGTCATCTGCATATCTGAGGTTATTGATATTTCTCCTGACAATCTTGATTCCAGCTTGTGCTTCTTCCAGCCCAGCGTTTCTCATAATGTACTCTGCATATAAGTTAAATAAGCAGTTTGACAATATACAGCCTTGACATATTCCTTTTCCTATTTGGAACCAGTCTATTGTTCCATGTCCAGTTCTAACAGTTGCTTCCTGACCTGCATACATGTTTTTCAAGAGGCAGGTCAAGTGGTCTGGTATTCCTATCTCTTTCATAATTTTCCACAGTGTATTGCGATGCACACTTACGTGTTCGACATTATTTTTAATACATTGGTGGAGACAATTTAGAAAGCATTTGCTCCAATGCCTAATGAGGAAAATGAGATTGAAAGTGGTTAAATGACTTGTCCAAGGACAATCATCTAATACATAGCAAAAACATGGAACTAGAATCCAGGTTTGTTTGATGCTAGGGCAGCACCTTGAATAATTTACACATTGTGTTCTTTGTGGGCTTTTTCAGGATTTAACATTTAATAATGTTTACATCACACATGTTAAAGAGTTAAATTTGGAAGAGTTAAATAGATTTAATGCTATTGTCTTGATCTTGTGCTGATTTCCCCCTTTCCCTGACAAGATTAAATCTCATATTTCAGGCACAATTAAAAGACAATCATGTAATAAACTGATACAAAACATCAGCTTAGCTTGAGTTATCCTTTTTTTTTTCGATACAGTTGGTATTTATAGTTCCATTCTCCAGCAGAGAGAATATTTTGGCTTATGACAGTGTATGTTATGATTACAAGCATGAGTTCTGGAGTCAGATACAACTGGGCATCAAGATCTAGCAATGACATCACCTGTGTTACCAGGTACAAGTGAATTAAACTCTCTGACCCTCAGGTTCTTCGTTTGAAAAGGAGGGTTAATAATAAGATTCACCTACTTTTAGGATTTTTGTGAGGATGACATCAGTTAGTGCAAATAAAACATTAGCCTGCTTTGAAGACTATGGTGAACTCCTGATGACACATGCATGCGTGCTAACTCACTTCAGTCATGTCCGACTCTGTGCGATCCCATGGACTATAGCCTACCAGGCTCCTCTATCCATGGGAGTCTCCAGGCAAGAATGTCGGAGTGGGTTGCTGTGCCCTCCTCTCTGATGACACAAAACTTCAGCAAATTCAGTAGCACTGGTATCTCTGTTAGTAGAAATCATAATAGTGCTAGTAACAGTTGTAATTAAAAGATAATTTTCAAAAAATAACTCATGACTTTCATAAAAATGTACAAATGAACATATATTAAATTTTATTTAACTTGTTAATATGAGTGAAGGGATCAAGCAAATGCTATAACCAGTTCAAAAGACAATCCAAATACTATAGATATTTATCAATAAGGAATATCAAAACGGATGGGAAAATGGAGGCAAAATTGACCTCTTCCATAGAGTGGAGGGAGATCATTTGGACGGCCAGTAGATAAAACTTACATATCTGAAAACCAGATTAATCTTTGCATTACTCTCAGTTATCTACAGCTTACAGAGTTGTAAAAGAGCTCCCACAGAACCAACGTTTTTAAATGGAGAGGGATGTGCTATAGACAGTGTGTGCTTTTCCACTGAAATACAACTTTTCTACACATAGTGTGGCAGTGGTAACATTTGGGGGTCACAAGTAACACGTGTAATGTAAACATTACTAAAAACAGGTTAAATCATGAAAAAGCCCACAAAGAACACAGTTTGTAAATTATTCAAAAGGTGCTGGAAACTCTGGTCCTAGCATCAAACAAACCTGGATTCTGGTTCCATGTTTTTACTATTTATTAGATGATTGACCTTGGACAAGTCATTTAACGATTTTCAGTCTCATTTTCCTCATTAGGCATCGGAGCAAATGCTTCCTAAAGCATCCACTCCCTTTGCCTGCCCTCTGGTCCTGGACTCACATTTATAGACAAAAAGCAGAGACTGTTGACGTGAATTATCATACAATGTCTCTTGTGGATAGTCTACAAGTGGATAATTGAGACTTGGCTACAAATGAGCAGTATGATTAGAATTACTGACCTAAACAATCCCTGCAAATGGCAAGTCTTCAGGGCCTTTGAAATGTCACCCATTTTACTGTGTGTATTTATGAAATGCTAATGTAATTTTGCTAAACATGCAGTACTTGTCATTACACATGACAGATTGAAAATACGAGTTTCTGATGGTAGTAAACTGTCATAGAAATAGTGATTAAGCACTACAATTATGGGAACACCTACCTTTTATATTAGAAAGTCATTTTTTTCCCCGCAGCTTGTGTCAATTAAAATTGTAAGGGACTATGAATATGAGGCAAAGGATGTGTGTTGAAAGTATGGCTGAAGAACATTCAACTCAGACTTTGCTAGCATGGTGTCATCTGTAAGGGCAATGTCTACTCTATGGCACCATGGTTACCTCGTATGACTTTTGTGTTATTCCCTCAGTTTTATGTGTGAGATCATCTGAGATATCTGAACAAACACTGGGCAATGAGTGGCTTGCTTTTATAAAATGATTTTTTATTATGGAATAAAACCTTTAATAGAATGTTTGCTATGAGATTTAAAAAATAATCTATTATAAAAACAGACAGGAAGCTGCATAAAACGATGTCTCAAGCTTAATTCAGATTAGGAAATGGAGTTTGGATCCTCCAGGTATCTGGTCTCAATCATAACATTCTTCCTTCTTCCTAAAGGAAATTTTTCTCCTGTATGATAATCACTTTCTTTTATTTCTTCACAGTTTTATAAATATGCTGCTAAACATGGTCAAATATCCCTGCGTGGGAGGGATCTTCCTTGGTTAGAAGCACTATTCTAAGTCCTTAAGACATAAATACACTTGGAGGAAAGAATGAATTTGCCTGTAGTTTGCATATTAAACATCTAACCTATCATTAAATTCCAGCAGTGGTTTGACATGACCACACTGTCTAGCATAACAGAGTAACGGATGTAGGCAAATAAACATATATTCACCTTTACATAATTTTTAATGGTTTAAATATTCATTTTTTGAACCCTTTGTGTATATAGTGTCTTTCTGGTTTTATTAAAGATCTGTAATTATGTCCTACAAATCTAGCTATTATTTACAGTTGAGGTTTGTCATGAGATTTTCATTTCTTTCTCTCCATCTACGTATGCCATTTAAATGTAAAGCCATATTACATAAATAGAAATGAAATATAAAATATCTTGTGTTGTTTGGATATTATATGATGCACATGGCCATGTTTCTTTAATCTATTTTCCTATATACTTCTCTCTTTTTGAAATAAATAGTTAAAAAATATTTTTAAAGGCCAAGGACTTACAAAGAAAACTATCCACAATACCATTTATCTCAACAAAAATGAATAATAACTTTTTAAAATTATAAAATATCATGTCACTGTTGAAGGGAAATTACCATTTGAATTAAGTTAGTGAATGAAATATATTGAATCTGAATCTTGGACTGCACTGTATTTTACCAAGCGTGACTTTTTCAGCTAAAGCACTGTCATCCGAACAAAGACTGCAGTTTCTGCAAGGGCATATTTTCATGTTTTAGTAATCCACAGCAGTTTTCCATTGACAGAATGACAGGGATATCTTAGATACCAGTTTCTTATAGGATTGTCCGTTCTCATGGTGGCCCCCTAGTGGTCAGATGGACTTTGCATGTGCTTCTTGCCTGAGTGTTTTAAACTGTGTATAATTTTGAGAGGTTCAGAGAAGGGGAAAGACTTTCAGAGATTATGATGGAATAAATGCTAATGTATTCTTTTCTTCACAGACAGAAGTACTCTTAAGTCCACTGAAAGCTGTTCTATCAGCTATGGTCTCAGTTGTAATGAAACCAGGGGTCTTGATTCAGCGTAGCTGGGTTATGGAAACCAGAAGACTATGGCCTGAACCCTTGATAGTCCAGGCTCTAGGTCAATTTGGCTTTTAATTTCCTATTTTATAAAGCTGGAAATCATAATAAATGAACTGTCCAGGCCCTTTATAATCCTCCTGACTGCATGTAAAGTGTAAGGTGTTAGTCGTTCAGTCATGTCCAGCTCTTTCCCGTCAGGGCCCTCTGTCCATGGAATTCTCCAGGCCATACTGGAGTGGGTTGACATGTCCTTCTCCAAGGAATCTTCCTGACCCAGGGACTGAACCCAGGTCTCCTACATTGCAGGCAGATTCTTTACCATCTGAGCCACATAGTACTATAAAATAAACTCTCCCATCAGTAGCTCCCTCAGAAGGCAAATGCTTACATAAATAATCCAGTTAAAGGATTTTGATTTTGAAATGGTTGAAGAAATGAGCAAGTTCTACTCTCTTCTAATGAAATACTTGCAGTACTTTTTTTTCAAAAATTAAATTTTATTTTATTTTTTAATATAAATTTATTTATTTTAATTGGAGGTTAATTACTTTACAATATTGTATTGGTTTTGCCATACATCAACATGAATCCACCACAGGTATACACATGTTCCCCATCCTGAACCCCCCCCCACCTTCTCTACCCGTACCATCCCTCTGGGTCATCCCAGTGCACCAGCCCCAAGCATCCTGTATCATGCATCGAACCTGGACGGGCAATTAGTTTCATATATGATATTATACCTGTTTCAATGCCATTCTCCCAAATCATCCCACCCTCTTCCTCTCCCACAGAGTCCAAAAGACTGTTCTATACATCTATGTCTCTTTTGCTGTCTTGCATACAGGGTTATCGTTACCATCTTTCTAAATTCCATATATATGCATTAGTATACTGTATTGGTGTTTTTCTTTCTGGCTTACTTCACTCTGTATAATAGGCTCCAGTTTCATCCACCTCATTAAAACTGATTCAAATGTATTCTTTTTAATGGCTGAGTAATACTCCATTGTGTATATGTACCACAGCTTTCTTATCCATTCATCTGCTGATGGACATCTAGGTTGCCTTCATGTCCTGGCTATTATAAACAGTGCTGCGATGAACATTGGGGTACACGTGTCTCTTTCAATTCTGGTTTCCTCGGTGTGTATGCCCAGCAGTGGGATTGCTGGGTCATAAGGCAGTTCTATTTCCAGTTTTTTAAGGAATCTCCACACTGTTCTCCATAGTGGCTGTACTAGTTTGCATTCCCACCAACAGTATAAGAGGGTTCCCTTTTCTCCACACCCTCTCCAGCATTTATTGCTTGTAGACTTTTGGATCCCAGCCATTCTGACTGGCATGAATCGGAAGAAGCAATATAGTGAAAATGAGTATACTACCCAAAGCATTCAAAGCAATCCCTATCAAGCTACCAGTGATATTTTTCACAGAGCTAGAACAAATATTTTCACAATTTGTATGGAAATACAAAAAACCTCAAATAGCCAAAGCAATCTTGAGAAAGAAGAATGGAACTGGAGAAATCAACCTGCCTGGCTCCAGGCTCTACTACAAAGCCATAGTCATCAAGACAGTATGGTATTGGCACAAAGACAGACATATAGATCAGTGGAACAAAATAGAAAGCCCAGAGATAAATCCACACACCTATGGACACCTTATCTTTGACAAAGGAGGCAAGACTATACAATGGAGTAAAGACAATCTCTTTAACAAGTGGTGCTGGGAAAACTGGTCAACCACTTGTAAAAGAATGAAACTAGAACACTTTCTAACACCATACACAAAAATAAACTCCAAATAGATTAAAGATCTAAATGTAAGACCAGAAACTATAAAACTCCTAGAGGAGAACATAGGCAAAACACTCTCTGACATAAACCACAGCAGGATCCTCTATGACCCACCTCCCAGAAAGTTGGAAATAAAAGCAAAAATAAACAAATGGGACCTAATTAAACTTAAAAGCTTCTGCACAACAAAGGAAACTATAAGCAAGGTGAAAAGACAACCTTCAGAATGGGAAAAAATAATAGCAAATGTAGCAACTGACAACTAATCTCAAAAGTATACAAGCAACTCCTGCAGCTCAATTCCAGAAAAATAAATGACCCAGTCAAAAAATGGGCCAAAGAACTAAATAGACATTTCTCCAAAGAAGACATACAGATGGCTAACAAACACATGAAAAGATGCCCAACATCACTCATTATCAGAGAAATGCAAGTCAAGACCACAATGAGGTACAAAAATTAAATTTTAAAATGTTAATTCATTTTTCAAAATGTTACTGAGTCTACAGTAGACAATCTACTTTGTTAGATACTGGGATGGAGATAAGAAGACAAAAAAGATACATAATCTATCATAAATAAGTCTGCAGTTTGTAGATGAAGATTAAAGTGACCCACTTTGAAAAAACATTTGAACTTGACAAGATAAATATATCATGAAATAGTTATTTGGACCGTAACAGAAATGTTAAAGGTCATGCTTTCATGCAGTTCACTTATATAAAACAAGCCAATTACATGTATATGCACATATACATATAATCATTTGCAACCTGAGTTCTTTATCTACTATGAGTACAAATTAAAAGTAATAGTTATTTTGCCTAAGTTGAGCGTTTTAGGTGTATATCCTCACTTAACTGTTACAATAATGCTGCAAGAGAAACATTATTATGATTTTTACATCTGAGTAAGTGAAGCACCAAATCCCAGGTAATTTCCTCAAATGACAAAGACAGCCAGAGTTGAGACTGGGATTTGTCTCCTTAGCTTATGCCCTTAATCATTTGACTATGTATGGCTTTACTTTTGGTGCCCTTCCTGGTTGAACTGTTGTAACACTTAGGTCAAACAGCAGTGTTCTAGAGGTAAGTACTGGTCAGAGGGCAGGAATGTTAAGGACTTAACTGAAGCAGAAGAAATTAAGAGGAAGTGGCAAGAATATACAGAAAAACTATACAAAAAGAGATATGACAGCAGAAGATGAGGCTCTCAGGTTGGTAGGTGTCCAATATGCTACTGGGGAAGAGCAGAAAAATAGCTCCAGAAAGAATGAAGAGGCTGGGCCAAAGTGGAAATGATGCTCACTTGTGGATGTGCCTGGTGGTGAAATTAAAGTCTGATACTCTAAAGAACAATATTGCATAGGAACCTGGAATGTTAGGTCCATGAATCAAGATAAATTGGACATGGTCAAGCAGGAGATGGCAAGAGTAAACATTAGCATTTTAGGAATTGGTGAACTAAAATAGACAGGAATGGGTGAATTTAATTCAGATGACCATTGTATCTACTACTGTGGGCAAGAATCCCTTAGAAGAAATGGAGTATCCCTCATTGTCAACAAAAGAGTCTGAAATGCAGCACTCGGGTGCAATCTCAAAAACAACAGAATGATCTCAGTTTGTTTCCAAGGCAAACCATTCAATATGACAGTAATCCAAGTTAATGCCCCAACAACACAATGCCAAATAAGCTGAATCTGAATGGTTCTTTGAAGACTTACAAGACTTTCTAGAACTAACACCAAAAAAAATTTCCTTTTCATGATAAGGGATTGGAATGCAAAAGTAGAAAATTGAGAGATACCAAGAATAACAGGGAAGTTTGGCCTTAGAGTACAAAATGAAGCAGGGCAAAGGCTAACAGAGTTTTGCCAAGAGAACACACTGGTCATAACAAACACTCTTTTCCAACAACACACGAGATGACTCTACAAAGGGATATCAGCAGATGGTCAATACCAAAATCAGACTGATAATATTTTTGTAGCTGAAGATGGAACAGCTCTATACAGTCAGCAAAAACAAGACTGGGAGCTGACTGTGGCTTAGATCATGAGCTCCTTATTGCAAAATTCAGGCTTAAATTGAAGAAAGTAGGGAAAATCACTAGACCATTCAGGTATGACCTAAATCAAATCCTTTATGATTATACAGTGGAAGTGACAAATAGATTCAAGGGATTAGATCTGGTAGACAGAGTGCCTGAAGATCTATGGACAGAGGCTCATAACACTGTACACGAAGTGGTGACCAAAGGCATCCCCAAGAAAAGAAATGCAAGAAGGCAAATTGGTTGTCTGATGAAGCCTTAGAAATAGCTGAGAAAAGAAGAGGAGTGAAAGGCAAAGGAGAAGGGGAAAGATATACTCACCTGAATGCAGAATTCCAGAGAAAAGCAAAGAGAAGTAACAAAGCCTTCTTAAGTGAACAATGCAAAGAAATAGAGGAAAACAATAGAATGGGAAGGACTAGAGATCTATTTAAGGAAATTGGAGATACCAAGGGAACATTTCATGCAATGATGGGCACAATAAAGGACAGAAACAGCAAGGACCTCATAGAAGCAGAAGAGATTAAGAAGAGGTAGCAAGACTACACAGAACTATAGAAAAAAGGTCTTAATGGCCCAGATAACCATGATAGTGTGGTCATTCACATAAAGCCAGACATCCTGGAGTGTGAAGTGGGCCTAGAAAACATTACTATGAACAAAGCTAGTGGAGGTGATGAAATTCCAGCTGAGTTATTTTAAATCCTAAAAGATGATACTGTTAAAAAGTTGCACTCAATATGACAGCAAATTTGAAAAACTCAGGAGTGGCCACAAGACTGAAAAAAAGATAGTTTTCATTTCAATCTCAAAGAAAAGCAATACCAGAAATTCAGATGATACCTCTCTAATAGCAGATATTGAAAAGGAACTAAAGAACCTCTTGACGAAAGTGAAAGAGGAGAGTGAAAAGCTGACTTGAAACTCAACATTCAAAAAACTAAGATCATGGCATGTGGTACCATCATGGCATGGCAAACAGAAGGGGAAAAAGTGGAAACAGTGACAGATTTTATTTTCTTGCACTTCAAAATCACTGTGGATAGTGACTGAAGCCATAAAATTAAAAGATGCTTGCTCCTTGGAAGGAAAGCCATGACAATCCTAGACAGTGTATTAAAAAGCAGAGACATTACTTTCCCAACAAAGGTGCATGCGTGCTAAGTCATTTCGGTTGTGTCCAAGTTTTTGTGACCCTATAAACTGTAACCTGCTAGGCTCTGTCTGACAAAGGTCCATGTAGTAAAGCTATTGTTTTTCTATTTAGTCATGTGCAAATGTTGAATTGAGTCATGAGTTGATCCATAAAGAAAGATGAGCATCGAATTAATGCTTTCAAATTGTGGTGTTGGAGAAAACTTGAGAGTCCCTTGGACTGCAAGGATATCAAACCAGTCAATCTTAAAAGAAATCAACCCTGAATATTCACTGGAAGGACTGATGCTGAAGCTGAAGCTCCAATACTTTGACCAACTGCTGTGAAGAGCTGGCTCATTGGAAAAGACCCTGATCCTGGGAAAGACTGAAGGTAAAAGGAGAAGTAGGTGGTGGCAGAGGATGAGATGGTTAAATAGTACCACCAACTCAATGGACATGAATTTGAGCAAACTGTGGGAGATAGTGGAGGACAGAGGAGACTTGCAGTTTGTACTCATGGAGTCACAGAGTCAGACACAACTTAGCAATCAAACAACAAAAAGCTGATCAGATAATACATTTTGTCTTTCTTTAATCCTAGGGTTTAAGGTAGCAGGACACTAAAAATATTTCCATTCCTTCAAAATTTTTTAAAGAAAGTATTAAATGTAAGAAGATTTACAAGTAATTAGGATTAGCAACTGCTGCTAATAATTATTATTGGGGAAAAAACACATAACATGAAATCTACCTTCCTAATAATTTTTCAAGTGTACAGTGTAGTACATCATTGTACACAGATCTCTAGAACTCACTCATCTCACACAACTAAAACTCTACACCCATTTCAACAGCAACTCTGTTTCCTTCTCCCCAGTCCCTGGCAGTCACCAATTTACTTTCTGCTTCTATGAGCTTGATTACTTCAGATACACCAAATAAATGGATTGTGCAGTATTTGTCCTTATGAGTGGATTACTTCACTTAACATGATATCTTCAAGATTCATCAAGTTGCAGCATATGATAGGACTTCCTTTTAAGATTGTAATATTCCATATATGTATAAGCTGCATTTTCTTTATTCATTCATCTGTCAACAGACATTTAGCTTGTCTCCATTTCTTGGCTACTGTAAAGAATGCTGCAATGAGCATTGGAGTGTAAATACCTCTTGGAGATCTTGTTTCCAATTCTTTTGGATGAATACCCAGAACATGTAGTAGTTCAGGTTTTAATTTTTAAGGAACCGCCATACTCTTTCCATAATGGCTGCGCTGATTTACATTCCCACAAACAGGGCACAAGAGTTCCAATGTCTCTACATTTTGACAACACTTGCTGTTTCCTTTTCTTCTTTTAAAAAAATAATAGCCATTCTAATGCAAGTGAGGTGATTTCCCTGTGATTTTTGATTTGCCTTTCCCTGATAATCTGTGCTGTTGAGCACTTTTTTATACAACGTTATCTATTTGTATGTCTTCTTTGGAGAAAAGTCCATAATAATGATTATCTACTTTGCCTTTTGAAGCAAGTTCATTCCTTTTCCATGAATCAAAGTTATTTAACTCCTTGCAAAGAGCATGCACTGAACACATGCTGCAGAAGGTAAACTTAGAGAGATGCACAGAGATGCATCTCCTCTCCCCTTTTTGAAAAGCACTTTGCATCACAGAAGAGAAGTACGTCATGTGTATTAAAATCTTGTTATAAGACAAGGTCTGAATTGTGTTAACAACAATACTGGTTTCAGTGGGGTTGCTGTGAGGGGAAGGGAGCTAGCATTTATTCATCAAGTGCCATCACATACAAATCTGATTTGGTGAGTACGGATCACCATCAGAGCTATCTGAGGTTCAGAGAGGTTAGCTCATGGTCCCAGGGTCACCAGCACATAGATCAAAGAGTCAACAGCTGAACTGAACCCGAAATCCATACTCTTTCCTACTGTAGGCTTTCGTATCCTTTTCTTGGTAATTGAGGGAAACTTCAGAGAGCTTTGACTCTGGAGTTGAAACTCAGAGTGGATTGCTGTCAAAATTAGAGAGAAAAAAAAATAGTCTCATTGATTCTTCTGCTGTCTCTGTCACCTGCCTTAGAAACGAAGTGATAAACACCAAGATAACTCCTTTCTCCCTGAACAGAAAAGGGGTAAAGGGGGCGAGTTTCTGAAGTTTGCGTTAAAAGCCCTACTGACCCCAAGGGCACTGTTTAGTTTTCAAGGGCCTACTTGTTTTAAAGACTGAGGTTTCTAATTAGTCAGTTAAGCATAACCCTAATCTGACTGTTTTGAACTCTTCCTACATCCTAGGGGCCTTAGACCCTTGCTTCCATCTGGAGTAATTGCTCTAAAGTGAGCTTTCTCACAGCTACTATATTTTCTCTCTCTGGAGCATCAGTTATTTCCTAATTGCTAAATGCAAATGGCAGTTTGTAGATTCTGAGGACAATTTTGGGGACTGCACAGCTATTAGGCAAATCAGGATTTGAATTCTGGTCCAAAGGCAAAATCTGGTCGAGCATCACCAAGGACCCAGTGCTTAAGGATATGTTGTAATCAACATTTGGAGCTCTGCAAAGAAACTGTTCTTGCCCAAGGGAGGCTAGTCTTGAGTGGTGGAGGGGCTCTGCGGATCCTTGTGGCATCCTTGGTGTTTTTTCCCATCTGGAGTTGTTAGTTGAAATGTGTTTCTCATTAGAGTCAACTGTGGGAATCCAAAGAGTTTTATGAGTGCGTGCATGCTCAGTTGCTCAGTTATGTTCAACTCTTGGCAGCCCCATGGACTGTAGCCCACCAGGCTCCTCTGTCCATGGAATTTTCCAGGAGAGAATATTGGAATTCCTACTCCAGGGGATCTTCCTGATCAGAGATCAAACCTGCATCCTTTGTGCCTCCTGGGAAGATTCTTTACAGGCAGATTCTTTACACTGTGCCACCTGGGAAGCCCGAGTTTTATACCATCTCTATTCATTTTTAGCCAACAGATACTTAGAGGCTGCAGAGCATTACTAGGACATCATAAAGTCTGAGTGATATTCAAAAAGGAGAAGAGATGAGGATTGTGGGGTACTTCTGAACCCCTTGCCAGGCCACCCAACCTCCTACAGTGGTCTCAGAACTGACCCTCCCCTGAAGATGGCCCATCTCATTATTAGAACAGGGGAAAGATACAGTCAGGTGGACATCCCTGTGAAAATGCCCAATCACTGGCCTTGATGTTTTGTTTCACCTTTTAATAAACTGAATGTAAAATTGACAGATTGTCACCACCTGTCAGTTAATGAGCTGCTCTTAGGAAAGCGGTATTGATGGTGTGAGGTGCAGAGAGGGGACAAGCAGCTGTCATTCTGAAACCTGACTTTGTCACAGGCGGTGTATTTTGGGGCAGGTGACTTTATCCCTGGAATTTTAATTTCATTTGTAACATGGACATACTAATGCATGGGTTTTGCAAGCAGTGCATGGGATGTATTTTGTGGATGCTGTTATTATATTAATTGACATTTGATATGTGCCTAGTGAACAGCATCTCCCTTTTCTACGAGGTACAAGAGCAAAGGAAATCTTAGAAAAAGTACGATGTGTTGAAGTATGTGTTAAAGAATTGCCCCATATGAGGATATATCTTTACATTTAGGCAATGTTGAAAAATGTATCATGAAATTTGGATTGTTGTCAGCAAATAATAATATTCCACATATTTGGCAAGAAAGTGAATTTTAAAAATTTACTAGTGTGTACATTCTGCAAATATTCTTGAGATTCTTATTAGGTTTATGTAACTAAACTGAAAGAGAAGGTGAGGGTGATTAAGGTAAAATAAGAACCTGGGGGTTTTAAAAAGAAGAAATTAGTAGAATTAAGCTAAACTTTATAGTGAAAGAAATAGAATGCCATATCCCTAGGTTCAAAGGACAGAAATTAGGGATAATGTTCTTGGAGGAGGACTCGAGAAAGAGGGCTGTATTGGCAAGGATATGAAAAAAGGGAAACCTTCAAACAGGAGTGGTAGGATTGTAAATTGGTAGAACCACCATGGAAAACAGTATGCCAGTTCCTCAAAGGATTAAAAATAGAACTACCATAAATCCATTAATTCCAGTCCTGGGTATTTATTCAAAGAAAAAGAAAGCACTAAGTCAAAAAGATAGAGACACCCCTACGGTCACTGCAGCAGTATTTACAATAGTCAAGATACAGAATCAACCTAAGTGCCCATCAGGAGATGAATGAATAAAGAAGGTGAGTATATATATGTGTGTGTGTGTGTGTGTGTATACATACACACATATATTGTGCTTCCTCGATGGCTCAGCAGGTAAAGAATCCACCTGCAGTGTTTACAATAGTCAAGATAGAGAAGCAACCTAAGTGCCCATCAGGAGATGAATGAATCCACCTGCTATGCATGAGACACTGGAGACATAGCTCAATCCCTGGGTCGGGAAGATCCCCTGGAGCAGGAAATGGCAGCCCACTCCAGTATTCCTGCCTGAAGAATCCCATGGACAGAGGAGCCTGGCAGGCTACAGTCCATCTGGGGTGGGGTGGGGGGGTCACAAGAATCGGAAACAACTGAGCAACTAAGCACATAAATAAAGAATGAGATCTTCCCATTTGCAACAACACAGGGGGACCTAGAAAGTATTACGCTAAGTAAAATATATCAGAATAAGAAAGACAAACATTGTGTGATTTCAGCTATGTTTGGAGTCGGAAACACGGTTGAGCAAACCTAACTTAACAGAAGCACAATCATAGACAGGGAACAAACAGGCAGTTGCTGGAGGGGAGGGAGAGTCAGGCGAGGAGAGAAACAGAAGAGGGCAGGTAAGAGGTACAAATTCCCCCCCCAAAATTATGCAGCTGGTCTTGACTAGAGAAACTCATTGAAATAAAAATCTTGACATAGAGCAGGATTTTAAGTGCTATCATAAAGAACCCAAATTTTATTGTGTCTGGGAATGAGGGGACAAGTGAGATGACTAGGGTTATGCATTAACCATGAAAACCATATGACAATTATTTTATTGAAAATGCATATCAGTTCAGTTCAGTCGCTCAGTCGTGTCCGACTCTTTGCCACCCTATGAATCGCAGCACGCCAGGCCTCCCTGTCCATCACCATCTCCCAGAGTTCACTCAGACTCATGTCCATCGAGTCAGTGATGCCATCCAGCCATCTCATCCTCTGTCATCCCCTTCTTCTCCTGCCCCCAATCCATCCTGGCATCAGAGTCTTTTCCAATGAGTCAACTCTTTGCATGAGGTGGCCAAAGTACTGGAGCTTCAGCTTTAGCATCATTCCTTCCAAAGAAATCCCAGGGCTGATCTCCTTCAGAATGGACTGGTTGGATCTCCTTGCAGTCCAAGGGACTCTCAAGAGTCTTCTCCAACACCACAGTTCAAAAGCATCAATTCTTCAGTGCTCAGCCTTCTTCACAGTCCAACTCTCACATCTATACATGACCACAGGAAAAACCATAGCCTTGACTAGATGGACCTTAGTTGTCAAAGTAATGTCTCTGCTTTTCAATATGCTATCTAGGTTGGTCATAACTTTTCTTCCAAGGAGTAAGCATCTTTTAATTTCATGGCTGCAGTCACCATCTGCAGTGATTTTGGAACCCAAAAAAATACTCTGACTTCCACTGTTTCCCCATCTATTTCCCATGAAGTGATGGGACCAGATGCCATGATCTTGGTTTTCTGAATGTTGAGCTTTAAGCCACCTTTTTCACTCTCCACTTTCACTTTCATCAAGAGGCTTTTTAGTTCCTCTTCACTTTCTGCCACAAGGGTGGTGTCATCTGCATATCTGAGGTTATTGATATTTCTCCCTGCAATCTTGATTCCAGCTTGTGTTTCTTCCAGTCCAGCGTTTCTCATGATGTACTCTGCATATAAGTTAAATAAGCAGGGTGACAATATACAGCCTTGATGTACTCCTTTTCCTATATGCAACCAGTCTGTTATTCCATGTCCAGTTCTAACTGTTGCTTTCTGACCTCCATACAGATTTCTCAAGAGGCAGGTTAGGTGGTCTGGTATTCCCATCTCTTTCAGAATTTTCCACAGTTTATTGTGATCCACACAGTCAAAGGCTTTGGCATAGTCAACAAAGCAGAAATAGATGTTTTTCTGGAATTCTCTTGCTTTTTCCGTGATCCAGCGCATGTTGGCAATTTGATCTCTGGTTACTCTGCCTTTTCTAAAACCAGCTTGAACATCAGGGAGTTCACGGTTCACGTATTGCTGAAGCCTGGCTTGGAGAATTTTGAGCATTATTTTACCAGCATGTGAGATGAGTGCAATTGTGCGGTAGTTTGAGCATGCTTTGGCATTGCCTTTCTTTGGGATTGGAATGAAAACTGACCTTTTCCAGTCCTGTGGCCACTGCTGAGTTTTCCAAAATTGCTGGCATATTGAGTGCAGCACTTTCACAGCATCATCTTTCAGGATTTGAAACAGCTCAAGTGGAATTCCATCACCTCCACTAGCTTTGTTCATAGTGATGCTTTCTAAGGCCCACTTGACTTCACATTCCAAGATGTCTGGCTCTAGTTGAGTGATCACATCATCATGATTATCTGGGTCGTGAAGATCTTTTTTGTACTGTTCTTCTGTGTATTCTTGCCACCTCTTCTTAATATCTTCTGCTTCTGTTAGGTCCAGACCATTTCTGTCCTTTATTGTGCCCATCTTTGCATGAAATGCTCCCTTGGTATCTCTAATTTTCTTGAAGAGATCTCTAGTCTTTCCCATTCTGTTGTTTTCTTCTATTTCTTTGCATTGATCGCTGAAGAAGGCTTTCTTATCTCTTCTTGCTATTCTTTGGAACTCTGCATTCAGATACTTATACCTTTCCTTTTCTCCTTTGCTTTTTGCCTCTCTTCTTTTCACAGCTATTTGTAAGGCCTCCTCAGACAGCCATTTTGCTTTTTTGCATTTCTTTTCCATGGGGATGGTCTTGATCCCTGTTTCCTGTACAATGTCATGAACCTCATTCCATAATTCATCAGGCACTCTATCTATCAGATCTAGGCCCTTGAATCTATTTCTCACTTCCACTGTATAATCCTAAGGGATTTGATTTAAGTCATACCTGAATGGTCTAGCAGTTTTCCCTATTTTCTTCAATTTGAGTCTGAATTTGGTAATAAGGAGTTCATGATCTGAGCCACAGTCAGCTCCTGGTCTTGTTCTTATTGACTGTATAGAGCTTCTCCATCTTTGGCTGCAGAGAATGTAATCAATCTGATTTCAGTGTTGACCATCTGGTGATGTCCATGTGTAGAGTCTTCTCTTGTGTTGTTGGAAGAAGGTGTTCGCTATGACCAGTGCATTTTCTTGGCAAATCTCTGTTAGTCTTTGCCCTGCTTCATTCTGCACTCCAAGGCCAAATTTGCCTGTTATTCCAGGTATTTCTTGACTTCCTACTTTAGCATTCCAGTCCCCTAGAATGAAAAGGACATCTTTTTTGGGTGTTAGTTCTAAAAGGTCTTGTAGGTCTTCATAAAACCGTTCATCTTCAGTTTCTTCAGCGTTACTGGTTGGGGCATAGATTTGGACAACTGTGATATTGAATGGTTTGCCTTGGAGACGAACAGAGATCATTCTGTCGTTTTTGAGATTGCCTCCAAGTACTGCATTTCAGACTCTTTTGTTGACCATGATGGCTACTCCATTTCTTCTGAGGGATTCCTGCCCGCAGTAGTAGATATAATGGTCATCTGAGTTAAATTCACCCATTCCAGTCCATTTTAGTTCGCTGATTCCTAGAATGTTGATGGTCACCCTTGCCGTCTCTTGTTTGACCACTTCCAATTTGCCTTGATTCGTGGATCTGACATTCCAGGTTCCTATGCAATATTGCTCTTTTCAGCATCGGACCTTGCTTCTATCACCAGTCACATCCACAACTGGGTGTTGTTTTTGCTTTGGCTCCATCCCTTCATTCTTTCTGGAGTTATTTCTCCACTGATCTCCAGTAGCATATTGGACACCTAATGACCTGGGGTGTTCCTCGTTCGGTATCCTATCATTTTGCCTTTTCATACTGTTCATGGGGTTCTCAAGGCAAGAATACTGAAGTGGCTTGCCATTCCCTTCTCCAGTGGACCACATTCTGTCAGACCTCTCCACCATGACCCACCCATCTTGGGTTGACCCACAGGCATGTCTTGGTTTCATTGAGTTAGACAAGGCTGTGGTCCTAGTGTGATTAGATTGACTAGTTTTTTGTGAGCATGGTTTCAGTGTGTCTGCCCTCTGATGCCCTCTTGCAACACCTACCATCTTCCTTGGGTTTCAATGCATATATGTTGGGTATAAAGAGACAGGACAGGTAGGGAAGGAAGTCATTTCTGCTGGGATCACACAGTTCTTGGTTTGCTTAGGGCTGCCCTGGTTTACGATAGCTATCCTGATGTAATTATTAATAGTGGCCTCTCTCAGATGATTAATTGTATGATCACCCAAGTTGTTTCCATCATCTAGGGAAATGAAGCCTTGGAATTGCATAAGGACAGGAGGTATGGCGAATAGAGAACCAAGAAGGAGGATAAATGTCAAGTCTTACCCAACTTTGAGTATGAATTTCCCTTTTAACATCAATAAATTCTGCAAATGCCCATGTTCTAGTAGTTAAACTTTTGGTATCTGAGACTTGAGAAAATCCATGATGACTAAAGTTACTTGGAATTTAGTGTACTGTTAGATAAACAGATATTTTATTAGTCACTAGACATTTGAAGATTTATATTTTGTGTCTGAATGAGACATTATTCATCCCATTTAAAGTCACTGCTTTCTGTGCTTCTATATTGGTGGAATTCGAGCAAAATTCTAGTCCTCCCTCCATAACATAGTATCCAGCCATGGCCCAAAAGAGAAGACTCACTGATTTGGATGCAAAGCTTAAATTTTTTAGCACAACATTGAAGATACCAGTCCATACAGAATTTAAAGTGGAGTCTGGGTATTACAATTTGAAGAATTCACTAATGGATGGCTCATGAGAAAAGGTGACAGTGTGTGTATGGAGACATTGGGGGGCGGAGGGTAGAGTTTTATAGAAGTTGTAATGCCACATAAGAAAAAAAAATAATTTCATATAAAAATAATATAAAGTAATCAATACTTGATTTTTACCAAATTTTTACATTGCATATCCACATATTTCCTTTGAGATATATTTGAAATCTATGGATGTGGTGAAAAGAGCATTGTGAAATTGCAGATTTAAATCCCGGTGCAACAATTTATCAGTTCCGTGAAATTAAGCAAATCTTTGAGATTCTCTGAGCCTCCCTTTCTCCATTTATAAAGTTGGGTTAGTGAAACCATTGTGCAGGCTGTCACAAGGAGCAAAACAGACATAGTGTGTAACATGCTTTAAAAACTCTGAATCAGTGGTTCTCGAACTTTAGCATACATTAGAATTACTTAGCAGGCTTATTAAGACACATTGCTGGGTCCCACCCTACCCCCTCGAATTTCTCATTTAGCAGATTCTGCATTTTAGCAAGACCACCTGTGTTATGGACTGTATGTTTGCTGCTGCTGCTGCTGCTGCTAAGTCACGTCAGTCGTGTCCGACTGTGTGTGACCCCGTAGACAGCAGCCCACCAGGCTCCTGTCCCTGGGATTCTCCAGGCAAGAATACTGGAGTGGGTTGCCATTTTCTTCTCCAGTGCATGAAAGTGAAAAGTGAAAGTGAAGTCGCTCCTGTCCGACACTTCGTGACCCAATGGACTACAGCCTATCAGGCTCCTCCCTCCATGGGATTTCCCAGGCGAGAGTACTGGAGTGGGTTGCCATTGCCTTCTCTGGGACTGAATGCTTATGTCCCCCTAAAATTCATACTTTGAAACTCTAACCCCCAATGTGATGACATTAAGAGGTGAGACCTTTGGGAAGTAATTAGTTCATGAGGGTGGCATCTTCATGAATGGGATTAGTACCTTTATGAAAGAGACCCTCGTGAGCTCTCTCACCCTCTTCCTACCATGTTGATGATACACGGAGAAGAGAGGTTGTTAGTCTGCATCAGAGAGGAAGGCACTCATCTGATCATGCCAATACCCTGATTTTGGTCTTCCAGTCACCAATAATGTGAGAAATAAATTTCTGCTCTTTATAGGCTACCCAATCTATGCAATATTTTCTAGTACTTGAACTGACTGAGAGTCCATGTCATTTTAACGCTGCTCTTCTGGGTACCACACTTTGACATCCATGGATCTTAGCAGAGTTAAAAGCATAACTCCCATCTTCTTAAGGGATAGATTGTTTTGGGGGGCATGGAGTGGGGGAGGTTGCACATTCTAAAAGAGACTTTAATAAAGAAATACATGTAACTAAATATTTTACTAGAGAAGGAAAATCTTGGCTATGTGAAGAAAATAATAAAGATTGCTATGAATCCGTCTATTGGTCTCATGCAAACTAAAACCAAGGATTATACATTCAGCTTAATTTCAACTTTATAATGATTTCCTTTAATTACTGTAAAGGACCAAACATGAAGATGCGGTAGTGTGAAATTAATCCTGACAACACTGAGCTTGCCTGGGCTCTGCAGATTAACCAGCATTTTACTGCATCAATAAAGGAATGAGGAAATAAAATTAAAAACTGATAGTGAATGGAATTACTTATTTGAAGCTAGCGATTATGTCAAGCTGTCACTCCCACAGATGGATTAGGCATAGAAAGACAACCAGATAAATTATAAACCACTCTACGAAGCTCATATCCATCTAGTCCACAAGCGTGGTGACAATGGAAATCTGAAATCGACTTGGTCATGGCAGATTTGGGTTGCATGTTTAGCATTTCATAGACATCTAGTATCTTGAAGAGTAGAGATCAAAAAGCCCCTAGAGGTCATGTGAGATTAGATTTCATTTTTGAGGCATTACACTGAATTATTTAATCTAAATGGAAAAAAAAAGAGTTTTTTCTTCCCTTTTAAAAAAATCACTGAGATACAATTTAGAGAAAAAGGAACAGTGCCAAATAGTATACCTAAACCATATGAAACATAGAATTACCTTAAGAAATAGCAAGGTTAGTTCTCTGCACTGGAATAGATTGTTTATTCAGGCGATAGATTTGATTTGTTTCCCTTTCCTTTTATTTCATTATTTTCCTTTCCCCTCTCTCTGTTCCTCTCATTACCACAGCTACTTTATAATCTAGACTCTTAGATCACCCAAAAGTCTCCTTAAAGTTGACTGGAGCACTGATTTCTGGGCAACTTACATCTGTATGATTATAGAAGATCCTGGCTTTAGCTGAAACAAGACTGTGGGTTTTTGTTTTTGTATAGATGAAAGTAAAGAATTGTAGAACAGGACGTGATCTTAGAGAAGCACTCCTGTGTCTGTCAAATTGTGACAAATTGTGGTTCTATCTTGCCTTTGCTCCTTACACTGTCACTGTTGCAATGGAGAGAGGCAAGCATTAGGATTTTGCTAGAAGGGACATAATATTAGTAATGAGATTTTGTTTTGTAGCTGATCCCTTCTGAAGAGTATAAGGATCCTTTTAGGTTGGGACTTTGATACAACTTATGGAAGCGGGCTGGAATCTGGATGCCGAAGAAAAAACACAAAAGGGGAAAAAAAGAGAAGGAGATAAAGGGGCTCTGGGCATACAGGTAAGATGGACTCTCTGTGGCCTGAGAGACCCTGTGTGGTCATGTTGAGGATAAATTGATTTCTTTCAGGTAATGGACAGAATTTGACCACCTCTCCTGTCACTGGGGGATTTAATGGTAGAAACCCAAATATGGTAGAACTCAAAATTGTACTAGACACATTTGTAAGCCTGCTGTCACAGAGTCAACCCTTTCAGTTTGGTTAGGATTCCCAGTGGAAAAAAAAGAATGTCACAATTGGAATTTTCCTTTAAAAATTTGCTATCAAATAATTCCCCCATATGCCAATCTATCCTAGGGGTCGTCTGATTTCCCCCTTCAGGAATCTCAAAACCTGGGGACAACCATCAAATCTTCCAGTTAGAGGGGTTCCCTTGTCATGTATCTCTTCATTATCCATGATAAAAGCTTCACTGAAGCACTTTAGTAATGGAAAGTGATGGAGCTTTCAGTGATGGAACTCTGGCTGTGTTCCATTTTTCTTATGGTTTTATTCTTGGAACATTATTTCAAGTGAAAACCCTCCCACCAGCTCTGAGAGAGTGGAGTTAATCCAAGCTCCTAATGGACTAATTCTGACTTTTCTAAATGTTCTGTATACTCATCCTGGTATAGAAGATAATGCTCCTTAGTACTGACTGTTCAAGAACACTGTAGTAAAACCTCACAGTAATTCCAGACACTATTATTATACCCATTTTATAGTTGAGGAAATCAAGGAATATAAAGATTAAGCGTATCATCCAAAGTTACATAGGATTTAAACAAAAGAGCTGGTATATGCAACCAGGTGGTCTTATTGCCAGAGCCCATGGCCTTAACCAGTAGGTAAACAACCTTTGATATACTGATAGAAAATCAGTATATCAGCTTTTTATTGTCCTTTCTCTCCTCTGGATATTTATATTCTAACAGAAGAGTGTCACTGGTTCTCCAATTAGACACAGGACCTTTGAATCATACAGAAAGCAATCTTAATATTTAGATGCATTTCTCAGTGTCATTCAATAAATTAATTTTAATACAACTAAATACACTTCTTAATGGGGTAAAGGATACATGAAAGTCAATGGGAGATATATTGTGCAGAATAGAGCTTTGTGCAGCTTTAGAGCTTACAAGTGGTACTTTAACAGGTTTCCATTCAATGTCATAAGAAATTGATCTCAGATGCTAGAAAATGGAACTGCTTATGGAAATCTCAGACTCATCCATACCAAGCATGTATTTTTCACATTTCTTTCCAGCTTGCCTCCCACTTACTGTCAGAGCAGTAAGAAAACCTGCAAATGGAGAAGAAATGCTGTAAGCTCTTCAAAAAGCATTCAAGTACAACTGAGGGAGACAGTTTTTTTTTTTTTTTTTTTTTTTTTTAAGCTTTAACGTGTCCTTTCTGGGTGATCTGATGATAAACTCAAAAGACTAAAAAAACTCAGTATGCAAAGGACCTACTTGTTTTCTGTGGAAAGCTACTGCTTTTCTTCCGCTCTCTCTCATTCTCCTTCGCCTTCCCTCCCTCCTGCTCTTGTATATAACTCATTATTATCACCCGAGCTTGCTTCCAAAATTCTGAAAATTATTCAAAAGAAGCGATTAGTACAAAATATTAAAAATACAAGGACAATAAAAACTGAGGCAGCCACTGGATGAAACAAATCAAATCAGGGGGTAAGTCTTAAAAACAATAGTAACAATTTTTATTCAAAACTAAAGGAATTACAATGGTAAAAGTAACATCAGAACCCTGAATTCCAATTCAAGCCTGATCACTATCATGAATATTTGCAGTAAATATATGCCTTAAACTCAAGAGTTTCTCAAAAAACTAAATGATAGAGGGAAATGTAGCTGGTTCTTTCTTATATATTGATAATTACCAGAAGTCCACTGAACAAGAGTCCACTGAAAATATTATAGAGTGTGTTCAGCATGCATGGAATTTCCCTTGCAAAGAGTTGTCAGTTTAGGTGGTACAGGCAACATTTTCTGTCTTGAGATTACTGTTGAATCTGGTGGACATGTCTGAGGACTACTCTTTATTTCTCATCCACTGATGGACCATCTGTAAGACACATCTAATACACAAAAAAGGAAGACAAAGTCTTTAAGACTCTGAGACTAAATACAGCCTTTAAGTGTATAACCAAAAGAGTGGATCATTCCAATTACTAAAAACAAAAGTATATCTCAGAGTTTAATTGTTTATCATATAGCAATCTTTGCAGATAAAGAGTGCTGAATTGGTCCTGGTGTGTGTGGCTCATTATCATTAATTAACTGTTCATTTGAAGTTAGAGGTTGATAAACGATGTCACTATTGGATGTAAACATCATATTAGATACATTAATGTTAGATATTTATATAAAAGGTTTTCCAGAGGAGGGGGGAAATAAATGAAAACCCACAATATGAAACTGAGCAGACATCTGTTACGGTGGCCAAACCTCCAGCAGGCTGGATTGATGATTATGAACCTATTACTGTTGATATATTACATAGAGCTGTGAGAATAGAAAGCTTTTCAAATTACACGGAGAGTAATCAACGGCCAGCAGCAATAGCCCCATGCTCTCTCACCTGCTGCGTGCCTCCCATAGGAATACATGCATCTCCAAGCCTGGAATTACTGGCAAGACAGAAGGAGCTTTCTTTTGCCTTTAGTTGGACTTTCAAATTACAAAATAAACCATTTTGGCTAGCCAGTCCCTCAGTGGGGGTGACAGGAACCGCGCTGTCAAATCACTGCTAGTAGAGGCAGCCTCTGCCTCCTTTTCTCAGCATCTCAAGCCCCGTTACTGAAGCTTGACCCCTTGTGAGCTCTTTCTTTGGTCTGTCTCCACTGCACAAATCACATTTTTGAGAAAAATCAAAGCTCTGAAAACTCATAGTGTATCTCAAGGAAAGGGAGAAGCAGAGGGAGTGGGAGATAGGGAGGGAGGGAAGAAGAGAGAGACAAAGAGGGAAGGAGGGGGAGAGAGAGAGGATGAAAGGATTAATATGAAGGATTTCTTTAGGGATTTGAATACAATTCTGAAACAGGAACATTTTTAAATTATGAGAATAGAAATTTCAACTATTGTGAATGAGACAGCAGGCTCAGAATCTACCTAACCAAAGTCATAAGCTACCAAGTGCTGGTTACTAAAGCCGGGTAGATAACCTGGTGATCTGCACTGGTTGTGGACAAATGTCCCATTTCATGCTACCATATGATGTGTTGTGCACTCTCGAAAAGTACAGCTAACATTGATTTGAGGTTAAGATGACTGGGTTTCCTTTATAATCGTCAGTCTTCTTTGTGTATTTTCTATATAAAAACAACAGTTGGCACTACTTTAGCCTCTCTAGCAGCTTCATGTGAATTTGAAGATGGCATGCCTTCCTCAAGGTATGTTCTCATTATGTTATAAATTTGTAATAAATGTAAAAATATATTGTGACTATTCTGTGAAGTGCGCACCTCCCCCTACCCAGGAGTATGCCACTTGTACAACCACATACAATGCTTTTGGTACTTTGTATATGATTGATTCCCCATAATTCCAATCCATTGCTTCTTGGCCATCCCATGCTATGCTGTGTTTGCCCAGATACAGTTCAATTTTGTATTTTGATCTAACCTGTCATCTCCAGACACACTAATTTGCACATTGGATGGCAGCTCTTACACCAGTAGAATACACGGCACCCAACCTTGGCCATTTTCACTTATTTATTTTATTTTTTAGTTGTCCTAGATTATTCATGCAGGCTTTCTCTACTTGTGGTTTACAGGGGCTTCTCTCTTGTTGCGGCACAAGGGTTTCTCCTGTTGAGGAGCTGGGGCTTTAGAGTGCATGGGCTCACTAGTTGTGGTGCAAGAGCCTAGTTGCCCCACGGCATATGAGACCTTAGTTCCCTGACCAGGGCTCGAACCTCCATCCCCTGCACTGGAAGTCAGATTCTTAACCACTGGATCCCCAGGGAAGTCCCCACGTTCACTTATTTTCACACTTGCACTTTGATTCTGATCCCATCTCTCTCCTGACTCTTGACTATATTTCTTATTCAGGTTCTTTGTTTACAGAATATTCATGATCGGACTCAAGCTATATTTCATATGTCATACACATACACACACATACACAAAAAAGGTCACTTTCTGATGTAAAGCTGGTAGCAATCAGAATAAAAATGATACCTTAAAGAATTAAATACTTTGAAAGATGTTTACAAACACTTTATTGAAGAAAAGCTCTGGTAAAGAATTTGGTAAAGAATCTGCCTGCAATGCAGGAGACCCAGTTTGACTCCTGGGTCAGGAAGATCCCCTGGAGAAGGGATAAGCTATGCACTCCAGTATTCTTGGGCTTCCATTGTGGCTCAGCTGATAAAGAATCTGCTGCAGTGTGGGAGACCTGGCTCTAATCCCTGGGTTGGTAAGATCCCCTGCAAAAGGGAAGGACTACCCACTTCAGTATTCTTGCCTGGAGAATCCCCATGGATAGAGGAGCCTTGCAGGCTACAGTCTATGGGGTCCCAAGTACATGAAATACTCCATCACAATGGCATCCTTAGATTTGGAATGTAACTAAACCAACTGTTATTCAGAAGGTAGACTGCATACAAAATGGGGAAACACAAGAATTTTCAGTGTTTATCCTCTACTACCTGGCGGAAACGTCTCCCTTATCCGAGCGGTGTGCCCTACTTATTTAGACAGAAGTGTTCTTTCCTTAGAGAAAGGACAGTTCACCTGCCAGTGATTATCTGATATGATTGTGCCAGATTTTAACAAGCAGCTGATCTATAACTTAGTCTCCTGAGAGGTCTTACATACAGGATCAGTCATGATTCTTGACTTAGGCCTATTTTTTTCACTGTATTAAATTGGGGCTAAAGTTTTTTTTAAGTGTCTCCTATGAGTAAGTTTAATGTGAATTCCCTAGGATTTGAAATACTATATATAGATAAGTCGATCAAGTGTAGTTTCTGTTCATAAAACCTGACAATCTGACCCAGATACATCTGCATGATACCACAACACTACAGATCTGCCTGGGAGACCTGTGGAGCAACTAGCAAGACTTTCCCTTGAATATTTGACATCTGAATGCCTCACTCTTAAGTTAGGTGCCTATTAGGGTATTTACCTGAAATTGGGGGTGCAGTCACTCTGCATGGTCATGGCATAGCTCCCAGCAACCATCTTGGTTCTGCATGACTTCTATTCTCAGCTTTGCTGCTGCTGCTGCTGCTAAGTCGCTTCAGTCGTGTCCAACTCTGTGCGACCCCATAGACGGAAGCCCACCAGGCTCCCCTATCCCTGGGATTCTCCAATTTCCTTCTCCAATGCATGAAAGTGAAAAGTGAAAGGGAAGTTTCTCAGTCCTGTCTGACTCTTAGCGACCCCATGGACTGCAGCCTACCAGGCTCCTCCATCCATTGGATTTTCCAGGCAAGAGTACTGGAGTGGGGTGCCATTGCCTTCTCCGTCTCAGCTATTTACTACATGGTAAATAGCTGAGAGTAGAAGGTGGACAGAATCACACAGCTGCACACTGTTGATGGGAATAAGAAACAGGAGTTGTCATTAGATTCACCCTGGAAAAGTCAAGGTACTTCGCCAGGAATCTGAAATTTGAACTGAGAATTTTAGTTGTTCCTTGTGGCTGGAATTGTAACACATTAGTTTGAAAGCAATGGATTGTCATATGTACTGGGGAGCAGAGAAAGAGAAATGCCACAGTTAAGCAGAGAGGCAAATATGAGAAACAGAAAAGATCCTGTGATGCTCCTGACAGATTTCCTATTTTTGATTCTGGTCCTTTCAGCATGCCTGGATATCATCTGAACCTTGGGGTCTGCAGTACATCTCCAGGAGCATCACTACGTTTTGTTTGTTTGCTTAGGTTAATTTATGTTTCTAGTCCTTACAGCAAAGTACTAACCATGACAAGTCTATAATTCTGAACTTTTATCAAAACACCTGATCTTCTACTCATTAGTTTAGTTAATAGAATCTTTATATTCATGAATTACAAAGTTATCTGTGGGCTTCCCAGGTGGCACAGTGGTAAAGGATTTGCCCTAAGGCAGAAGCGGCAGGTTCGATCTGTGGGTCGGGAAGATCCCCTAGAGGAGGGCACAACAACCCAGTCCATTGTTCTTGCCTAGGAAATCCCGTGGACAGAGAAGCCTGGCGAGCCACAGTCACAGGGGTCACCAAGAGCTGGACACGACTGAGCAACTGAGCACACACTCATGCAAACTCATCTGTATCCTCTCATTTAACAAGATCCTTAGCTTCTAAAATGGTACAATCCATCATAGAGTTATTGTGAGGATGAAATTATTTAATATAGATAGGCAGTCTGAATAACAGTACCAGGCTCATGTGCTAAGTCTCTTCAGTAATGTCCAACTTTTTGTGATCTCATGGACTGTAGCCTGCCAGGCTCCTCTGTCCATGGGATTCTCCAAAGCAAGAAGACTATAGCCCACCAGGCTCCTCTGTCCATGGGATTCTCCAGAAAAGACGATTGGAGTGAGTTGTCATGCCCTCCTCCAGGGGAGCAGGGACCCTCCTTCCTGACCTAGGGATCGAATCCACATCTCTTTACATCTACATGCATTGGTGTATACCAAGAATATTTAAATTTAATAATTTTATAATTATCTGCATTAACATGATTAATGAGGGTCTTTTCATAATCTTTCTGTAATAAGAAAGCATATTGGGAATGTTATTTATGTTTTAGCTTAACTCATAAGTCCAGTTTTATGGAGTTTTATTTTATTTTTATTTTTTGACCACAATATGTGGCATGCAGGATCTAAGTTCCCTGACCTGGGATCGAACCTACATCCCCTGCAGTGGAAGCTCAGAGTCTTAACCACTGGACTGCCAGGGAAGTCCTCAAAATGGAGTTTTACTTAGTACGTAGTAATACTCTATTGATTAATTCATTCATTCAGGCAACAAGTTATGGGTACTTCATATGTTCATGTGTATTGTATAAAAATTACATTACATTACTATTTAGAGACAATCTTAGGTTCAATTTAGGATTTTAATTAATGAGACACTTTCTCTCAAGTTATGTCTTATCTGGATTAATCATTCTTTGGCTTCAGAGAAAAAAAAAAGAACTGATCTTTGAAGATAATTCTGTAATATATAGCTAGATGTGAATGTTTGTTTACTAAGCAAAAGAGGTACAAAGGTGAGCATATTTTAAGTTTTATGATTACTCAGGTGATTTAATTATTAAGAAGCTAGGCAGAATCCCACTGGGGATGGTTACATCCCTTCATTCTGAGGCTTCTCTAAAAAGAGGATTCTTTTGATGCTGAGGAATACTTGTTTCAACAGGCCCACTCAGTATTTGAAGCTTATTCAAAAGGTCACATTTTCAGGCAAGACTTCAGTCATATAGTCCAGATGGGCTAAAATAAAAAGGATTTTAAGCACTTCGAAGTTTGAGCTGTTAATACAAGGATTCGTGGACTGATTTCTTAGATGTTGCTTTAACTGAGGAGAGTTCCATTTGGAAATGTTACAAGTAATTCTCAAGAGGGGTTAAAGTGACATGAAGCCACCTCTACCACCAACACATAACAACTTGGCATGGACAAATATCTCACTTTTCTCTGGACACTTTGAAAAGGTACTCTTAGAAACTATTGAAAAAATATCACTTAAATCAATACTTGACTCTGCGATTCACTAAGAGATCTGAGAAGGTCAAGCTACTAAACCAAACCTGGACACTATAACATATCAGCAAATTTTATCCCTCATAAGTAGTCATCATAACATTTCTTTGGACATTTTCTAGTTTAGGAGTTTCCTAGCCTTCTTCATATCTTACCCTGTAGATATCAGCTCTGTGAGATAATAAAATATTTTTATAACAAATATTTTCACTTTTATGAAATGAAATGAATAGATGACAACTCTACCAATAATGTAATTCTAAGTCAATGTAATATCCCAGCTTTAACAATTTTAAGAAATAAAAGGAAAGTATTTATATTAAAATAATATGCACAACTAGAGAGGAACATAAATGATTCCATCTGATGCCTGTTCTTGACTATCTGGGAAAATATTTAAAAACTGAATAAGACAACTCTGTGCATCTGCAGGATACTTAGCAGTCATTGTTTCCACTCACTGACTGTCTCAGCACACTCATCACTGATAGAACAAAAATGTCTTCCACGAAATTCTAAAACTCCCCCTAGTAACAGAGCTATCTCATTATTCTAACCATTATCATTGCCATTTCTAAAAGAAAATTAAACTATAATTCCAATGATAATCATTAGTCCCTAATAAAACAATTTTACTTATCTATATTTATTATGTATATTGTTTACTAATACCATATAACTATCTTTTAAAATTTTATTGGTAATTCCTAGCACTCCAAAATGCAGAGACAGTGATATCTAAAGAGTTGTTCATTCGTCATTTTTTATTTGAAAAATTGGCACTGGTTTCAGGCACAGAAACAATGTAATATAAGTATTGTTTTTTAAGGAAATGCTTAAACTTTGTTACAAGACTTTGAGAGATTATAAAAGTTTTGATGTATGGGTACAAGTTATGTAAGATTTTAAAGAGCAAGAGCTATTATTAAAGGGAAACACTGGTTTCCAGCGAGAGCTTCTATGCATTGGTCTAGTCTTGTTACCAGATAACCCTGATATCAGAGCACCAGGGCAGTCCACACATGAAGAAAAATAATCCTGATAAAATATAGGATCTGAAGATTAGCTAAAGCAGGCTTGTTCAAAGGTGTGCAAACAGTTGTTGTGCATATAACCTGAAATAATATAGCATGAGCAGTTTTAACTGTAAGTTTGAGAGATGTGCATTCGGACCGTTTTCAGAGTCTGATTTGGTTATGATTACAAAAAAGCAGATTTTCCCATCTTCTCACTTAGATGGCTGTCCTAGAATCTGTGTTTACATCCATATCTTCATATATATATTCATACATCTATATATTTAATTTTGGTGCACTGGGTCTGTGTTGCTGCACACAGGCTGTCTCTAGCTGTGGTGAGCGGATGCCACTCTCCAGTTGCAGAGCGCAGGCTTCTCATTGTGGTGGTTTCTCTTTTCATGGAGCACCACGTCTAGAGTGTGCAGGCTCAGTGGTTGTGGTGCCCAGCATGTAGGCTTAGTTACTCCACAGCATGTAGAATCTTTCCAGATCAGGTATCGGACGTGTGTCTCCTGCACTGGCAGGCAGATTCTCGACCATGGGACCACAAGGGAAGTCTCCACCTATATTTATAACTATTTATTCTTTTTTTTTTTTTTTGTGGCAGCACAAGCAATATTTTGGTTCTTGGAGTCAACAAAGAGACCCAACCATCAGAAGAGATATAGCAACAGACTTCAATCATATAGCCTTAACTGCTTGAATAGAAATTATGAAGAATCTGTGCACATCCAGATTCTTCATAATTTTATGTATAAAATTCAAATAGTATACTTTTTCATATATATCTAATTTTATAAATGAAAATTTAGTTAAAGTCAAAGATTTATGCCGGGGTCCAGCCCTGGTGGATCCAGGGTAATTCGAAGGTGGGGATGGAATCGGCGTCCTGGAAAAAACTTATTTAATTACAGATATAGAGGGAGATTAGAAACAGATAGTGTAGTAGGAGAATTAGTGGAGAAAAGAGGCTGAATAACTGGTTTACATGGAATACCAATCACCACCTATGTAGGCCACAGGCGTCTTTCCATTCTCCCGAAGAAGAGGAGGCACTGAGGCCTCCCTGGTCTGATCTCAGAAGCCCAGGCAGAATTAGCAGCCTTGGTGAGTACCCACATTTCAGATGGGAATTCAGCCAGGAAAGCGGGGAGCAAGAAAGAAACGACACGGGGGAATCAGTCTTTCCAGAAACTGGTCCGATTTCTTTATTTTTCAGGTTTGTTTATATACCTTTTTGTTATACATAGGGATGAATACAGAGTCACCTGGGGGTCACAATCAGGTGCTTCATATAAAATTATACAAAGGTCTTATGAATTTCATCATCTTCTGGCCATGAGGTCTGCTGACATTTTATGGCCCTTTCTGATACCGGTCAGTTAACCAGAAAACTTATTTTTCCAGGGGTGATTTTTTCTTAAATCAGGCGCCACCCTCCAAATAAAGTTGCATTCCTATAGGGTGAGGGTGTAGTGAGTTACAATCAAGAAAGGAATTTACTTAACCTAAGGTTTAACATGATTAACCTTAAAGGTTAATACTTATTTCTCCTATATGCTAGTTATATTCATTATAAGGGCAGGGAATATGGAGATTTAGCAGCAAACATCATCCCAACAAATGAAAACCCTTCACCAATGTTACCTTTAAGATCTATTTTGTCTTAAGATAGTGATAAAGTTACATTTTTGCATAGCAAGGACACAGTGATTTATAACAAAGTACAGTGATCTATAACAAAAGAGAAGATACATTAACTCAAAAGTCTAGTATTGCTAACATCAAAAAACTACTATATTTCCTTTTCTATATTCCAAATACATTGATTAAGATATTCCCAGGTGCCTAAGGATATGGAGGCCTGATGGCAATCATTGACTCATCAATGAAAAAAGCCCTACGCTAATACTCCAAACTCTCTGTGCTGTTTATGGTTGAGGGGTTGTCACACAAGCTAGTCTGTCAGCAGAGAGGTTTGACCTGAGACATCCTTGTCACACCCAGGGCAGGGAATTAGCAGTAATTATTGGCACGACAAATGAAAAAACCCTTCACCAATATAATTCCTAATCAACCCACTAATACTATACTAATGATCTTCTAACTTTTCAAAAGAGTCTGTATTTAGAAAGTTTTAAAACATCCCATGCCTCTCACAGTTGGGAGGCTGTAAACAATCACACGCGGCCGGAGGAGCCTGATCAGGCAGGCCAGAGAACCTTCAGAGTTCGTAAGTTGAAACACTCTTATCACACCCAGGAATTTTTACTAACTGGAGCTGCAAGTTAACTCCTTCTCTGAGAGAAATGGTTATGGGGGAGAGCTCCCCATAAAGTACTCTGGTTTTGGGGGTAGATGCTCGGGAACAGGGGGTTTCCTGAGGCTTGATCACGCCTTTGCGTATGCCAGGCTTCCTTCCTCATGACCTTTGCCATGGGCGGAGTTCCTCACGCTGGCCCCCAGCAGATTTAGAAGGCCCTAGACAATGGTTTCTATCAGTCAACCAACAAGATAGCCCAAGATAATTAACAAAAGGAAGCATAGAAAGGCAGTACAATTACTGATTAAGCATTAATTTTGGCCCTAGCCTGCCTGTTTCTTAGCTGTGGTGTGCTGTGCTGACTGTGCTTATTCACTCAGTCGTATCTGACTCTTTGCCACCCCATGGACTGCAACCTGCCAGGGCTCCTTTGTCCATGGGGAATCTGCCAGCAAGAACATTGGAGTGGCTTTCCATGCACTCCAGGGGATCTTCTCAACCCAGGGATCGAACCCAGGTTTTCCTCATTGCAGACAGATTCTTTACTGTCTGAGCCACCAGAGAATCCCCTTAGCTGTGCCAACATGGGTTAAATAGGAATCTAGCTGAGCTTTATTTATTTATTTATTTTTATAAAATGGTGCAATAATAGTATCTTCCTTGTAAATGATGTAGAATTTTAAGGGGATTCACATCGAAAGAACTCAGACGGTGCCTAACACAAGACACACATTCAGTAAATATTACTGATATCGGTTGGCTCTTCAGTTCCAGCAGTTTTTAATTTCTAGGTAAACTCCTGAGTGAAAAAAAGGGCTAAGATCTGAATGGAATACCATTTAAGTCATTTTGTGACCACTCTGGTTGAAGTACCATGTGATTGTATAAACTGACTATTTCAGATTTGGATCAACATGTCATGTAAGCATAAAACAAAGTAAAGGGGATCTGAAAAGTAGTCTGTTGGCAAGTCTACTTTTCAGAAAGATTCAGGGGGTTCCTCTAGGGATTTTTGATAGGAGTAAAGTCTAATGGGATTATTTCCAAGTTGGTCCTAAGAAAGTGACACAGACTAAATCTATGGTTCATTGGGCAATGCTGGTGTCTGATACCATGTGGTAAAAATAGCTCACCCACCCAAGATTTTAACACCTATAACCTTAGTTTCCTTACCTCAGATCCTGTGTACCAAGTAGGTACTTGGAAAACACGTGCCACTTGTAAAACATGTTCCTGCAAATTAATTATTGTAAAACAAGGTCATATAATAAAAGATGAACAATTTTAAGTTTCAGCTAAGTTAAAGCATGTAGTTCTTTATCGCTTTGTACTTTAATGGTGTGAGTTTTATGGATTTTTACTTGGAGAAATTATTTATTGGTGGTCATGGAATTATTTGAAGTCAATATAAAAATAAGCAACAAAAGTATTTTACTTTTCAACTTGAACAAAATGAGTTTAATTTGCATGGGACCAAAGTTCTGAAGACTGCACTGTGTGCAGCAGCTTCGCCTGACTTCAAAGACACTCTGGAGATCAAAACAAAATCAACTTCTGAGGACTGATTCTCTTATTTTCCTTCCTAACAAACGTGATTTTGTTTTCTTTGTGGGTGCTGGTCATTTCAAGGCAATGTTAGAGTCTGTGGTGCTGTCGATGTTTGAGTGACTCCATCTTAACCTCAGAGGTGAGAGTGGCAGTAAATGAAAACATGGAAATTCTGACATCTGAGGAAGAGCCTGCGACTGGAATCTGAAAACCTGAAGCCGGGACCTTTGTACTATTTCAGTCTCCCTCTTGCACAGACGTGCAAGTGCTCTCACCAGATTGGATTTATGTTGTGACATTTCCCCTTACCTTTCAATTTTTTTGTATGTGATCATACAACATGAAGATCATTGACTGTCCCTGTTAAGCCTGCTCGAACCAAAGGACAGTGACCTTTTCCGCGTTCTGTCGTCGGCTGGGTATGTTTGTCCCAGTCTCCTTCCTTTGTTTTCTCAGGGAAGGAAATTCAGAGCCAATCAAACTGTAAAATCCTGAGTGGGTTAAAACCAGGCCAGGGCTGCTTAAGCAGTGCTAACATTTTTGGAGATCATTTTTGTGACAGAGATTGAAAGGAGTATAGAAAATAGCACAACAGGATTCAATTCACATGACAAAAGAAAATTGTACAAAGTTTAATCCATTCCCATTGCCGTCTCAAGATTGTAATCTCCTTGCATGCTGACCCTAGGGAAGATATTTTTTTCCTACAATATGCTTCATCAAGTTGCTTTAGAAGTGGTGCTGTTGGCTGGAGGGAGGCGGCACAAGTTATATAACACCCAATTTAAGATAATGGAATTTGAAAAGGAGAAATTAATATAAACAGATGAGGCCAACAAAGCTTCAGTCGTCTAGAAGGTAGTTTCAATCATCACTGACATTAAACAATATCACCCCCACTGAGTCTACACCATGTTTATTATCATTTAATTTCTTGCCCAAATTGTTGCTTTCTTATCGTGATGTTGCAGGGATTGCAAGCTCTGTTATGACTACAACTGGTAAAAAAAAAAAAAAATTGCATTCATCTAAGTGAGTAACAAGATACAGAGACTGAGCTCTCCATCTTAACCTTTTGTGGCTTTAAATATTCCACTGAATACATTAGCAAAAATGGAAGCTATAGCATTTCCATAATTATCACAGCACTGTCTTTGTTCTTATAATGATAGAATCCATACTTTCAATTTGGAGTGCTTAATAATAGCAGCTGTCTTGTCTGCTCAACTGTGGGGTTTTAGGGCTCCCATAATTATTCATTTTCACTCACTTGACAGTGGGTGTTTCCTTGAAATATTTCAGGCCACAACAGAAGACACTATTTTAAAATCCTTTTAAGCATTCTGCTATATACAACAATATTGAATTATGCATTAATAAACCAAATTTAATTGACTTGGAGGCACATAAGTCCTTATTAATATATCTTAGTACTAAAAACTGATTGCTGCAAATTGTCAGCCAAATACAAATGCAGGCATGATCGTACTTTTAATGTATGAAGGTCCTCTGTCTCTTGGTCCTTAAAATCCCATTTCATTTGTTTTCACCTTCTCCCTTGCTCTCTGCTTCCCCATGTTCTTGCTTCGGGTTTTCCTTCTCCTCTTCTTATTTGTAAAAATATTTTATTTTGAAATAGTTTTAGCACACTGTTGTTGGTAGTAGTACACATATGCATGTATGTTATAATCTCTCACTATGAAACATTAACACTAAATAATAATGGGACATAATTGATCTGGTTTATTCCCAATATTCATATTTTATTTATTATTGTAATTAGCTTGATGCATATCAGAAAGATGGAGGGCCACTTTTCACTTTCTATGGGTAGGTTTCTGTTTGAGATTTTTCCCTTTCAATTACCCATTAATAAGTTTTAGTAAATGATAAGAGGAGGGCTAGGTGAAAGGCAGACTGTCTATCCATGCAACAGTGTTCTTTACCATGATGGATGAAAATTATATGCTTCTGAGTGTGTTTACATGTGCCTAAGAAGAGAGGTTCAAAAGATGAGGAAGGTAGTTTTATGAGTATGCTGTGGAGATGCTAAAGAGGATAATTGAGGGAGACAGGTTTTTATGAGACATTAGGGCAGAGACAGAGGGTATGTGTATGGGAGGTTGGGGTGGGGGTAGGGACAGTGTGTAAGCAGTTATAGAATGCTCTCAGGGCACTGATGCTGGGATCTGTAGACCCTTAATACTCTTTCATGTAAAAGTACATGTTCTAGGGATAGTACAAAGGTTAAGTTCTTACATTATGCATATAGCACTCATATTTAATCTAAACAATTCATCCTAATATTTTTTAAAAAAACAAAGTGCTGTACATTGTATTCAATTATAAAATTAATGCACACCTTAATTGTATAATTTAAAGTGACTAAAAGAAGCTGTATTAAATTTTGAAAGTCCTTGCCACTATAAATAATTTTGAAAATTTATAATAAGAAAGATCTATCATAGATAACCACTCTGAACAATTTAATGAATTTTATTTTTTAAATTTTATTCATTTTTTCCCTTAAATTTTATGAAACAATGTTTCTAAATCTTGTTTTGTTGTTGTTTTGCTTATTTTTCTCTTTAGTCCATTGATTTTCACATCCAAATATGAAACTGGGTCTCCAGACAGCTCATAGAAAATACCATATCTTTTTCTAAATCATATAAATGTATTTCAGGAAATGCTCTCACCAGGCAGAGGCAATCCTGTAGCTATAAGCACTAGAAAGCATTAAAGATTCAGTTCCAAAGATGGAAAGTTTCTACTGACTCTCAAGTTTCTACTGCACTGCTTTGTTCATTACCAAATGACAGGTATCATTTTATAATTCAGTGTAACAACTCTTGCTGACAAATATAATCTCTCTTCTCATCTATGCCATTTTAATTTATAACCACAGCATTTCTTTTTTCACAATATCTATATCCATATTTCTCAGAAATTATCAACCTTTACTCAAATACTTACTAACAATAAATAAGTCGATCTATGAAGAGGCTGTACTAGTGTTTTTCAGAGAAACAGAACCGGTAGGGTGTCCCCTAGAAAAAGTCTTATTATGAGAGGTTGGCTCACTCAGCTAGGGAGGCTAAAAAGTCCCATGATCTGCCCTCTGCAAATTGGAGGCCCAAGATAAACAGAGGTGTGGTTTTTGTCCAAGGCCAGAGGGTTGAGAACCAGGGATTCAATGGTCTAAGTCCTAGGCTTCATCTGAAGACTTAAGAAACAGGAGAGCCAATGTCTGAGGACAGGAGAAGATGGATATCCCAGAATTGACAGAGACCAAATTTTCCCTTTCTCCACCCTTATGTGCTATCCAGGCCCTCAATCTACCAAACCAAAGGCTAATCTTGCCTGGAAACACCCTTGCAGTCATACCCAGAAATAATATCTCACCAGCTAACTGGGTATCTCTTAGCCTGGTCAAGATGACACATAGAATTAACCATCACAGAGGTTCAGTATTAAACATTTTCCGGAGAAACTGAAGTACCGTGACAGACTGTTGAAAGATGTCAGAGTTTTCTAATTATTCCAAGAACAAAGACTGGTCAGGACATTAGTCATGATATTACTCCATAGCAGTAACATTAAAACATTTAAGACATATCAGTTATCTAGATATACTTCTTGTTGGCTGGGTCCTCAGAGAGTCAAGACTTACTTTCCCTGGATATTAGAAATAGAGTAAGAATCACGAACCAGGCTCAAGCCTACTTGATGCTTGAAAGCATTTCATTGGACATCTCAGTAGTTTAATGGCACCCCACTGCAGTACTCTTGCATGGAAAATCCCATGGACGGAGGAGCTTGGTAGGCTGCAGTCCATGGGATCGCTAGGAGTTGGACATGACTGAGAAACTTCACTTTCACTTTTCACTTTCATGCATTGGAGAAGGAAATGGCAACACACTCCAGTATTCTTGCTTGGAGAATCCCAGAGATGGGGGAGCCTGGTGGGCTGCCATGTATGGGGTCGCACAGAGTTGGACACGACTGAAGTGACTTAGCAGCAGCAGCATAGTGCATAAACGGGGCTCAGATGGTAAAGATTCTGCCTGCAGTGTGGGAGACCCAAGTTTGATCCCTGGGTTGGTAAGATCCCCCAAGAAAGGAATGGCAACTCACTCCAATATTCTAGCCTGGAGAATTCAATGGACAGAGGAGCCTGGCGAGTTCCAGTTCATGGGGTCGCCAGGAGTCGGACATGACTGAGCGACTGACGCATAGTGCATAAACATGTCCATATAAACTTATCTAACAATAAATGTGGACTATGTGGCTTTTATTAGGGAGAAATGAGCATATTATGAAATTATGCCAAGTAAAGCAAGGTGTTACAGTTCTTAAAGTCTAAAAGCCTCTGGCTTTAGCTGGTAAACTATGGACTTCCCTGGTAAACTATACTGTGACCTCAAGATATGTGTGTGTGTGTGTTAGTTGCTTAGTCGTGTCCAACTCTTTGCAACCCCATAGACCGAAGCCCACCAGGCCCCTCTGTCCACGGGATTCTCCAGGCAAGAACACTAGAGTGGGTTGCCGTTTAGGCATATACATAAAATAAAATTAAAAAATTAAAAGATAAAGCAAAAAATAAAGTAAAATAAAGTGAAGTAATTTATATAGCCCAATGTAATTCTCTCAGGTCAAAAAGTATAACAATTTACTGAAAATCTGTGGCTTCCTTAATCTGAAAGCCTCAAGAACATTTCTATAAACCAGTGGTTCAAGATATTCATTTCAGTTTAATAATTATCTATTTAGTATTTAAGATGTGCCAAGAACCATGTGAGATGCTGCAGCTAAAATATTGAATAAGACAACAGAGCATGCAGGTCTGTGGAGGTTAACATCCAGCAGGAAAGCAATATCATTAAACATGCAATTACAACTAAAGGTTTTTTCAGTTATGAAGAGATGCGGGATTAAGTGGACAAACAGCGTGCTGTTTGTAATTGGGGCTTTAGGAAAAGCTTCCCAGGAAAAATTACAGCTAAGCTGTGACCCAGACTACAGGTAAGGTTTATCCCATTAAAGCTGGAATAGCAATAATAATAAAGGGGAAAAAAAAGTTTAAGGAAAATAAAACAGAATATAGGTAAAAAGAACAGCATGTGTAAAAACTGTGGAGATGGAGAGATGTGAGCCTATGACCCAATTTTAAGGTTTGGAATGGCAAGAGATGAGTCTGGGGAGCCAATGTGGTCTTATTTTCAGTGTATCCTGTGGGAAGTTAGTTGGAGGTTGAAAAATATTTGAATACATTTAGGAAATATGGACCATTCCCACAAGACCTCTCAGAGTCTTTACTATGTTTGTATTCACCACAGAAATCTCCAATGTTTAGAACTTCTGAATTAAGTTATTGTCTCGCTACAGTGGTTGTTTTTTTTTTTTTTTAAAGCTGTCTATAGGAAGTTGACTCTATGACCACTTCACTATTTCTCTCTAAAGTGAAAGTGAAAGTCGCTTAATCCTTATCCACTCTTTGCGACCCCATGGACTATACAGTCCATGGAATTTTCCAGGCCAGAATACAGGAATGGGTAGCCTTTCCCTTCTCCAGGGTATCTTCCCAAACCAAGAATTGAACCAGGGTTTCCTGCATTGCAAGCAGATTATTTACAACTGAGTTATTTTAACTGGGAGAAAAAAAAAAAAGCTATAAGAAGATGAGCTCAAACGGGATTTAGGTAGCAGTGTATGATTTCTTGGTACATTTCCACAGCCCTGAACCTAGAGTATTTCATCTATTGTGGAATCCTGACTAATTCCAAAAACTTAATTTTTTTAGTGAGTTATAGCTATGCATATTCACCTCCATGCAAAGCTCACAGTAGACAAGAATCATCTACCATCCATAATATTTTTTCCTTACTCCTAAAGGAGTGTTTTCCTATACTAGGTGCACATTTTAAAAGCATTGATATATTCTACTACTCCAGAAAGTTATTTTATTTGGCAGCCATAGCCACCCCACCGCAAAATGAATAAATGAGTAAATAAATATATAAATAAGTAAGAATACAGGCAGCATGTTCCAAGAACTGTACATCTTCTTGATGGAAAATCAATATACAGTGAATCTGGAAATTGAGACTGTTGAGCTAAGTTTTTGTTTACATTCCAGATAATTCCAGTTTCTGCTGTCATCAGGACTGTAAAAAGAGGGCTTTCCTGCATTCCCATTTCATTAAACCCTTTATGGATCATAAGAAGCTATTTGCAATTATGTTAATTCAAATTCTGAATTCTGCCTAAATGAAGTTGACAGACTGCAGACAGCTAAGTGATGGGAATGGGTACAAAAAAATTCTGTGAATGATAATTATCTATTGATCTGCAAAGTGCATTTGATTTGGATCAGTACTAGAACAAAGGCACGAACGTGGCGAAAGCTCATACAATCCTATTGAAGACATGGACAAGAACATCTTCCTAGCATGGACAGAGCTGAAATGTTCCTGAGAGAAGAGTAAGAATTCCTTCTGTTTCAATTTCTTTTAACACATGAATGTTTAAAGCTTAGTGGTTTCTGTTTCCATACCCAAATCCTGATTTAAGAAGCTGATTCCAAAATATTTATTACCACTCCAGCCATTGCACCACAACCCTGTTATTGGTGTTTAAAATGTATACATTTATAAATTATGAATAGAAATTTATAGTCAGTAAAAAATCAGTGTTTTTCTTTTAATTTAAATTAGTAAAAGTTCTATGACAGTGAAAAATTCTTCAATTCTTCCATTCATTCTGGAAATGGAGATCTTACTTTTGTTTTATGCAAAGTTGTCTTTGTGCAGTCATTGAAATAGTCCTGCCCCAAACACACAACTGAATGGTGCCAGTATGGGCCAGTCAGTTAAGCAGAACTCTAGCAGGGGTCTCATAGTTCTCATAAGGCAGGTACAACAGCCTGCCTTTACATCTACAGGAAGGAGTCAAAATAACCTTGTGTCCTTATCTACCATCAGATCAATCCAAACATAAAGATGACCAAGTCTTAGTTGACCAGCTTGTTCTAGGTGCTCATGCCTAGACATTCTCTTCCAATAAATCTGAATTTGATTCGAAAAATTTCTTATTTTTTAGCAGTACTCTGAGTGGTTATAATGAAAGAGCTCCTTCAGAATAGAAATTTTCCATCTTGCATTCCTGGTACCCAACATGGTGCCTGGTACATATCAGACTCTTAAAAATTAATCTTTTAAACTAAGCTAAATTAAAAAAACTGAAATATGATTGGACATGAGTATGGCTATGTTAGTAAAAACAGGCTGTATTTGCAGCAGGAAGAAATACCACTGAAGTCTTGGTTGTTAGAACATAGGCCTGTTGACTACGCTATTGGTCTTGGCCACTTTCCAAGGGCCGCGAGTGTCCGTGAAGCCACTCAGGGGTCCAGGCTGACAGAGATATTACCAGGATGCAGCTTCACCTTGCAGTTGTGTTACTCCCTCTGTGGTGGCTTTCGGAATCACCATGGAAGGGAAAAGGTGTGTGGGAAAGGTTTTCTCTATCAATCAAGGGTTTTAGCTTGGGATTAATACACATTAGTTTATTTCCCACCCTTTGGCCAGAATTAGCCTGTGACCCCACCAAAATGCAAGGTGGCTGGAATGTGTGACACTCCTATGCCCTCAGGAAAGAACTGATGGTGATGAACATCAGAGGTGTTAATCGTTGAAGGTGACATATCAGAGTCATTTTTCTCATATGCTTCTTTACGACATTTTAGGTAGTGCTCAAATACCGTTCACGGACTCCTCCACGTCAGCTCTCCTGTCATGCTTCCCCATGCTTTCCTCAACTGATGCATATGCGTTCTTTTCATGGAAAAGCTAATGAATGACAAGATCTCCAAATAGGCACACTATCTTTCGTACAGTGTGTTAGTTGCTCAGTTGTGTCCGACTCTTTGCATCCCATGGACTATAGTCCACCAGGCTCCTCTATCCACAGGCTAGAAATTCCCAGGCAAGAATACTGGAGTGGGTTGCTATTTCCTTCTCCAGGAGATCTTCCTTACGCAGGAATTGAACCTAGGTCTCCTGCACTGTAGGCAGATTCTTCACTGTCTGAGCTACCAGAGAAGCCCTAGCCCTTCCCACAAAGATTTACATCAGTAAAATATGATATAAATTGCACTCAAACATTGATCCCTGAGTTTTAGAGAGTTAAAAAAATATACTTGTGAGAATTGAACACAGCCGAAAAGGTCTCCAAGAGCATGTGGTTGGTGGTTAGATATTGAACAAAACACTTTGGAACTTAACCCAAATAACTCTTAATTCTTCCAGATTGATGTCAGTATTTTGTCTACCAAATAACACTGTGGATTGAAACTACTTGATATGTCTGCCCTATACCCGAAGAAGAGAGAGAAGAGGGTTTCATGTGTAATCACTGTTACATGGGAATAGAATAGAGACATAGTTTTAAATATTGTCTTAAATACAAAAAGATAGTTAAACTGGCTGGTGTGTGTGTGCTGTCTCTCAGTCATGTCCAACTTTTTGAGACCCCTGGTAGCCCACCAGGCTTCTCTGTCCATGGGATTCTCCAGGCAAGAATACTGGAGTAGGTTGCCATTTCCTATTCCAGGGGATCTTCCCGATCCAGGGCTTGAGCCTGAGTCTCCTACATTGGCAGGCAGATTCTTTTATCACTGTGTCACCTGGGAAGCCCAAACTGGCTGTTAGTATAAGTCAAAATTTTATTAAAAAAATGAACTTACAAGTTGTTTTGTTACTATATGAGGACTCTGATGGTTAGCTATATACTCAGCTTTAAAACAATGCTTTCCCCCAGAGTGAATTTTAAGTAAATGGTTAAAAACTTTTAAGTGTTACAAAATAAATAGATGCTTTTAAGTAAATTCAAACAAAGTAAGAAAAATTGAACATCTCTTACCTCTTTCCAAATCCCTGATAATAAAATCATTTTTCTTGATTTATTTTGTTCCAAACTTTCGATAAGTATATGAAAATACACACACGCAAGAAAACATTAGCACTTACATCTTTATCCGCATATTATAAATACATGTTGATCTCATCTAGACCTTAAGTGAAATGAAACTAGAAAAGGGTATTTCCTTACTTTTATCCCTGGTATCAAACACAGTGTCGAGCACATCATGGATTCTTAATTGATCACCTAAAGAACAGAAGGCCCTTAAGTTAACAAGATATCTTAGGCAGTGTTTGATATGAGCCTTATTATTTTTTTATTTAAACTTTTTATTTTATACTGGAGTATAGTTGATAGTTGATTAACAGTGTTGTGGTAGTTTTAGGCATAAAGCCAAGTGACCAGTCATATATGTACCTGTCTGCGTTCTCCCCCAGGAACCTCATTATTGTTGTTGGCAGCATAACGTTCCCAATGGCTTTCCAAATGGCTTAGTGGGTAAAGAATCTGCCCGCAATGCAAGAGGCTCAGGGGACATGGTTTTGATCCCTGGATTAGGAAGATCCCCTGAAGGAGAAAATGACAACCCACTTCAGTATTCTTGCCTGAAAAATCCTAAGGACAGAGGAGCGTGGCATGCTACAGTCCAAAGGGTTATAAAAAGTCAGACACGACTGAGAGACTAAGCATGTACATATAGTATTCCGTAATACAAATGTGCTATAATATTTTGAACTATTTTCTATTGATGGATACTTTAAGGTTTTTTCCTATTCTTTCACTATTACAAACAACTTGGAAATTGTTCATTAGTATGATTCCTGGAAATGGAATGTTTAGCTCAATGTTACAAACATTTATTTTGAGAGATACAAGTGAGATGGTTCTTCACCTTTTTGGGAAAATTACAAAACCATCTGACAATCTGATGAAAGTTAATATACCCTCTCCCAGTAAACTGTACAAATGCTCTATGTAATCGCTGAAGCTTCTGGTAATAATTCCAACTTTAAGAATCCCTGCTTTAGAGTGTTACATTGACTGTTGTGGTTGATTTTGTCACAGAGGATCTCAACTTTTAGATGCAACACGATCCGCCAGTTTTCCTTCAGGAAATAGATATACTGAAAGGAGAATTATGAGATCTTGAGATACTACATGCTAATTTGCCCCTCTGAAAATTTTAAGCTCAGTTTACCTTTTCAAAGGCAAATACTTCAGTGTCAGTGCACTTGTATGACTATAAGAAGCTCCACACTCTGTCACATTAAAATCCCCAGTTAAGCCTTGATTTTCTTATTGTCTTCTCGAAGTTCCCCTAACTGCTCCAGCCACAGTGATATTACCAAAAAAAAATTTTTTTTAAGATAAAAGGGAACACAGTCTGTTTCCACTCAGATTGCATCAGGTTGGATTAAGTAAGAACTTGAATATTGCCTAACCCAAACAATAGTAGCACTGAATCATAAAAGAGAACTCCAAGTGAAGACAGTTACAAACAGCTAGGAGAATGCTTGGTCAGCAGACCGTCTCTCCCAGTGACCAACGGGGGACTCAGAACAGCCCCCTTCCCCCATGGCAGTTAGGTCAAAGAAGGGACTGGTTCATAAATCCGACTCAAACCAAGGAACTGTGAGGTGCCTGGGACAACGGCATTAGGGTCTCTCTTCCACATACACACCCCAATTCTTCTGTTTTCTAAGCTAGTTCATTTTCCTGAAGAGAATAAAGACAAATTAATTTCAATAGTCCTCCTCTCCAATGTCTGAGAAAAGAAAGCCTGAGCTAGAAGAAAAGATGCAAGCTCCAGCTGCCTTCAGGAGAGGAAGAATGCTTTTCTTTAAGGAACTGTGACTGATTTACATGAAAAAAAGTGCTGGCTACAGGAAGACTGAGGCCCTTCCCCCTTCATCTCTGAAAGGGACATTTGGACATCCCAGAGAATGGACTCTGACATCTTTAGAGTGGAATCACTTGGCTGGGCTCCTTTCCTGGCTCCTGTGTTTTCACAGCACAGAGTTTCAAAGACATGTCAAGTCTTTAACACACATTTGAAATTCTCGGTCTCTATCAAAACAAATCTGCCATTTCTGGCTTCACTTTTCAGCGAGGCTCATTACAATCTTAAATTTGAACATTGTTAGAGAATAAAATCTACACCTGTCTTTAGACTGTTCCTAAAAACTAACATTCTCCTGTTTTTTGGTAAGTGCTATTGTACATGAACTCGAAATTCATGGTTAATATTACTAAGTAAAAATGTTGCCAGACAATTTTAAACTATGAAAGAAAAAGTGTATGCTTTCTCCTTGTTGCCCTTTAAGAAATCAAACTAAAGTTAAATTCAGGTAGGAAACAGGTTAATTGACAATAAAAAAGTTTAACCTAGATCCCTGTTAGGCAAGGGATATTTATTGCATCGACAGTGTCAATATCACCTGGGCTTTGATTAGAGATGAAAAATCTAGAGCCCTACTGGAGGTCTATCTACTCTTGATATGCGTTTTTACAAGACCCCCAGCTAATTTCCATACACAAAAAGTGCATGCTCAGTTGTGTGACTCTTTGTGAACCCATCAGGCTCCTCTGTCCATGGGATTTTCCAGGCAAGAAATCTGGAGTGGGTTGCCATCCCCTCTTCAGGGGATCTTCCCAACCTAGGGTCAAACCTGTGTCTCTTTTGTTTTCTGCATGGCATGTGGGGGATTTTTTACCTCTGTGCCACCTGGGAGCCCAGGGAAAAACTTAAGGAACACTAATTGAGGCCACCTTTGTGATGTTACCTAGAAACACAAAATGTTTCCAGCTACCAGGGGTATTTACTGTCCTCAAGATTATGGCACTCCATGTAAATTCTCTGAGCAGGACAGGTATGGGAGAACATGTCCTTGTGGAAATCTAATCCAAAAGCAGAAAGTCAAAAAGACACTCAAAGCTCTGTTAAGATCCTTGTGCAGAAAACATTACTGCAGAATGGCCAAATAAAGACAGGAGCATGATTCAACTAAAACCAGAAGTTTCTGTTGCAAAAAAGAAAATTAAGGGCTCAAAATAATGAATAAAAACAGACTTGTTTGGTTTTACCTTATAATTTATATTGCTAATTTATTATTAATTAAAATTTGTATTTAATAACTTTTGTAACTTTAGTTCCCCAATAATACTACCTTATATATATATAGAGATAGAGGGTCTGAGAAGCAATAGTAAAACTTTGTTCATATAATCAATAAATGTCATTCAATGCCAGGTACTGCTTTAGGTATTTAAGATACAATCTGTAAAGAAAAAAACATCTACCTTTGTGGTGCTTACATCCTTGTGTGGAAACATCAGAAATAAATACCCAAAAGAAGTAAATTGCACAGTAGGTTGGAAGTGATTAGTGCCAAAAAGTGCAGGGTTGGGAGCAGGTAGATGGCTGCCATTTTAAGTAGGGCTATCACTTGTGAAGGCACCATTTGAGCAAGACTTGAAGGAAGCAAGAAAGGTCGTCGAAGGTATTGGAAAGCCCAGTTGTTTCAGCTTGTGAATGATACATATGAATCTTCTCCGTGTGTTTACTATTTTTCTTTTTTTCTTTCAGTTTTATTGAGATATAGTTGGAGGAGAAAGGGACGACAGAGGATGAGATGGTTGGATGGCATCACCCACTCAATGGACGTGAGTTTGAGTAAGCTCTAGGAGTTGGTGATGGACAGGGAAGCCTGGTGTGCTGCAGTCCATGGGGTTGCAAAGAGTCAGACACGACTGAGCGACTGAACTGAACTGGCATGCAGCATTTTGGCTCAGCTGGTAAAGAATCTGCCTGCAACGTGGGAGACCTGGGTTCGATCCCTGGGTTGGGAAGATCCCCTGGAGAAGGGAAAGGCTTACCGACTCCAGTATTCTGGCCTGGAGAATTCCATGGACTAAGTCCATGGGGTCACAAAGAGCTGGACAAACTGAGTGACTTTCACTTCACTCTGTAAGTTTATAGAATAGAACATAATGATTTATTTTACATGCACCATGAAATGATTACCATAATAAGACTACTGAATCCATCATCTCATAGGGACATGAAGTAAAAAAATTCTTTCCTTATGATGAGAACTCTTAGGATTTACTCTCTTAATAACTTTAAATGTAATACACAGCAGTGTTAATTACATTAATCATGTTTCTATTGCATCCCTTGTACTTATTTATTTCATAACTAGAAGTTTGTACCTTTTGACCACTTTCATACAATCCTTCTTCCTCTCACCCACTGCCTTTGGTAGCCACAAATCTGATCTTTTTTTCTATGGGTTTGTTTATAAAGTATAATTAACCTACAATAGCATGTTAGTTCCTGGAGAATAATATAGTGATTTGGTATTTCTCTATATTATAAAATGAAGACCATAATAAGTCTAGTTTTCATCTGTCACCATACAAAGATATTAGATTATTATTATGTTTCCTATGCTGTACGTCTCATACCACTGACTCATTTATTTTATAACTGGAAGTTTGTATCTAATTTCCCTTGTTTATTTCACTCATCTCCTGATTCTCTTCCCTTCTGGCAACCACTTGTTGTTCTCTGTATCTTGCATGTGTTTCTGTTTTTTTTTTTTCCATTTATTTTACTTTTATATTCCACCTATAAGATGAAATCTTATGGTATATGTCTTTCTCTGTCTGATTTATTTCACTTAGCATAATACCCTCTAGGTTTACTCATGTTTTTGTAAATGACAAGATCTCATTCTTAATTATCAGTTCAGTTCAGTCACTCAGTTGTGTCCGACTCTTTGCGACCCCATGAATTGCAGCATGCCAGGCCTCCCTGTCCATCACCATATCCTATGGTGAGCTATATTCCATTTCATATATGCCATATATATTCTTTATTCATTCATCTACGGGTGGACATTTAGGTAACTTTCATGTCTTGACTATTGTAAGTACTGCTGCAATGAACGTGTGTGTGTGCTCAGTCATGTCTGACTCTGTGACTCCATGGCCTGTAGTCTGCCAGGCTCCTCTGTCCATGGAATTTTCCAGGCAAGAACACTGGAGTGGATTGCCATTTCCTACTCCATGGTAGGGGTGCACATATCTTTTCAAAATAATGTTTTTGTTTTTGTTTTGGAAAAGTACCCAGAAGTGGAATAGCTGAATTGCATAGTAGTTCTGTTTTTAATTTCTTTGAGGAACCTCCATACTCTTTTCCTTAGTGGCTGCCCCAATTTACATTTTAATCAACAGTATATGAGGATTTCCTTTTATCCACATCCTTGCCAATGCTTGTTATGTTTTGTCTTTTGCTTAATAGCCATTCTCACAGGTGTGTAGTACCTTGCATTGTGATCTAATTAGCATTGCTCTGAAGATTAGTAATGTTGAGAATCTTTCTCCCAGCTGACAATTTGTGTGAAAAATGTCTATTCGCATCATCTGCCCATTTTAATCATGCTTTTCAATGTTGAGTTGTATGTGTTCTTAGTATATTTTGGTTATTAACTCCTTATGAGATAATATCATTTGTTATTATCTTCTTCCATTTAATAGGTAGCCTTTTCATTTTGTTGATTATTTCCTTCACCGTGCAAAAGCTTCTTAGTTTGATATAATCCTATTTGTTTAATTTGAAAAAGTATTGTTCAGACTAAGAGTATACCGCCTATGTTTTCTTCTAGGAGTTTATGGTTTTGGGTCTTATGTAAGTCTTTAACTCATTTTGAGTTCATTTTTACATATAGTATGAGAAAATAGTCCAGTTTGGTTGTTTTGCATGGAGCTACCCAATTTTCCCAACACCATTTGTTGAAGAGGCTGTCTTCCCTCACTGTGTGTTCTTGATTCCTTTGTCATAGATTATTGACCTTACAAATATGGATTCATTTATGGGTTCTCTATTCTGTTCCATTGATCTATGTGTCTTTATTATCTCCCCTGGTGGCTCAGATGGTAAAGCGTCTGCCTACAATGCCTACCATGTGGGAGACCTGGGTTCAATCCCTGGGTCAGGAAGATCTCCTGGAGTAGGAAATAGCAACCCACTCCAGTATTCTTGCCTGGAAAATCTCATGGATGGTGGAACCTGGTAGGCTATGGTCCATGGGGTCGCAAAGAGTTAGACACAACTGAGCGACTTCACTACTCACTATGTGTCTTTATTAGTGCCAGTACCATACTGTTTTGATTATAGCAACTTCATAGTGTAGTTTGAAATCAGGAAGCATGGTACTTCAGCTTTGTTCTCTCTCAAGATTATTTAGGTTATTCAGGGGTCTTTTGTGTTTTCATATAAATTTTAGAATTATTTGTTCTATTTCTGTGAAAAATACCGTTAGTATTTTGATGGGGAATGCTTTCTATCTGTAGACTTCCTCGGGTAGTTGGTCATTTTAACAATATTTATTCTTTCAACAGTATATCTTTTCATTTGTTTGTGTTGCCTTCAATTTCTTTCAAGGGTGTCTTATAGTTTTCTGACTACAGGTCTTTTTCCTCTATAGTTAATTTATTCCTGGGTGTTTTGGGTATTTTATTCTTTTTGATGCAATTATAAATGGACTTTTTTTTTTAAGCCCAAATTCATTTCAGTTTATTTATTTATTTTTTATTTTATTTTATTTTTTATTTTACTTTACAATTCTGTATTGGTTTTGCCATACATTGACATGAATCCACCACAGGTGTACATGCGTTCCCAAACATGAACCCCCCTCCCACCTCCCTCCCCACAACTTCTCTCTGGGTCATCCCCGTGTACCAGCCCCAAGCGTGCCGTATCCTGCATCGGACATATTCTGGCAATTTGATTCTTACATGATATTATACATGTTTCAATGCCATTCTCCCAAATCACCTCACCCTCTCCCTCTCCCTCTGAGTCCAAAAGTCTGTTATACACATCTGTGTCTTTTTTGCTGTCCTGCATACAGGGTCATCATTGCCATCTTTCTAAATTCCATATATATGTGTTAGTATACTGTATTGGTGTTTTTCTTTCTGGCTTACTTCACTCTGTATAATCGGCTCCAGTTTCATCCATCTTATCAGAACTGATTCAGATGTATTCTTTTTAACAGCTGAGTAATACTCCATTGTGTATATGTACCACAGCTTTCTTATTCATTCATCTACTGATGGACATCTAGGTTGTTTCCATGTCCTGGCTATTATAAACAGTGCTGCAATGAACATTGGGGTACATGTGTCTCTTTCAATTCTGGTTTCCTCGGTGTGTATGCCCAACAGTGGGATTGCTGGGTCATAAGGCAGTTCTATTTGCAATTTTTTAAGGAATCTCCACACTGTTCTCCATAGTGGCTGTACTAGTTTGCATTCCCACCAACAGTGTAGGAGGGTTCCCTTCTCTCCACACCCTCTCCAGCATTTATTGCTTACAGATTTTTGGATCACAGCCATTCTGACTGGTGTGAAGCGGTACCTCATTGTGGTTTTGATTTGCATTTCTCTAATAATGAGTGATGTTGAGCATCTTTTCATGTGTTTGTTAGCCATCCGTATGTCTTCTTTGGAGAAATGTCTATTTAGTTCTTTGGCCCATTTTTTGATTGGGTCGTTTATTTTTCTGGAATTGAGCTGCAGGAGTTGCTTGTATATTTTTGAGATTAGTTGTTTGTCAGTTGCTTCATTTGCTATTATTTTCTCCCATTCAGAAGGCTGTCTTTTCACTTTGCTTCTGTTTTCCTTTGTTGTGCAGAAGCTTTTAATTTTAATTAGATCCCATTTGTTTATTTTTGCTTTTATTTCCAGAATTCTGGGAGGTGGATCATAGAGGATCCTGCTGTGGTTTATGTCAGAGAGTGTTTTGCCTATGTTCTCCTCTAGGAGTTTTATAGTTTCTGGTCTTACATTTAGATCTTTAATCCATTTTTAGTTTATCTTTGTGTGCGGTGTTAGAAAGTGATCTAGTTTCATTCTTTTACAAGTGGTTGACCAGTTTTCCCAGCACCACTTGTTAAAGAGATTGTCTTTACTCCATTGTATATTCTTGCCTCCTTTGTCAAAGATAAGGTGTCCATATGTGTGTGGATTTATCTCTGGGCTTTCTATTTTGTTCCATTGATCTATATTTCTGTCTTTGTGCCAATACCATACTGTCTTGATGACTGTGGCTTTGTAGTAGAGCCTGAAGTCAGGTTTTTAACACTTAAGGAAGAGCAAGGGAAGGAGATGTTCTCCTAACTTGTAATATGATTGCTGATCCACTGTTTTAGTGATAGTGTAAAACCCCACTCTATAAATTACATATTATCCTTTCTGATGAGCCATACATTCAGCCAGTAGTGAATTCAGATTTCATTTTTCAGTTGCTCTTATTTTATATGTAATTACATCTAGAAATTAAACATGATAATAACTTTATTATGTACTTACTATGTACAAAGTTTATCTTTTTCTAATCTTGGAAGAAAGTACTTGATGCTTTAGAGATAAGGAAATGGGGGGTCTAAGATAATGAGATGGCTTCTCTCAGAAGCCAAAGTCCCATTTTTTTTTTGTTAAACTACCCCCACAATTTGAACTCAGTGCATTATGTTAGACACTTGTAATCTCTAATTTCTTTACAAGTTTACTTATGGGATGGAGTACACAAATGTCTTATTACAGACTTTATATAGTAGTAACAAACACAAAAAGAGACCACACAGACAAGTAAATGCTGTTTGATGGCAGGTCAATACTTACAGCATACTACAACTTCAAGTTCCTAAAACAGTCTACAATACTACCATTTATCAGTTGTGGTGCTTTGCTTTTGTTTTTACATACAGTCACCATCATATTCCATACATATAGTTGCTTTCAGACTGAATTCTTACTATGAACTGAAGACTATACTATGTACTCCAAATATATAATTGAATTTTATCTTAAAAACATCATTTTAGAGATGAGAAAACAGGCCCAAGGAGGTTAAGCAGGCCTGTGTCCTTAAGTTTCACAATGAATCATGAGTCTTAGCCCCTTGTTTGGAGCCCTAGAAACTTCTGTGTAAAGAATTGCTTAAGGTACGCAGTGCAGAGGTAAGAAAAAGCCCCTCAGAATATGATAAATCTAGAAATTGGCAAGGAGTAATTATATTGGCTAGGGGCAGGAAGTCAGGACAAAATACCAATTGTGCCTCTAGAAAGATGGTTCTGGAAGCAACGGCATTGCATATTAGTGATGAATCTGTCATTTCTGCCTCTGAAGACTTCAGCAAAGGACCTAGATGCCCTAGGTGACATATCTTTATAGATCTATCTTTACTGGGAGGTGGGAGGACAAAAACCCTTTCAGAGTCTGAAATGATTCTTAGTGTCTCTGGTCATCATAAACTGCTGGCAAACTGAACTGGAAAAGAAGACTAAAAAAATCAAACAGCACTGTGTGCAGCTCTAAGTACAATAAGCTATTGATAACAGAGATCCTGAGTCATCAGGAACACATTGAAGGAAACAGAGATGTGTGCAGTATATGATAGAAAGCTTTTCATTTAAAATTGTTAAACTGAAAGACTAGGCACTTGATCTGGCAAGTTTTATGAGCCCTACTGGAGGATTCACTTTATGTGGAATTCTCATTTCCTGACAGCCCTGGAAAGATCAGGCCGAACTGTGATAATGCTCATCTCTGTGCATTATAATGAAGCTGCCATGGTAACTCTAGAAGTCACTTTTAAAATGTGCAATTTTAAAAGTTCATTTCCCAGAAAAAAAGATTAGTATAGCTGTAACACTCAAAATAATCTAATGAGACTTGAAAGGAACATTCAGGCAAAAAAAAAAAAAAGGCATACAGACTGCTTGGATTTCACAATTGCACTGTCCTTCTGAGAATGACATGGTCCACTCATGACTTCCCTAATCGATAAAACAAGGGGAGCATTAGATCAGAAACTTAATTAAATTTTGGTGCGTAGAACCCAGCGGTAGAATTCATTCAGTTTCTACTTAGCTCAGTATGCTTGCTAATTCAGGCACAGAAGTGCTTGCATAGAAAATTTCATGTACTTGTCATCTTCATAATTTAAGGAGCTGGGTATAATCAATGTTCCTGGCATTAGTTATCTAGGAAAGGTGGACTGTACCTCTCATGACTGGTCACAGAAATCAGGCTGGGAAGAAACAAATGTGACACAGTGGAACTGGGTCCGTTGCCGAAATAAAATCCTCTATCCTCAGCTCCACCCACCCCCAGCTTTTTGATAGGGAAAAGGTGTAAATCAACACCCAACGTCTCTATGCCATCTTATGGAAAGTATTTATCTATTTTTCTAATAGAGTTTGTAACTTTTTAAAAGTTCATTGTTTTTTGGAGACTGTATCAGTGCCAGTCTAGAGAGATAGCATGCTCAGGGTGCTCTTGTTGTCTCAGGGACCTCATAAGCACCAGATGCATACATTCCTGGAGGCATGATGTGAGTCATTTCTTCAAGTGGCATGTTTCATTAGAAGGCCTTTTCTAGGATTTTCCTTGAAGGCTTACAATTTAGGATCAGGGCCTTGGCTGCAAAATTCAAATAAGTCAAATTGAATAAATCTTTACTAGCAGAAGGCTTTTATGGCCTATCTGCTAATAGAAGAACCTTAATTTATACATAGCATTTCACATTGTTCAGAGAACTGTCCTACAAATTTCAAGTAGTTATTAACCTCACTTGCTTGTTTGCTTGCTTCGTCACTTCGGTCGTGTCTGACTCTTATTGAGCCTATGGACTGCAGCCCTCCAGGCTCCTCTATCCATGGAATTCTCCAGGCAAGAATACTGGAGTGGGTTGCCATTTCCTTCTCCAGGGAATCTTCCTGAACCAGGGATGCCTTTTAAAGAAACTAAGCTACTTTGTCCAGAAATCATAAAATTTCATTTCCCCACTTAGTGTGACTTTCCAAAACACCCAACAATGATTTGATCAACAATTTCACCAATTTAGTTAAAGAAAAGGATAACAAAACTCTTTAATTATCCCGCCAGCCCTCCCTGCTCACACACACACACTCATGCACACACATAATTCCTGCCCCAGGCAGGTGAATTGATCATTTGACATCACGTGGAGAAAACAGGAGAAATACACTGAACCATCTGTTTTGGCTTCATGTCAAACCAGCCTTGCCATCAAAACATTATTTTTGCCCTTTCAACAATTTCTAAACATGTTGGTGGCAGTAGAATCAGAGCTGTACAAGTTTCCTCAAAACTGATTATATTATACACACAATGAGAAAGAAGTAGAAAATCAAATTAGGCCAGTAAGCCTGCTTAGTAGACTTCCATAATATTTGATTGTCAAAGGACAAGAAATGCTAGCTCAGCCTTGTCCCCTGCGAACAGTGGCAGGGCTCATTCTACCTCATACGTGTTTAACTTGAATCTTTTATAATCTTTTATAAATTTCTTGGGGGCACTTCACAACTCTCACAACTTGAATATTTAGTTCATGGAAAGTTCTATTCAGCAGGTGGGAGCAAACACCGGTCAACTCAGAGTCCCTGCCAGTTCTGTGCCCCATTTTAGCCATAAACTGATAATGGTTAAACAAACTCCACCCTCAGCTTTTATAAGTAATAGTAGCTACCTTGTCCTGAATTGTATTTAAAGCATTGGGCCACAGAGTGGAAAAGACAGAATCCCTTCTTTTAGGAAGTTTGCTCCAAAGTAAACAAACCAGGGCATTGGGAAGAATGGACCCTCTTTCCACTCAGCCATTCACACTCATCTGTCCCCAGGCACCTCGCTTCCCCTTTTCATCTGAAGGTTTTCCAAAGGTTTCAGTATTTAACTTCAACCACACCACTGCCTTTTTGATTATATCAGGAGATCTTACAACTTATTTTGTTTCTTTATCCCCTGCAAACCTACCACTCATTTTCTAAATATGCTCCCTCATGCTTCTACTCTCTTGTCCTCGTAATCCATGGGCACAGCTGGCTGCTTCATATCCCCGTACCTCCCTTCCACTCAGCCTAGGACATTCTTCCACTTTTGCCCTGCAGGAATACGACTGCTCAACTCTTGAAACGTAAAGATGAAACCCAAATTTCCATACCAAATACCATGACTTATGAAGTCATTCCTATCTCTTCCCATCATGAATGTCACACTCCAACCTCACTAATTACCTACAAATCCTTAAACCCCATCTCTATGTTTATGTCTTCATATCTGTCTTAAGCTTTCTCCTCCTGGTTGAGTCCTCTTCCTCTCCAATGGGCCTCAAGTGTCTCCTCTTTGAAATCCATCTCAGACCCTGGGGTGGGCATGATTGAGTCCATAACTCTTTCTCCCATCAGAACCCATCACAACCTCTTCCTTAAAACAGTTATTTGTATACAGTCTATCTGTCTCTCTTTGAACTGTCCCATCCAGATTATGGAAATTGATAAACTTGGAATGTTCTTTATAGTGTGATAGCCAGGAAATAGGTGCTCAGTAAGTAGTGTTTCAGAGTTGGATAAATTCTTTTTCCTCATTAAGGATTTTGCTAATTTGTTTTCAACCGTAACATATAAGTACACAAACACATACAAGTGTACAATTGTGATGGTTAATTGTATATATCAACATAAAAGCCACAGTACCCAGTTAGAAGTCTCTGTGAAGAGATACTTAACGATGAGATTATCATTTAAATGGGCAGACTTTGAATAAAGAAGATTACCCTTCCTAATGTGGGTGAGCCTCATCCAAACAGTAGAGGGTCTTAATAGGAAAGAGACTGATGTCACCTGAAGAAGAGGAAATTCTGTCAGAAGACATCTTTGAACACAAACTGAAAGTCTTCCTGGATCCCCAGCCTGCTGACCTACTCAAGACTTTGGACTTGGTATCCTTCACAATCTCGTGAGCCAATCCCTAAAACAATCTCTATGTGTACATCCTGTTGGTTCTATGTCTCTGGAGAACCCTGATGAATACAGTAGTCAACACATACTTTTTATCAACTGAAATATTTCAATGGTTTTCTCTCCACACAAAAGTTTCTAAAACAAAATAACGCAAAAACAGTTGTAAATAAACTTCATGAGTTCAGGTTTGGAAATGTTTATTTGGGAAGGTGTGTTTGTGACCCAGTAACCCTGAAGTCACCCTGAATGTGAGTTAGAGTTCTGGCTCCAGCAGTTGGGTGACCGTGGTCAAGTTACTTAGCCTCTTGGTTTTCTTTAACTTTACTTTAGAATGAGGTCAAACTACCTACATTATATGATTGCTGTTGTGAGGATTACATTTTATGATGAAAACAGGTAAAGTGCTTAAAATAGTGCCTGACACAGAATCTGTGCTCGTGAGTGTGTGCTAAGTCACTTTAGTCCTGTCTGACTCTTTGCAACGCTATAGACTAGGGCCTGCCAGGTTCCTCTGTCCATGGGATTCGCCAGGCAAGAACACTGGAGTGGGTTGCCATGCCCTCCTCCAGGGAAGCTTCTCTACCCAGGGACTGAACCCACATCTCTTATGCCTGCTGCATTAGCAAGTAGGTTCTTTACCACTGCTGCCACCTGAGAAGCCCAGTCTGTGCTCAGTGAATGTTAACCGTCGTGTTTACAAAGCCTGCTCCGTCTGCCTAATTGCTTCAGTTTATTCACTTCCCCTTGTTAATTTACTGAAAAAATAGGAATTATCCTTTTTTTGCAGCTCCTACAGTCTAAAAATGAACGCACAATAATATATTTGTTATTATGAAATTCAATTACTAAGATTTTTTTGATGGCTTATGTATCTTGATGTAGTGATATTATATATGTATTCCTAAGGTGATATTTTTTGATTGCTTATCATTTAAAAAATCTGTCTACTTTGATTCTAGGATAGAGAAAATGTGGAAAGTTCAAATATATAGGTAAAAATGAAAGACATTTTCATTTAATAAAGCTATAATCAAGACAGAAAGCATTAATTAAAGTAATTACTTATGGGACTAAAAATATTGTTTTTGAGTTTGCTAACTATTCTTCCTTGCAGAGGTGTTGCTAGCATTCTGTTTTGAGCTATAACATATGCAAATACATACATAATTAGAGCCAACCCTGGGATTCCTAATTATGAAAGAAAACAGTAGTTCAAAAAGAAAGATCTCAAAAGACATTTTGTTTGGCTGGGTACTGGACCACATGATTTAGGGGGAATTAGTAGATTTATTTTGGAATATGTGTGTATGTTTTAAGCCTTAATCTAAAATAAAACCTAAATCAACCTTTATTTCTTAGCACAGTCCTGCTTATTATTTAATGATTTGTTTCAGAATTATGTTAATAAAATAGGAAAGTCAACCAGGAAGAAAGGAATGAATATGTGTGTGTATATGCTTCACACATCAATCCTGTAAGACTGCTTTTTCCTCATTACTTTCTGTTTTCCACTGATAGAATTGAATTCCTCTTGCCCTTCCTTGATGAAACATTATGTCCCTAAGGCATTTACTAAATGTTGAAAGAAAACATTCTTCTTCCCCCCCTGCTTTGAGTATGTGAAAGATTGATGACGAAGACATTTTCTATCTTCTCTCATTCAGTTCTGTCTTTAGATCATTCCTAATAATATGGCAATTAAATGCACTTAAAAGATGTAGATGAAATAATATTCTTTTATCAGTGGTAAAAGAATTTCTTATTTACAAGTGGATCAAGAAACAGACACTTTTCACTGAATAATAATAATAAAAGACCTATAAGCATAAATGATAAACTGAGCATAATGCAATATAAGTTAAAAGGACCTATATTCCTGAAGTCATTTAAGTCATTTCCCATCTTCCAATCAGGCTTCATTAAGTCAGTACAGATTGATGAGTGTTGATCTCTTTTTTGTAAATTTCCAGGAAGAAAGATGCCTCATTTAAGGAGTCACTACCTATATATGTACATATGTGTGTGTGTATGTGTGTGTGTGTGATATGCTATTTTAAATGAAAATTCAAATTAAGTTTTAACATGTGACTTTGCATTAAGTATTTACTTCTTTTTGACTTCTGACAGGACAACCTCACTATAGTCTTATGAAATCAGAATTGCTATCCTATTTTGTAGAACAAAAGGAATGAGGTACAGACATGCCTTCATTTCACAGATCATTAACTTTTTTAAAAAGGGTTTTGCTTTTTTAAAAAAAAAATTAATTTTTTTAAAAAGTCTAAACCATTTCCCACAAAACTATCATGAATGGAGGGAAATCCTCAGTTGGCATCATTTTTCTCTCTCACATCTTTTCTGTCAAAACTTTCTTTCATGTTTAAATAAAAACTGCTTAGAATTATACTCCATTGGTACATTATGATAAACAGAGATTAAAGTAGGCCCTTATTGCCAGTATTTCTGTGTGTAAAAATCAGCTGAGCTACAAACCCAGAAACCCTTTGAAAGACATGCCCGCTAGATAACCACTAGGTAGTTGTTTGATACCCATGGCCAGCCTAGTTTGGCTGCTTTCCAGAGCTGGGAAAAGAAATGTTTCCTGATGGTTCCATCAAGTTCTTACAAATGACCCGTGTTGTATGTTTAACTGGACACTTCATCCTTCATATCCCTGCTTTTTTATCCCCACCCCAACTTTCCTGTCTTTTCTTCCAAACTAATATTAACAACGTGGGAGCTGAAATGGTGTAATGTTATCAAACCCATTTTCCTTTGACTGATTTGCTGCACATTATTTCCATGTCTCCTAATGCTTAATTTCCAACCAGGCTGTCCCTCCCATCTCTCTTTCTCTTCAGTTTTTCCTTCAGGGCACGAGGAGTTTTCCTTAATGCATTCAACAGATGCCTCTTCCCCATGCCATCTTTTCAGAGCGCTGAAAAGTGCTCTATTGTGGAGCCTAGCGGATATGCTTGAATATACAAACACAGCAGTGCTTCTTTTCTTTATTGACTTGCACAGAAATCTGTGCCTCTGCTAAATAAAACACTTCACCATCCTAGTATCAGGCCGCCCATGTGCGGAGACATTTGTGTCTCCTTTAAATTCATCAAAACTTCCCAGGTTTGCCTCCGACAATATTTTAACAGATAACACACTGCCAAAACCCGATCAAACGCTTTCCAAATCTTCTCGACAGCATTATCGATGACAGATGGTTAGCCTCCACACTTCACCAAACCGTGGGACAGTATTAGAAATAACGTTGCCTCTATAAGATTATGTAGGAGGACAGCATATGTAATTCCTGTTCAACTCTTGAACCTTGCAAGAACATAAACACTTAGAAGAGTTCCAAAGTACTAGAAGGACTATAATTGCACATGATTTTATGTGAACTGTTTACTTACTGGCCCCTTTAGCTGACGGGGAATTATTTATTTGCTTTTCTTTTCATAGGAATCCGAAGTGTCATTCTACTATATTTATAAGGCCCATTCTCACAGCTTACTAAAGAAAGGCAGCTAATTTTTCATGAGTGAAAAAGTTCTGAAAATAAATGTACTCAGGGCTTAAAAAATGCTATTTCTCAGAAGTCTGTTGTTCTTTCCAGTTAGGAATTTCTAAACCAGAAATGAAATGATATATTGTTTTTTCTAATTAATCTTTGGTTCTCTGCAAATGTTAATCCTTGATGGGTAAGTGTCAAAAAGGCCACTAATATTGCATAAAATGTGTTACTAATGTAGCTGCTTAGGCAAAAATTTTTAAATTTGTAGGATAGTTATAATTTAATAAGTCTCTTGGGCACCAAAATATGCTAACATAATAAATGGCTTACCATGGATGCATGGAATGGTTGTCATGTTCCCAGCTTCTTAAATACTCTGAAGTATTACGTTCCTAAATTATAAACTCCCTGAAGATGGGAATTATGTCTGTCCTATTCACTTTTGTATACCCACTGACAAGTATAGAATCTGTTCCATAATAGCTACTCAGTAAATATACTAAGACTATCCAGATGAATAAACAGATGGATAAATGGATGGATGCATTTATCTAGGTACAGCATATTATAACTTTTATCTTTTACTTTGAAAGAATATCATAGTGAAAGTTAGTATACATTATGGGCAAAATCCTGGCTTTAGCTCTGATTGTGCTTATTCACTTTATAGAAATGGAAGATTCTTAAAATCTAGTGCAATTTTCCCATCTTTTAAGTGGGAGGAGTAATAATTTCTACAACATATGAATACAAACAGTATTGTGATGGTGCTAAGCACATTGATTCTGGGTATGGATTGTCTGTGTTTGAATCTATGTTCTACATGTGATAGTTATGTGTCCTTGGCTTTTATGAGAATTTGGTTAAGTTGATACTTATAAAGCTATAGCACCGAGGGCTTAGCAAACACTTAAAATAAATGTTAGTTATTTTCATTGTACAATACTATTTCTTCTTTCTTGAACCAACGTAGAATCTATGTTCTACATGTGATAGTTATGTGTCCCTGGCTTTTATGAGAATTTGGTAAGTTGATACTTATAAAGCTATAGCACCGAGGGCTTAGTAAACACTTAAAATAAATGTTAGTTATTTTCATTGTACAATACTATTTTTTCTTTCTTGAACCAAGAAAACAAGGTTTTCTGTTTGTTTCTCACTGTGATTGATTAGTTTAAAAGAAAAAAAAATCAGCAATTATAATGTAGGAGCTATAAATATGAATTCATCAATCAAGTTGCAAATGTGCAATAAAAGGGCTGAAGGCCTAGGAGTAGTGATAGAGAAATAACCTTTTGATGTAATAATGTTTTATAGAAAAAGATTGACTTGTTTTCACTATCCATCTATTCATCAACTTCATTTATTCATTCAATCACTTAGTTATTCAACACTATGTATTGAGCCTTGGCTCTGTGAAAGACACTACTCTAGGTGTAGTAAATACAGTTGGCAAAGAAACAGAAATAAACAGAGCCTCCAACAGTCCTTAGGAACATATATGTGTTGTGGGATGTGTGCATGTAGAAAAAAATAATAAGCAAGAGAAGTAAATATATATTTTATCTAGTCCCAAAGTGAAGTTAAATTCACATAGATAATTCGTGTCAAGGAGAAACTAGCTCAGACAGAGAGAATTTGAAGTTTTGGCAGTATAATTTTTCCAAGGAAGACAGGAGAAACTCCATTTACATGGTAGATTTTAGAATAAAGATCTAACATAGGTGAGGGAGTGAATCATGCTGGTATCTTTGGAAAGGAAGGATAGCCAGACAGACTGAGAAGCAGTGGGAAAGACCCCGAAGAGGAACCCTAGCTAGTACGTTCCCGAAATATCAAGGAGGCCAGTCTTTTTGCCATCAAGCTCCATAAGAAGGAGAGCGGTAGCAGCTGAAATTGAAGAGGCAGGTGGGAAGGGACTGGATTGTATAGGGCCTTGTATGTCAGTGGGATGATCTGAACTTTCATTTGTGAATTTCAGTGTTTTTAGCAGGAGGAAGAAATTCTCTGATCACCATTTTAACAGGATCATTTTAACTACTGTCTTGAGAATATACAATAGGGGGTATGTGCTGTCTCTTCAGTTGGGTCCAACTCTTTGCGACCCCGTGAACTGTAGCCTGCCAGGCTCCTCTGTGTACGGGATTTCCCAGGCAAGAATATTGGAATGGTTTGCCATTTCCTTCTCCAGGGGATCTTCCCAACGCAGGAATCAAACATAAGTGTCCTGGGTCTTTGTCACTGGCAACAAATTCTTTACAACTGAGCCACACATATATGTAGTATTTAAGCATAAATGGTTTTTACTGTACATAGTGTTCTCCCACATGATTATTTTTTCATTGAAAATATATGTTGGAGACTTTCATATATATAGAATTCCTTGGTACTTTTAATTGTTGCATGATATTTTATATGATACCCTCTTGATGAAACTTAGATAATTCTCAATTTTATCACCATTATCAAAAATTATGTAACCAACATCCTAGGGATGCCTTTTTGGGCATATAGTTGAGTAGGACTCTAGAGTTAATATTTATAATCAAAGTTGTTGTATATGTGCAATGAAAGTTTAACTGATACTTCAAGTTTTCCTCTATTAAGATTCTTCCAGTTTATACTTTCACTAAGAAAATAAAAGCTAAAATAAAATTTGTTTCTTTTTTTTTTTTAAAAAAAGACTAAGAAAAAATTTGCAAAAGATAATTTCCTAGTGCTATTTTCACATCAATAGAACACTGGCAAGATGTTATGGGTTGGTTGACTACATGAAAAATCATTGATTTATTCAAATGTACTTCCAGGTAGTGAGGATATCAGTTCAGTTCAGTTCAGTTCAATCACTCAGTCACGTTCAACTCTTTGCGACCCCATGAACTGCAGCACGCCAGGCTTCCCTGTCCATCACCAACTCCCAGAGTTCACTCAAACTCATGTCCATTGAGTCGGTGATGCCATCCAGCCATCTCATCCTCTGTCATCTGCTTCTCCTCCTGCTCTCAACCTTTCCTAGCATCAAGGTATTTTCCAATGAGTCAGTTCTTCACACCAGGTGACCAAATTATTGGAGTTTCAGCTTCAGCATCAGTCCTTCCAATGAATATTCAGGACTGATTTCCCTTAGGATTGACTGGTTTGATTTCCTTGCTGTCCAAGGACTCTCAAGAGTCTTCTCCAACACCACAGTTCAAAAGCATTGATTCTTTGGCACTCAGCTTTCGTTATAGTCCAACTCTCACATCCATACCTGACTACTGGAAAAACGATAGCTCTGACTAGATGGACCTTTGTTGGAAAAGTAATGCCTCTGCTTTTTAATATGCTATCTAGGTTGGCCATAGCTTTTCTTCCAAGGAGGAAGCGTCTTTTAATTTCAGGGCTGCAGTCACCATCTGCAGTGATTTTGGAGCCCCCCAAAATAGAGTCTGCCATTGTTTCCACTGTTTTCCCATCTATTTGCCATGAAGTGATGGGACTGGATGCCATGATCTTAGTTTTCTGAATGTTGAGCTTTAAGCCAATTTTTTTCACTCTCCTCTTTCACTTTCAAGACACTCTTTAGTTCTTCCTCACTTTCTGCAATAAGGGTAGTGTCATCTGTATATTTGAGGTTATTGAGATTTCTCCTGGCGATCTTGATTCCAGCTTGTGCTTCATCTAGCCCACGTTTCTCATGATGCACTCTGCATATAAGTTAAATAAGCAGGGTGACAATATACAGCCTTGACGCACTCCTTTTCCTATTTGGAACCAGTCTGTTGTTCCATGTCCAGTTCTGACTGTTGCTTCCTGACCTGCACATAGATTTCTCAAGAGGCAGGTCAGGTGGTCTGGTATTCCCAGCTCTTTAACAATTTCCACAGTTTGTTATGATCTACACAAAGGCTTTGGGATAGTCAATAAAGCAGAACTAGATATTTTTCTGGAACTCTCTTGCTTTTTTCATGATCCAGCAGATGTTGGCTTTTGATCTCTGGTTCCTCTGCCTTTTCTAAAACCAGCTTGAACATCTGGAAGTACATGGTTCATGTACTGTTAAAGCCTGACTGTGAGAATTTTTAGCATTACTTTGCTAGCATGTGAGGTGAGTGCATTTGTATGGTAGTTTGAGCATTCTTTGACATTGCCTTTCTTTGGGATTGGAATGAAAACTGACCTTTTCCAGTGCAGCCATGGCCGAGTTTTCCAAATTTGCTGGCATATTGAGTGCAGCACTTTCACAACATCATCTTTTAGAATTTGAAATAGCTCAATCTCCACTAGCTTTGTTTATAGTGATGTTTCCTAAGACCCATTTGATTTTGCATTCCAGGATGTCTGGCTGTAGGTGAGTGATCACACCATCGTGGTTATCTGGGTCATGAAGATCTTTTTTTATAGTTCTTCTGTGTATTCTTGCCAATCTTCTTTATATCTTCTGCTTCTATTAGGTCCATACCATTTCTGTCCTTTATTGTACCCATCTTTGCATGAAATGTTCCCTTGTTATCTCTAATTTTCTTGAAGAGCTCTCTAGTCTTTCCCATTCTATTGTTTTCCTCTATTTCTTTGCATTGATCACTGAGGAAGTGAGGATATATCATCAGGATGCTGACAAAGTTGTGTTGAAGACAACATTCTAGGAGGTATAAATTTTGTGGACTCAGAGCTTTGCTTGGATTACCTAATATATTAGAGTATTTTATTTCTTTCATATTCTCTAGTTGCCATCTTTCTCTCAGAGAAATTGAAAATGTACACCAAAATGGTGTGAAAAAAACCTTTTTGCATAAAAAAATAATATGCAATAATTAATGACCAATCAGGAAAATAGTTTTCAATGTATAACAAAGATTAAAATTCTTTATAAATTTTTTTTAAATGAGAACAAATACTAACAGTGAACAACTCAATGAAAATAATGCAAATAGCCTCAAAATACATAGATGCCTGCATTCTCTTTATGACAGATTTACAAATTAAAACCACAGCGAGATAATACTTTCCACTTTTTAGACTGGCAAATACCAAGGACTTTGACCATTAGCTTTTTGACAAGGCTCTGGGGAAACAGGCACTTTCATTTATCGGTAGTGGAAATGCAAAATGCCATTCTAAGGGAATTTGAAATAACCAGTAAAATACAGGTCTTTATCCTTGTATCTTGTAATTCCTTCCAGGAATCTACCTGAAGATCTTGCAAAAACAAAAAATGATATACATACAAAGATATTGATTCTGACAATATTTAAAATAGTGAAAGCCTGGAAACAACATATGTCCATCCATAGTGAACTGGTTGTGTAAACTATGTGTCCACATAATACAGTATTAATCCTCTGTAAAATATGATGAGGAAATCTCTTATACTGATATTAGGTGACTCCTGAGTCTTTAGTTAAGTGAAAGAAAGAAAAAAAAAAAAAAAACAGAAAATGCAGGTGTAAAGGTGAAGGAACCAGGTTGAAAATAAGATTTCTTTGGATATATACTGCAAGTGTGATTTAATACTTGGTAGGGTTAGTAGCAATAATATCCCTATTATTTTTTATAATTTTCCAAAATGTTTTACTTTTTAATTTTTGAATCACCTTTCTCAGTTACAAACAGCATCCCCCACTAAAAAATAAATCCAAAATGAGAAGGACATGGCTTATCTTTCCCTTTATGAAGCATACTTTTGTGTCTTTCAGAACTGTTTTAAAATTTTCCTTGCAAAGAATTTGGACATTTCCTATTAAGCACTTCTAATAGTTATTAAGGCTGCAAAACCACCCCAACTTAGTGGTATAAACAAACCATTTTATTATGCTTATAGAATCTGTGGTCCAAGAATTGGGAAAATAAAAGAATGTTGACACCTCTCTCCCTCCTCTCTATGATGTCAACTGAAAAGAACCAAAGGCTGAGCTATCTCAGCTGCTGGGGACAGGAATCATCTGAGGGAAAGTCTTCACTCATAAACCTAGGAGTTGAGTCTGATTGTTGTCTGGAATCTCAGCTGGTGCTGTAATGTGGAAACCTGTATTGGCCTCAGCATGACATCCTTGGGCATCTTACATGACGTTCAGGGCTCCAAAGGCAAGTGTCTCAGGAGAACCAGATGGAAACTATATCACCTTTGATCATCTATCTTTAGAAGCCACATTGTACCACTTCTGCCACAGTCACAAGGCCATCCAGTTTCCGGGGGAGAGGCATGGTTCCCACCTCTTTTGATAAGAGGGTTGTCTGAGTCATAATATAGGAGTATGTGGGATGAACGATATTGCTGAAGTCATTTTCTGAGAATATGGTGAGCCAGAGGATTTTTCTTTAACTTTTTTTTCTGTTGCCATAAAGGCAATAAAAGATGGGGCCTTTTCTTTCATTTTATATCCTGCTTGTTTTCATTTAATGACTGTTCAGTTCAGTTCAGTTGCTCAGTCGTGTCCGACTCTTTGCGACCCCATGAATCACAGCATGCCAGGCCTCCCTGTCCATCACCAACTCCTGGAGTTCACTCAGATTCACATTCATTGAGTCAGTGATGCCATCCAGCCATCTCATCCTCGGTCGTCCCCTTCTCCTCCTGCCCCCAATCCCTCCCAGCATCAAAGTCTTTTCCAATGAGTCAACTCTTCACATGAGGTGGCCAAAGTATTGGAGTTTCAGCTTTAGCATCATTCCTTCCAAAGAAATCCCAGGGCTGATCTCCTTCAGAATGGACTGGTTGGATCTCCTTGCAGTCCAAGGGACTCTCAAGAGTCTTCTCCAACACCACAGTTCAAAAGCATCAATTCTTCGGTGCTCAGCCTTCTTCACAGTCCAACTCTCACATCCATACATGACTACTGATTTCTATATATGACTTCTATATCCTGCAACCTTATTAAACTCTGTCCATTTCTTTTTTGTGTGTCTGATTCTTGTGGGTAATTGGTTATATAATCAGATAATCAGTATAAAGAGTTTTACCTCTTTTATTCAAAATTTTGAGGTCTTTTTACTCTAAACTTTTACTCTTGCAAATTGTGTTGACTATGAGCCTCAACATGCCATCAAAATGTAATGGTGACCATGGGTCCTTGTCTTTTTCCTGATAGTAGAAGACATGCCTTTTTGTTTCCATTAACTAAAATGCTACAACTGAAAAAAATATTTTCTCTATTATCATCTTCTTTTTAAAAGTTGTGCTATGGTATTTGATACAGAAATAATCATTACTATCAAGTTTTCATTTTGAATCACAATCTTAACTATTATAAAGTGCCTGTCTTTTTCTTTCTTTCTTTTCCTTAATATTTTTTTGGTCTTATTTCTACCTGATTCGATATTAAGATTACCAACTCTGGTTTTCTTTTACGGCTTATACTTTTCTTAAACAGTCTTCTGGCATTAAGAGGTACTGTTTGAAAAGTCTGTCATTGTCTTAGCCTGTTTGGGCTGCTAAAACAAAACACCAGAGACTGCAGTAGCCTATAAATAACAAGAAATTTATTTCTCACAGTTCTGAAGAATGAAAAGCTAAGATTAGGCTGCCAGCATGGTTGGATGAAGACCTTTTACTGACTGCAGACTTCCTTGTATCCTCACATGGAGAATAGACCAGAAATCGCTCCAGAGCTGCTTTTTATAGTATATTAATTCCATCTATGAGGACTCTGCCATTATGACCTAACCACCTCTGGGTCCTACCTCCTAATACTATCATACTGGGTATTAGGCTTTAACATATAAATTTTTAGGGAGACACAAGCATTCAGCCCATAGCATACACCAGCCTTATTTTTTTCCCTTTATAACAGCGTTGATGTTTTTGACTATCCAGTGAACAATTTCTCTATCTTTAAAGCCCAATACATTTATTAGGATATATCTTGGGACCAATTTGTCTTGGTTCACAGATTCAATGTACAGATTCACATCTTTAGTTCAGTTTTTAAAATATGCTTTACAGTATTCTCTCCCATTGCTTTTCTTCTTTGGAAGCTTCAGCTATGCACTTACTAAATTTCCTTCATCTGTCTTCTACATCCACCATTTAAGATTTGTTTGCTTCCATCTCGTTTGCTCGTTTCCCTTACTTTGATTTGTCAGACCCTTTACCAAAGTGTCTGTGTCACCATTAGTTTTCTTTTCCTGAGTTCTGTCAATTCCCTTTTTCCTTCCCTTATTTTCTAGCCATCACCTCTGCTAGTTCAGAACACCTGTATTTCAGTTTTGTAATCTTTCTTCATAGTTGCAAATAATTCACAAATTAGTACTGAAATACTGGATTATAATTTTTATCTGCTATATGTGTGTATGTGTGTGCTCAGTCACTTAGTTGTGTCTGACTCTTTGTGGCCCCATGGACTGTAGCACACCAGGCTCCTCTGCCCATGGAATCTTCTAGAATACTGAACTTGGGTGCTATTTCCTACCCCAGGAGATCTTCCTGACTCGGGGATCAGACCTGTGTCTCTGCATCTCCTGCACTGGCAGGCAGTTTCTTTGCCTTTAGTGCCACCTGGGAAACCCCTATCTGCTATACAGTATAGAAGTATTTTAGTGAGTGTTCATTTGTGTTGGAAGAGCTCTGTATAATTTTTTTTTTTTTTACTTTGTTCTTACACTATTTTCCTTTTTGTCTTTTTTTGGTTGTTGTATATAAATTAGAGCAAAATGTCCCTGGATGTGAGCATGGACTAGAGTGGAGTAAGAACAGGAATAGCTTCCCTGGTTCCCAACTCCTGCTAGAAAGATATGGACACTGGAATAATAAGTAAATTGATCAGTAAGAACAGCTATCTCGGGAGAATTTCCTGGAGGTTCAGTGATTAGGACTCAGTGCTTTCACTGCCATGGGCCCAGGTTCAGTCCCTGGCTGAGGAGCTAATATCAAAAAAAAAAAGAGCAGATACATTCGCTAACCATTTCAGTTTATACATACATACATACATATATATATATATGCTAAGTGACTTCAGTTGTGTCCGACTCTGTGTGACCCCATAGACGGCAGCCCACCAGGCTCTCCCGTCCCTGGGATTCTCCAGGCAAGAACACTGGAGTGGGTTGCCAGTTCCTTCTCCAATGCATGAAAGTGAAAAGTGAAAGGGAAGTCTCTCAGTCGTGTCCGACTAGTAGCGACCCCATAGACTGCAGCCTACCAGGCTCTGTCCATGGGATTTTCCAGGCAAGAGTACTGAAGTGGGGTGCCATCGCCTTCTCCATATATATATATGGACTTCCCTGGTGGCTCAGACGGTAAAAGCGCCTGCCTACAATGTGGGAGACCCGGGTTCGATCTGTGGGTCAGGAAGATCCCCTGGAGAAGGCAGTGGCACCCCACTCCAGTACTCTTGCCTGGAAAATCCCACGCACGGAGGAGCCTGCTGGGCTGCAGTCCATGGGTCGCAAAGAGTTGGACACGACTGAGCGACTTCACTTTCACTTTCTTTTCATATACATATACATATACATATACATATATATATATATATATATATATATATGGAGAAGGCAATGGCACCCCACTCCAGTACTCTTGCCTGGAAAGTCCCATGGACAGAGGAGCCTGGTAGGCTGCAGTCCGTGGGGTCTCAAAGAGTCGGCCTGGGCTCAAAATTCTTTCCCTACACTGCGCTGCTTCTGTGTGGGCATGCTTCCTGTGCTGCTGGAATCTAAGCTGGCTCTGGGGGGCTTTTTCCTCCAGCCCTGTGTCTCCTCTGCCTATTTTGTTGGCTGCTGCTACCATGGGACACAGGTCTTGTCCTTTGTAATCCACTCACTTTTAGAAAGTAGATTTTTACTGACATTTTTAAAATATACTCTCCTCCATGCTCATTTCTGGGCAATTTTCAGTCTTCCTTCTGTCCCCAGAGCTCATGTCCAGCTGTCTCTCAGTGCTCCTCAAGGCACTTGCCTACAGTTTGGGGCCCTCACCTTGTGGAGAGTAGATTTGTATTTTTCTGTTGGTTTCCTGGACGGTCCTCTGCAATATCAGCACTCTCTAATCCTCCTAACCACTGCATCATGGCTTCCCTGGGGCCTTCCTGTCTGGCTCTGCTGGTCTCAGTTGCTTTTGGCAGCATGCACACATAATCTGAAGTTTATAGGCTTTCTTTGTCTCCTATTTTTAAGTGAAACTGGAGCTTGTGATTTTTTTTTTATTCTTTTTCTTTTCATTATCTTGTTGCTGTATTTCCAAGACAAGCAGAAAGATTCAGAATTGAGCTGCCTCCATGCTCTTCGAGAATCATAATTAATATAATTATTTTTGTTATAGTGAAGATATGAAGGACATTTCCATTTAAGTCAGGTGAAGAATGGACTTTTCATGTGGAAATATGAGATTCCTTAAAACATGGTCCCTGGGCAAAATATATTCCCCACTGGTGACTTTTCAAGATGTGCTCTGGACATAATTGAGGGAGGGTAGCTTGATAAACTTATTAGGTAAGCAAATCTATGCAGAGAGTCTGTCACTCCTGGAGAAATAAAACTGGTAGAGGAAAAAGAATCAGATTTACATGTTACAAAAATGCTGTTCTTTATTTTAATCGACAGAATTGGATTAGACTCCAGCATCAGCATGCATTTCCCATTGTTTTCTTTTTATATTAACTGCAGGAGACTCATTAGAATTTCATGGATGTAATTGTTTCTGGGTTACATCCTCAATTAATGACTATAATTGAAAGATCGGATAGGACTGGGATAACGTGACTGTAATTTAAGTGTAAGACAGACGTCTGGGCCTCTATTTACAATGCATGTGTTATTTTTTTTTCTTCTACTGTGGAGGAGTATTTACGAGAGGCAGAAATAAATGCATTTCAAACAGCAATGTCTCAATCAAAACAACGTGCATATTGTGTGCTGGTGGTTGTTTTTCCTGGGCTGTTTTGTGACTCTGCAGCCCTCAGCAGGATGCATGTGCATAAAAAGAGCTTGTGCTCAGATCTTCTGGGAGGACTTGGGGGAGCAGAACAAGCTTCAACACAGGGGAGGTGGAAGAGAAGGCTATCTCTGTCCTTCCTCAAGTTCTGTTAGAACACTGTTCAAAACCCAGCATGTCAGCCTGCACTTGCCCAAGATTCCTTAATCAATTTTAGATTATGTCATGGGGAAAGGAAAGAGGACTGCTCCCAAGCTGCTAATTATGGCTCTTCTCTGCTTTCCTCTCCTTATACTTCCCCCTAGAAGCAGATATTAATCTTATTAACTTTTTTGAGCCATGCATCTCTGATTATCTATACACAGGCTTTGAGGCAGCTGCAAGGGGTAGCTGAACAATTATCCAGGGTGAGCCGGATTTGCTCCAGACTCGGGAAACATGGATCTATAGACCAAAGCTTTTGGGTTCAAAGATGACTGCTATTTCTTCACCCAAGGTCAGATATAAACTATGTAGTTCATTATGTGTCTTTTACAGCAATTGTGACCTTTCTTTCTCTTGTGGATCTATTGATTTGGAAGGAATGGTAAAGACAATATCAGGATTGAAGATAAGCTGGATGGGTCAAGATGTGTGGCTGGACTAAACCATATGGAAAGAACAAAGAAAGTGGGACAATACAACAGTTAGGAACAGAATGAGAGCTAGGAGGCAGAGAGGATGGGAAGGGATTGGAGACTGATTCAGAGATGATCAAACAGTACGATAATTTGACACCATTTATTACAGACCTCATGCTAGTACTGTAGCTGAGGAAGATATCTTAATATGTCACCTCTGCTTCAGAAACACAAAAGTGGGTGCTTGCTACTATGTAATTATGAGACCCAACCACAGTCCTATGGGAATTAAAATTTCTGGGTATGATTCCAGGATGCTTCACCTTTCCAAGATCCCAGGTGATTCTGATTAGCTGTTGGAGTTTGAGAGCAAATGAAGAGGAGGCAGTGGAAAGCAGAAGGAATAAAATGGCAGTGATGGGCTGCGAGAGTATAGACTGAGGTCAGACTCAACAGGCATATATTCAGCCTTTACAGATGAGGGGGTGGTAATTAGAGGACTCCAGTGTCTTCTTGTATGTTATCCATCTATGCATCTGATAAGTGACAGAGCCATTAAGTATACTTCTATTAAGTTGAACTTCTACTCAGTTCAAGGTTCTTTCTTTGTACCAAACTTAAGTCAATAGTGATAGGAAAGTGTTAGAATTTGGATGGCAGGTTACAGGAAGAAGGTAGCATGTCTTGGATCCAGGTCTCAATTTTATCTGTTGAGATAGGGACACTCTAGGGAAATAGTGTAGAGGTAAAATATATTCTAATTTCTTTAACCTTGTATCTTAAATTCTGTTTTTGCCTCTTTCATGAATATTTTTGGTCATGGTTGCATATTAGCTGTAAAGTTATATACTCAACTTATTCCTTTGTTAAACTGATGCTTTCTGAAATCTCATATGGTTCTAACTCATAATATTGTAAAACCATCATTTTGATATATGAATTAAGGTGTTCACCAACCTAGATAGCATATTAAAAAGCAGAGACATTACTTTGCCAACAAAGGTCCATCTAGTCAAGGCTACGGTTTTTCCAGTGGTCATGTATGGATGTGAGAGTTGGATTGTGAAGAAAGCTGAGCACCGAAGAATTGATGCATTTGAACTGTGGTGTTGGAGAAGACTCTTGAGAGTCCCTTGGACTGCAAGGAGATCCAACCAGTCCATCCTAAAGGAGATCAGTCCTGGGTGTTCATTGGAAGGACTGATGCTGAGGCTGAAACTTCAATACTTTGGCCACCTGATGGGAAGAACTGATTCACTGGAAAAGACTCTGATGCTGGGAGGGATTGGGGGCAGGAGGAGAAGGGGACGATGGAGGATGAGATGGCTGGATGGCATCACTGACTCAATGGACATGAATTTGGGTGAACTCTGGGAGTTGATGATGGACAGGGAGGCCTGGTGTGCTGCGATTCATGGTGTCGCAAAGAGTTGGACATGACTGAGCAACTGAACTGAACTGAACTGAGTACATATTAGTAAACACCCAACTAATAATTTCTCTAAAAATCTATCTGTATACTAACTTCAAATCACTTTGCCAGTGGTACTACACACACTGAACTTTTTAAAAATTTTATTTTTAATTGGAGGACAACTGCTTAACAGCGTTGTGCCGATTTCTGCCATACACGTTGCTTGTGCCACACTGAACTTTGGATGTAATGCTTTTACCAATTTTAATCTTCTGCTCCAGTCAGATGCCTCTTTCCAATGCCTCCCCATCTAGTATGTCTGCACGATCTCAAATCACTATGTTTAGCAGATCGACGAGTTCAGCACTGCTTTCCCGGGGCAGCCTGGGTCGCCCTCTCTCTTCTGTATCTTTTCTTGTCCCTCTCTCCATTTGCCACTGAGCTTCTTCCCCAGCTTTCATTCCTGGGTGAACTTTACCTGCAGAATTTGGAACCCTGCCTTTAGTGGTCCTGACAAACTCTCCTCCCTCTTTCCCTACTGAATGTGACCATCTTTATGAACAGCCTTCAGTCATAATGCCCTTTATAGACGTGGTATCAGTAAAATGTTTTACTGATAGATAAATTAATAAATGATTTCAGACTACTGCATAATATATTTCAGGTGGCTTTTAAGTGCCCAAATGATAGCATTAAAAATTAGCAAATAAATATAACACCAAAATGGATTCCTTCTATGAAGAAAATAAAACACTTAAAGTATTACACAGAGAAAGAGAGATGAGAAGATTTTTATTCTCTGTGTAGGATGGATGAGAAGATCTCCTTGAGAGAAGAAGACTTGAATAATGAGAAAAAGCCAAAAATGAGCTGATCTCATTTAATGGTAGAAGAAAGTACAAGAGAAAGGTGTGCAAAGGCCCTGGGATGAGGCTGAATTTGAAGCTCTGGGGGGAACAGAGAAGAAGCCCCCACAGAGCAAAGTAATAGGAGAGGTTAGACAGCTAGGCAAAGGGAAGATTCTATTGAACCTTCTAGACCACAGCAGGAGGTATGATGGATACACTAAGTGCAATGGAAGCCACTGGAGAGGGCTTCCAAGGAACAATTTTGATCTAACTTCCTCATCCAGGTTCTGGGGAGACTGAACCCCATGCAACTCCCCTTACTTTACATGCTTGCTCTTGTGTGTCACATGCTCCTGCCAGGATTACTACCCCTACCTAACCCCCCAGTTTGCCTAGACCATCTTGTTCCTTTTTGACTATAGACTCCTACTGCAAAGAAAACATGATTAATTTTCTTTCATTCCATATTTTATCAAACTTGTTTGGCCACAAACTTTTTACATGAAATGCCTATTACCTTCTTCAGGGAAGCATTCTAGACATTTAAGCTACCCTAGTGCTTCTTTTTATAGTTGTAAAATAGTCATTCTCTCATGTTTGTATTAGAGTTTTGATTGTATTAGTGTTCTCCAGAGAAACAGGTCCAACAGGATGTGTGTGTGTGTGTGTGTGTGTGTGAAAGAGAGAGAGAGAGAAAGAGAGAGATCTTTAGGAATTGGCTCAGGCTATTAGGAAGGCTCACAGGCCTAAAATTTGCAGGGTAAGCTATTAGGCTGGAGACCCACACAGTAGCCGAGCCTGCGTTCAAGTCCAAAGGCCATCTGTTGCAGAATACCTTCTTATTTTGGGGGAGATCAGTATTTTGTTCTATTCAGGTTTTCATCTGATTGAATAAAGTCCACCCACACTAGGGAAGGCAGACTGACTTTACTCAAAGTCCACTGGTTTAAATGTTGATCTCATTCAATATACCCTCATAGAAACAGACAAAATAATTTTTGGCTACTTATCTGGGCACTATGGTCCAGTCAAATTGGTATATAAAATTAACCATCACACTTTTATTACAGGAAAAGGCAAAGGAAAAAGCCAATTTTTCCATCTTAAGAAGCAGTTCTGTATTTCATCACTGGTGGATTTATGTGTATGCATTTTTGTTGTTACTGGTAAATAAAAAACCATAGAACTAACAACCTCCTCCCAATAATAGTTATATTTATTAAAAGCTGTTATGAAATAAATGTTAAAAGTATAGTAATCAGACTGGAAGAGTGAAATAAAGAACAATAGAACATAGACTAGGTCAGGATAAGAAGAACAGAAAGGAAAAGATTTGTAGGAATTTACTAACGAGATTCCTTAGTAAAAGAGGGTACAGACAGCTAGTTGGCCTAAGTTCTGTTGATGCAGGATGGGATGATGAATTTTTTTCCTAGAGAAGCTTTAATTGATCAGCATTTCATGCAAATGAATAATGTAGGTACGCGTTAGTGTGCTGGAAGCTGCCAATTATTCAAATTACGCAAAGCCATAAAATATGTGAAAATCAAAACAACAGAAAGAACCATTAATCCCCATTCTGTTCCCTAGCATTCTAGGGTTTTACCCACATTTGTGATAGAAGGATACTTCAACCTTGAAATTAAACAGAGAACACAGTGTGGTAATTTAGTCACACAGTCCCTATTTAATTGTTTTAAAGGTGATCTAGGCAAATGCACAGAACTGAAGTCTGCATGTTTTTAGTGTGCAGTCCAATTCAATTCATGTCTTGCATGGTGGATTTGGAATTTCAGATCATCCTAGTTAATAGAAAGTACGTTAATTAAGATCAGCTTAATAATGGCATTATTTTGAGAATTTAAAAAAATGTTATTTTCAAGCACATTTCCATTCTGAAAAGCCACGGTGCTTTGAAAATGAATATATTGGACATGAAATACATCCTGAACAAATCACCCTTTCCAAATGAGATTTCTATATTTTCCGAGTTTGAATCCATCTGCTAATCCACAAAGGACCCTTCCCTTTCCTCTCCCAGGCGTCCCCTGCCTCTCCATACACCTGTGACATCAATAGCTTGAGACAGTGGTTGCCAACCAGAGTCCTATGGTACCATGGGGGAGAGAAGCCCTAGAGAATGTTGGATTTTTGCTGAACTGGAGAAGAAATTCACAGCAGAAGGGACCCTTTGTTAGTTCCCATCGAACCGAGTTCTAGTTATAATGTGACCACAGGGACCACTTTCTGTGTGCCCCAACAATGTCTCTTTTAAAGATATCAGGGAAATGGTCTTAATGGTAAATTCCATAACAGCAGAAACATTAGACTAAGGAGAACTGATAGCCTGGAAAATCCACTGCCAGTGTGTTCTGGGGGCAAGTTATCAATTTTGATGGGCCCATATTCTTTCATCTGTAAAACAAATACTACCATTGTTTATTGAAGTTATTATTTGTTATGTACTTTCATACTTAATTTCTCTTAAACTTCATGATAATATTATGAAGTAGGCATACTTATACATTTATTCCTTCCTTTGTAGAAGAGATAACAGATGCTTAGAGATGTCAGGTACTGATCAGGGTTGTACAAGCATGGAGAAAGGATTTGAGAAGAATCAATATAGTGAAAATGAGTATATTACCCAAAGCAATTTACAAATTCAATGCAATCCCTATCAAGATACCGGTGATATTTTTCACAGTACTAGAACAAATAATTTCAAGATTTGTATGGAAATACAAAAAAACACGAATAGCCAAAGCAATCTTGAGAAAGAAGAATGGAACTGGAGGAATCAATTTGCCTGACTTCAGGCTCTACTACAAAGCCACAGTCATCAAGACAGTATGGTATTGGCACAAAGACAGACATATAGATCAATGGAACAAAATAGAAAGCCCAGAGATAAATCCACATATATATGGACACCTTATCTTTGACAAAGGAGGCAAGAATATACAATGGAGTAAAGACAATCTCTTTAACAAGTGGTGCTGGGAAAACTGGTCAACCACTTGTAAAAGAATGAAACTAGATCACTTTCTAACACCGCACACAAAGATAAACTAAAAATGGATTAAAGATCTAAATGTAAGACCAGAAACTATAAAACTCCTAGAGGAGAACATAGGCAAAACACTCTCCGACATAAACCACAGCAGGATCCTCTATGATCCACCTCCCAGAATTCTGGAAATAAAAGCAAAAATAAACAAATGGGATCTAATTAAAATTAAAAGCTTCTGCACAACAAAGGAAAACATAAGCAAAGTGAAAAGACAGCCTTCCGAATGGGAGAAAATAATAGCAAATGAAGCAACTGACAAACAACTAATCTCAAAAATATACAAGCAACTCCTGCAGCTCAATTCCAGAAAAATAAACGACCCAATCAAAAAATGGGCCAAAGAACTAAATAGACATTTCTCCAAAGAAGACATA